>NW_027271393.1:600000-982722 GCF_040938485.1 Diadema antillarum | reverse complement strand
CAGCTGTTGTCAGTAGTATCAAAAAGATATCTTATGATTTGTACACTTTTTGTTTTTAGATACAAGCACATGAAAAATTTTAGAAAATGCTATATACCAAAGTGCTGAGTTGCATGGAAAAGAGCTATAGAGAAAATGTGTAAAGGGCCTTTCCATGTTATGAGTTACACGAGGTATGCTTCAGAATATGACTGTCCATAGTATGTTTCCTCATACAGACTGATAAAATGATAACAAATCACTATGATAACAGCTACTAAAAGAAGAGAGACCAGTAATAATCATACAACAACAATAACTGCAAAAAAAAGAACAGAAACAGTATTAGCAATAACAAGAATAAACAACTAACAACAATAACAACAACAACAGCAATGACTGCAAATCTTACTCCTGCAACTCTGGATGCTGTGATACGGTGTCGTTGATGAGGTCACCGGTCACCTGGATCAGTGTCATGCTCTCTGACTGGATCTGTGTGGATGTAAGTCACGAGCACAGGTGTAATTTGAAAAGATGTCAACTCTATTATACAGTCTGCCAATTGCTGCAAGTAACATAATCTTGAGTTCCATGATAATTTTGATGAAGAGGGTGCACAGTTATCACCATCTTTTCATGTTTTTTTTTTTTTAAATAATCACAGTTTCAAAGTCCATTTTGCATCACATACAGCAAGTCATTAGTTTGTTTTCTTGTCTAATTTGCAGATGGATCTCGTCACGTCTTGACTTTTCATACTAATATTTTCAACCATTCATTCAGGCAGATCCTCAGGTTTTGGAGTTTACCTGGCACATACATCTGTAAGTGGCAAATTTTGAATCTACAATTGGCAACTTAAATCTATTCAGCATCATCTCAGCTACAACTTGTACATGGTGACCTTGGTTATTTTAAAGGGAATGATAAGTTGGTTCTAAATGCTTCACAGAAACATCACTCTGCTTCACTCACTCACACAACTGTGATGTCTGGAAATAATCTGTCAATGAGTAAGCATCACAACTCCTATGAATCCCTTCATGTATCATAATGTATCAGGACTGTTTGTGAGGGACTGTTACTTCGTGACAGCCATTTTCATGAGGAGTTTCTTTAAATACTCAAACAGCCAAGTTTGTTTGTTTTTATATTTTGTTTTTCTTTTAAATCTAAAAAATGCTGTCAAAATTGAATGAAAGGTAATGACTTGGTGCTTGGGCACATAAAGAAGGATTGACAAATCAGTTGAAAAAAGGTTTACTTGTGAGGTAACAATAACCATGATAGTAAACATGAAATATGAATAAAGTTTCATTTTGATCCAACTGATTGTTACTGACATTTGACTGGGGGGGGGGGGGGGGGGGGGGGGAGGGGGGGGGGGGGGCAAAGGGAAGGGATGGGAAGTGTAGTATTCTTGAGACCTCGAGATCATGCAGGGAAAAAGAAGGGCACCGCATTAGTGTCTCCAGCATAGTTTTCTTTATAATCCACTGAACTCTACTATGGAAGGGACGCTGTGCGCACTACATGCTGAAAGTGGCTAAAAGGCTACTGGAGCTCGGGCACATCACTGTTCAGTGGCACGCATGTATGAAGCCAACGCGGCCATTTTGAGACTCTCATTCCCACCCTTCCCTCACATTCTCCCCAACTCAAAAACTTTGCTGCTCTGGTCCACACCATGAACAGTAGTGAGCGGGACTAGCTTGCTCACTTCTTCAATGGTATGGGAGTCTCAAAATGGCGACCGCCACCTTCAGGGCACTGCGCATTACGCTTGTTCCGTAGTAGAGTTCAGTGTTATGATCTGGAAACCTGTTTACGCTGTCCTTGACCATGCTATTCACCACTGGCAGCTTTTCAAACATGGAACAGATCTCGACGTCCACATACCTGCACGGCCATCATGACGGTGAGGAAAATGATAACCACAAACATGGCCAAGATGATGAAAACACTGATCACACTATCGAGGGAGTTCTTCAGCCAACCAATCACCTAATACATGATGGATAAAAGGATCAAAATGAAGAGAAAGTAATGTCAGGTAAGAATTTGTATAGGGATTTGCATATTTTGTTCATCAGGACATGGGTCATTTGACTCTATGTCGTAACATTTTTATCGCAGGATATTCTTTTTAATCACAAAATCACCCACACATATGCTGTGTCATCTGTTCTGCTTCCCTTTCCTTTGTTTGACTTCATCTCCATCTGCCAAGATGACTGGATAGCCCATATTCATCTGCACTAGTTGGTCTTCCATGGAGTCCAATTGTATACAACTGGGAAGGACCACTTCACCAGTTCATGCACCCTGCTCTTAGCAATGAATGAATGAAACAGGATCTGCATACATGCATGGGTTGTGACTCCCGGGACATCCATTTTATGTCTTATCTGAGGGAGGTGTGTTTTGCCTCTATTAGAGGAGGTGGCATGATAACAATCAACACTGCTCAGTAAAACTGACTTTGCTTGAGAAGAAAACAAAGGCCAAATTCCATTATTTATTTTCTCGGTGACACTGCCAAGAAAGTTTTAATCTTTGATATGCATAAAAGGGTTACAGCTACTGCAACACTGCAAATAAATAAACACCAGGAAATGCCAAAAGCAGACACACAGTGGTGATAGAGGGCAATGTACCTTGCGATCTCCCCTCAGGAAGAGACTGACAAGCTCCCTGATGTATGGTGGAGTCAGAGCATCTCGCCTGCCACCAATGGCCTCATGCACGCTGCTGCATTTTGCTTTCACCTGCAGAATGAGAATACACAGGTTTACACACTTGTTGCGAAATCCTCGACAAAGAAAACCACCATTAAACTTTATCTGTGAAAGCACATATAACAACAGGAAAAATCTGATGAAAGAACGGATTTTTCAAGCTTCACCAACAGTTGCTTAATGGGTGTAGTACTTAGGCAAACAAACTAACCCCATGCAGACACTAATAACTCCCTACATCAACACACCAAGTTTGGAGAAATAAATGTTTATGATAAGATCTCTCTGAGAACAACAATTAATGAAGTGAAAATTACTAATCTTTCCCTTTACACCAGACCTAGTCTTGCTGCCTCTTAATCTGTGATGCTTAAGATCCTGAAAATTTTAAACAATTTCTAGCCAACAGTAAGTGAACTGCACTTTGACAGGCTAGAAATTGAACTAACCATGTCCCATGCGCCAAGGTTCTGAGCAATCTTCTTGAGGAACCAGAATGCCAAAAGGATTGGGACCAGCTTGAGGATAACACCCATGTGCATCCACAACCTGACTACTACACATGCCCACACCAGGCCGTAGATGAACCGCACGCTCTGACCGCCCATGACGTCATCCACCTCCGCTCGCCGTTTCCGTGCCGACCTCCGGTGACCTTCGTCGGGATTGGCCCCCGGAGTCATCTTCGGGGTGGAGGTGGACGTCGGGATGCGGAGGTGGGTGGGGCGGCTGAGGTCGATGTCGTCTGCTGCCTTGGTTTCCACGGTGGGGCTCGCAGCGTCAGCAGGCTGGGTGGAGTCTGGCTGGTCAGCTGGTGGGGATGATGCTTCAAAGCTTTCAGTGAAGTCACTGCTTGACAAGTCCTCTGTAAGGTGGGGACAAGATTGTATAGAGAACTGACAACAAAATCACTTCCACCTTACGACTACATGATGACACAATGTGAGAACTGGTTGATGAAAATGTATATGAAAAGAGAGGATGGTTCACAAGTCAGATGAGCTCACAGAGTGGAATGCAACTACTAAAGTGGTAACTATAACATACTATTAAATTCACAGTCATATAATTTATCAACCTGGTGAATACTTTGGTCATTATGATATGGTTATTGGAAGACACATGCACACAAGTGACAGGGAATTTCAAGAAAATACTCTCACTTTCTTTGAAAGAAAAGAGATAGCAGGATTTCATTTTTGTGCTGCTACACTAGTCAGTAGGTTCTAACAGCTACAGTAGACAACTTGACACAAATCTGGGGGAAGAAGCATCAAGCACAGATGAAAAATGGACCAGTTCCCAGGGATATCATTACCTCTGGAGCTTGCATCTCTCCGATGTGAGGTGTAGCCGAGAGCCACGAGGATGATGACGAGAAAGAAGATGGGAATGCGGTACCAGCCGGCAACAGTAGAGAGATGGAGGAGGAGCAGGATCCAGATGGGTACGGACAGCGTAGTGAGAATGGAGCTGGACTGAGGAGTCCACCAGAAGATGAGGGCAATAACATACGCGATGATTATGGTCCACACCTAATGGAAAAAGAAAGTACTCCTAAAGTTGTTGTTGTTGTTTGTTTGTTTGTTTTTTCTGTGGACATGGGAGATGGCCTATCATTCAGCAAAGACCAACCACACACATGAAAGTTATTTATTGGATAGGAGCGATACACTTGGGCAAGACTGTGATAAAGACACTTTGGGACATACGAGACCGTCTGAATGCTTACAAACATCACAACACGTGTAGTAGAGAGGATACAAAATCTTAATGGGAAGACACATGGCTCCTTTAAAAATGCATGGATGGTAGTTAAGCGTGAGCAAGCCGTTGCTAGGACTTCGCAGAATAATCAGGAAAGAAAGATGAAAAATAAAGAGAGCTGGAAAGATGGGAAGGGCAAGGAGGTGACAGATGTATACGCCTGAACGAACAACAAATCAATTAAATTCAACGTAAGCCCCTTTCTTCGCAAGCACGCATTGGAATAACTCTTGTGACCAATCCATTTCCACTATTATATTGACCAGCCTGTGTGCTGTGGCTAAAGAATCGCCAGACCGTATTACATCTCCAGATTTATGCAGGAAATCTGACAAGATCCGTGGGCTAAAGATTTTCTCTGCAAGCTCTGCCAATAGATACAGTAGTAGGTCATTTAATGTTGAAAGCATAACAATTGTGGTTTTCAATAATCCTCATCCAATTAGCATCACATTTATAATGGTAATCTTAGGTTATTAAAATGCTTCCAGTCGTAGTAACAAACAAATGCTTTAGTGTCTTTACTGAAGAAGCACACTAAACTTCTTTATAAATGGCAATTCGCTTTCAAGTGGAATATAACTTCTCAAGTCAAAAGCAGGTTTTGCCAACAATTTCATTTCATTTCATTTCATTTATTTCCACATTAAAAACAACAATCATTACATTTCAAGTCATAGTATAAACATATTCATTGTGGGGGACCAATTAAAGCCTTTCAGGCTTGTTGGGAATAGGCCCCAAAGTAAATATAAGACTTTCTCAACTTACAATATATAGATACAAAATATATAGAACACAAATGGTGCACAATCAAAGCAGGATGAAGAAGGAAAAAGAAGAGAGTAAAATACTGGCAGAATATACAAAACCATGTTGCTATTACATACGGAAAGTGCGTCTAAAATTGTTTCTGAACTGCTGTAATGATTTGTAGGATTTCAGTTCTTTTGGTAAAGTATTCCACAAAATGGGACCTTGATAACAGTCATTGCACAATGTATCAGACACACATGGCACATAAACACACTGGTTTTTGCAACAAAAGAAGTGATCAGGTTTGAGCACAGATAACATCAGCTTAACAATAACAAATCAATACTACCAGTACCAGAGTAGATGACCCACGCACGGTCTCCCCTACAAATGTGCGATGCGTTCAAGAATGAGGTACATTATTGTAGAACCACCTAAACTGAAACATACTGGGTCTGTGTGTGACAATATACAATAAGACTAGCTACACGCAGCCGCTGTAGCGACAGCGGCTGCACCTCTATTCCTTCGCAGACGTTGTCATTTTTCAGTGTGGTTGTGCGACTCCTTCATGAATATCTTTATTACTCGTGGAAAACTAAAATACAAGGAATTATCGTAATATATGATAATCATTCAATAATCGGTATGCGATTTTTCGTTTAATTACGTCAAAAACTCACCGAAATCTGTGGCTGAAATCAGGTCTGTAAACGTCCTTATTGCTTCACTCCTCATCTGCGTGTTATTTGAATGGCATTCACTCTCGTATACTACAACGTACAACGTAGGTAGTCGGAGAGCTAGAGGGCGCCTCTCCGACTACCTACGTTGTACGTTGTAGTATACGAGAGTGAATGCCATTCAAATAACACGCAGATGAGGAGTGAAGCAATAAGGACGTTTACAGACCTGATTTCAGCCACAGGTTTCGGTGAGTTTTTGACGTAATTAAACGAAAAATCGAACACCGATTATTGAATGATTATCATAGATTACGATAATTCCTTGTATTTTAGTTTTCCACGATTAATAAAGATATTCATGAAGGAGTCGCACAACCACACTGAAAAATGACAACGTCTGCGAAGGAATAGAGGTGCAGCCGCGTCGCTTCGCGACAGCGGCTGCGTGTAGTTACAATAAGACATGCTCCCTCTTGAACTAATTTAGATCATAGACCCTCTGCTCTGCTCTACAACTTTAAGAAAACAATGAGCCTACAACAACTTTGTGAAAACAATGTATGGAGGTGTATCCTATTACCGAACGATTTTTGTTTTATTGCTCCAAACGGACAACATTATGCAATAATTCAGCCAAAAATATCCTTATAGATAATTGAAATGCTGATGACTTTAGCTGTAACAAAAATACTTGAAAAATAAGCCAACTTCTAGAAAAAATCCGTATTTCAAATAACCCTTCCACAAAAGTTGTCTCTTTTTACCGACGCAAATCGTATTGTATTTACCGAACGTGCGCCCTCTGTATGGGGAAATTCGTACGTTGTATTTTCGGTCAATGTTTATTAACGCAGGACAATGAACATCGAAATTTTAGCAATTATTACGTAAATTTGAGGTAAATTACGTTTTGTTTTGTGTTTTGCTGCAGCTTAGCAATTTTCGGCACTGGCTTCCCCTGTGAGATAACAGCGCGTAGTGCAATAAATGCGTATTCGAGCTGTTGTACGCGCTCCATTGACAAAGTACGCGTTCGGTAATAGGATACCGTTCGGTAATAGGATACCTGACTATACCTAGTATTCTGTGGTATTAGAAAATTTTGTATTCACATGCTGTTCGTAACAGAGAAAAAAAAAATTGCTTGATGATCATTTAGCACGCAAGAGGACTTGATTCGATATCAACTAGCAACTTAATTTACACATCAACCTTTCAATGACAAAGTTGTTTTTTTTTTTTTTTTTTTTTTTTTTTAGACCTAACTGTCACTCAGTCAGGTCCCCACTTTTACTTACCCACAGTGAACTGAAGATACTCAAACCATCATAAAGTGTGGTGAAAAGTAGTTTGACAGCTGGGAAAATGTAATCAAGCAACCAGTACACAATGTATGCAGCGGGTAGACCAGCTGCTACTGTTATCAGAATCTTGTACCGCCTAGCAATCAAGCTTCCCAGCTGCTCCGAAGCGAAATTCAACAGAGTGAGCGGGATAGCCACCGCCCCGACGACCAGCGGGGTGCTCGAGTCTTCCAAGCCCTGAAGCCACCCGTACATCGAGCTTTGCAGCGTGTACTTGAACGGGTATAGCACAGTGCCGCATAGCGTAGCCCACATAAGAGGCTTCAAGAAGATCTCGAAGACAAAATAGACGGATATTCCGGCTGCACAGCACAGAGCAATAATGATGAATGTAGCAGCATTGTAGAATGCTTGCTTCAAATGCTTTTCGTGTCCCTGGGGCACGAAATGTAGCATGCTGTCCAGCGGGGACCTCGGTTCCGTTCCAGGTGTCGCCATATTTTCCTTGAACAGCTGTGACATTGATTGGCGCAACGCTGCGTTATTATGATCACTAGCATCGACTGGCGCCAGCAGGGTGGGGACCCATATTACTCTGCTAGGTGGCTTTTATGCAGCATAAAGTGTTGATCTCCCCCATAATCACTCATAATGCTATGTAATTTTTTAAAGCAATGAATAACATATCTTAGTGGAAAGAGATGTAAGGCAGAATGTGCAAACCATCAAATAGATAGGAAAACCCCTCAAATGAATCGATAAATGACCAATGAAAATGTCAATAAATGTAAACTTTAACTCTAAAAAGAATTTTAGATAAATACTATTGTAACTGAATAGTCAATTCATGATGGAACAAATAAGATAGTACCAACTCTTATGCCTGGTAGACAGATTGCTAATCAGATAGATAGATTTTATTAATGCATTAAAACAGGTTATTAATACATCTATCATTTCTGGTTACACATTCTAATTTCATAATGTTTAAAATCGAAATGAGCATCATGGAAACATGCATTTCCAAACTTTTTTAAAATTCTTGTTTCAGTACATTGTGGCAGTTAAATGAAGTAGAGAGAATAATGTATATGTTCCAAAATGATCAAGCTAATACTGATGATTGATAATTCAAAGCTTGGTGCATTATAAAATCCATTTGAGTATATACCATTCATCTTTATACTCTCTCTCTCTCTCTCCCTCTATCTCTCCCTCTCTCCCTCTCTCTCTCTCTCTCTTCTATCTGTTTATCTTATACCTATCTATGGTTTACCCATCATTCCACTCTGACACCATTACACTGTCATCCACTCACCAAGTTCCACAAAAAACAGACATCCTCACTCCACAAAACACCAACAGTCGAATTACTACATAGAGTACAAGTATGACTCAAGACACAAACTAATCCCATTGTGGTGTACAATAATATAGTAATGTATCAAATATAGTGCCAGGTTGTTGTTATAATTCAAAGGCGTCACATTCAAGATTGAGTATTTGCACCAAAATCTATATTAATTTCTTAGAATTCACACATTATAACATTAATTCCAAAAATGAGAGTATACTTTCAGAATAAAGTGTTTTTCACTGGAAGCAGGTTTTTGTAGATTATTGATTTCCTTGGCTTCAACTACTGCTTCATATTTCAACATGCTTTAGCAGGACAGCATTATTTCTACAGCCTTATTGCACATATGGAACACAGAAAAAATACAATTATCTCTATTACCTTAGTACAATTTGTATAACAGAAGTATATAGTTATCTTTATTATCCTTCCAAACACCTAAGGGTATTCTCTTCACATAATAAGCACCTTCAGTAATAAATTTCAACATGAACAAAATGTGCTACATAAGGGATCATCTAAAAACAAAAACAACTAAACAAACAAACAAACAAACAAACAATTAAAAAGCATGTTGAAGTGCTGTCTCTCCTACCCCTTTACTGAAAGCCTATCGCAAATCCTGTTCATGACCATGTACAATGTATACATACTTGTGTGGTTGGTGAACACATGAACCACATTAGATTATGCTTGGCAAGGTTTGTTTATTGGTGTTGTCGTTTCTTTTTTTATCTGATGAGGACAAACATTAATTTTTAGCAGGCGCATATTTATATTTAATAAACAACAAGAAATCATTCTGAAATGCAAAAATTAAAAAATTAAAAAAATACACAGACACTCCACTATGGAACATGATTTGTAGCTTAGAAATGGTGAAGCATGGTATCCTTTCCTTAATGGCCTTCATGTCAATACTTTTGTACTTCGATTAATTGAAAACTTCTTTTGACTTCATTACATGAGAGTGAATTAACATCATTAAAAAGAATGTCTTATAAAAAAGAGCCACAAAAATACCAAGAAAAAAGTTATAATGGGAACTTCTCTGATGGTATGTAGTACACACAAGATATGATAAATAAATTCAGTGATCCCCACAAAGTGATAACATTTCCATATTGACACAAGCTTACCATTGGTCTAATTACAAAGTCTTAGCAACTCTAAGGAATTAAGGTCCATTCTTTTTTATGTCATTTCTTGGATTTTCAGGTCATTGCCAATTAACTCACAAACAGGTAGCTCAATTGAAGAAACTGTATAGATTGGTTTGTTATATACACAGTCAGAAATATTGCTCATTCATATTTTACTCTCACTTATATCATTCCAGGATAAAAACTTAAGAAATATCAATGTGATTGATCACAGAATTTTGCATTCACGAAAGTACCAAGCACAAACACTATACCATCCCTCTCTTCCTTCTTCTTGTCTTCCTTTTGTACCTTTTCTTCCTCTTTCTATTCTTCCTTCCTCATTTCCTCCTCTTCTCCATCATCTTCCTTCTTTGCCTCTCATCCATTCTTCTTCTTCTTGGCACATCAGTGATTCCTGGATGATTTCGCTGCAACTTTGGGTGTTCTTGAGAATGGTATAGTTGGGTTTCCCCCCCCCCCCCCCCAATCTATGCTAGTAGGTGAAACCTATGGCCAGTGGAGGTTATGTTTTCAGTTCTGTACGTTTGTCTGTTTGCATCCAAGATAAACTGAACATGTGTTCATAATGAGGTAAGGAAGAAACAATTAAATGTTGGGGTCTTGAGGCCAAAGGTCAAAGGGGTCATAAAGGACATCAAATAAACTCAATGTAATGAGTAAATGTCCCTATAAGTCTATGTTTGTGTGAAGATAATGCCTGTGAAATGATTTTTTAGAATAATGTTGCTTGGTGGAGTTCTGCTCTATTGGAGAGCTCCTCTAATTGGTAACCTTTATTACCCCTATCATACCCCTTCTGAAGGCATTTCTAACAGTCTTTCTGACCAATGATGTGGTTACGCCTTCAGCCACACAGGATAAAATTTTGTAAAGTGTAGTGTTGTGCATAATGTTTGCTGACTTAAATTTAAAAAAAAAAATGTTTCACAAAATTCTTGTCTTTTCTTTGGTAGTCTATGATGTTTACAAGTGAGAGATGGTGTTGGGTTGGCCAAACTTCAAGCCGTAACTATAGAGGGAGACAAATCAGAAAGCAAAGAAAGAAAACTCTTGGTAAAAGAGTCACAACACACAATCATGTATATCACAAATTTTTCATCTACACATGTTTTGAAAAAAAATGAGAGAAATGTCACTGTTGGTCATTATGGTTTGATGCTTGCATAATGATAAAGCACATGTTATAGTTATTATTAAAGAGTGAGCTAAAAAAGGCCTAAGAAAACAGCACACAATACCAAAATAAAATCCTTTTTGGTAAGAAACAATGTCCTGAGCAATTTACACCTCTTAGACTTATCATATTGTCATCAATGAGAAAAACTTTTGACTCGTGTTGAAAGATAACCATCATCAATATGCTAATAATAATGTCCATACACATTCCGTGACATAATTGTCCACACTGAATGAAGTCATGCAATGTCAAACTCTCTCTCTACCCTCTCTTTCTCTCTCTTATTTTTTTTCTCTGTCTCTATATCTCTCGTATCTCTCACTTGGAACGTACATGCACTAGAACACAAACCATTCAAAGGCACACAGGGGATGTCAAAGGCATGAGTAAGGCTTTGATAACAAACAGCAGGTTGTGTGCATGATGAACAAATACCCTTTTGAGGGAGAAAGGTTTGCAGTGACACCATGTGTATGTAGTCCTTATCTGGATCGTTGCTTGGCAGAAGATGTGCATGTTGTTTCCATCCGTTATGTTTTTCAGATGTATCCATACAAAACTTTCCCCCAAGTTTTAGACATCCTAAGCCCTGCTCTCTCATCAGATAATGCATATCAACTTCACAGAAAGAAAAAGAACAGGGATACTAAAAACAGAGCAAAATGACAATTATGTGCCTAAAATTATATATGACTTGTGCAGACTGCATCAACTGTGCGTTGGGAATGATGACATGCTTAGCGGTGTCTGAAAACGCTGCACATCCATGCAACTTTACTGTGAAACACCTGGTTAATCCTTAAGGTCTCTAACAGGGCTTTTACATCTTGAATGTTCACCATTTGTATCATTAATAAATATAATGTGACTCATATTTGACATGTCATTACATCAACAACACAGAAGTAATGAAAAATAGATATAATCTTTTTGGGACAGAAATTGAGACTTTTCAAATCTGCATGCATCATTTGTCATCTTTAAAACTTGGAAAATAAAATTTGTGCATTATAATCTCTCTGAAAGATTGATTATTAAAATGGAAATACAAAGTAAATAAAATTGCATCACAAACTCCTGCACACATAAATTTCTCCTAAACCAATTAATGACTTTGTTTGGTTGTAGTGGGCTCATAATTGCAATTTAAATTCCCTCAAAATACAACCCTGACGATCTCAAATGACAACTTCATTTTACAAATTAATCTTTTGTGTGATGTCTATGAGAGATATCTTGAGAGAAGGCTAGACACAAGGAATACACAACTTACAAGACATCCTCACTGACACAGAGAATAATTCATATAGAATAATTTCAATAATGAAAGTGACAAAGTAATCACTGTGACTTGTGGTAATATTTGTTTTATTTTAATATGTGCACCACAACTTTTGTTGTGTCTGATCCAACGTACATTCAAATACAAAAGTCATATTCAATATCTGCTGGCTCATTCGGTGAACAGTAGTTTCGTATTCCAGAACCTGGTTTATGCCAGCATCAGTTTGTAAAGCGAAAGTTTAGAACTAGGAAATGTCTTTTCTGATGAGAAACCTTCAGAACTCTAAGAATACGGGTCTCCGAGACTTAAATCAAGGGTACAAGAAAAGTTGCCCCACAACTACAGAAAGGTCTGTTGGTCACACGGCTTAGCTATCACATAGTAGCCACTGCTGTTTTCTTAATCACAGGGCAGTTTGCTCTTCCAATATTTCCTGTTCTACTCAGAAGTGGAATAAAAGGATTCCTTTTTCAGCACCTGCACCACTACCCCACTGCCCCACTACACATCAGTCTGTGTTTGAATGTTCTACTTTTCTTGTTTTAGGTTTTACCTTTCATGTTTTAGGTTTTACCTTTCATGTTTTAGGTAGTACTACTGATCTGCTCCTGCCAAAATAGCAACCTTTTCCCCCCAAACCCTCGAACCGCAATTCATAGGCTGCAAGGGGAATCAAAACAAAATACACTCTCCAACCATGCCAAAGAAGATAAAAAAAGAACCACTAAAATTTGAACAGGCATAGATGCAACTGACTGGATGCTAAGCCAATGTGAATGATATAAAAAAGACGAACAGGTATCAAGGAACGTCACAAAGAGATTTTACAACACTTGGGCATCATGTCTGCTCTATAGCTATGGAAAATGGAAATGACATTCAAAAGAGCATAATTAAGAATAATGTGCAATGTGACAAAAAATAAGCTAATTGAAAGGATACTTCATTGCACAACACCTCAATCTTTGCAACAAGTAGACAATATGCAAAGTATATAAACATTAGTTTACACATGTCACGTGAATTATCTATGAGACAAATTCACCAGTGGTGTGTGCATTTTTTTCAAGCTTTGGACAAAGGCACATCTGTTACATGAACCAACTAAGAAATAAAACATAAATGAGAATTTCATGCAAAAATTGTGACAAAATTAACAAACTCAATCATTTGATTTTTGTCAATAGTTTGTGGTATGCAAAAAAAAAGTGGGATACGATACAACCAACACTAATAAAAACCATGATACAATTGCTTGCACGGTTTCACAGTGGAAAGAAAAATCAAAACGCAAAAAGTGTTCCTTCTTTTCTTCCCTATTAACTTAAACTAGTGAAGTATTTTTACCAACCACATCCAAACAAGCACACGCACTCTCTTTGAGATTGCCAGAGGTTTAATAAACATACATTCTACAGGTCATTGATCATTGTTTAATGGAGCAAACTATGAAAGGAAACACCAGCCATCCTGGCTAGCTCCTGTAACACTTCTCATGATCCTAGTCTGTTTAACAGTATGATAGGAAGAAGGCAGGGTCGTAACAAAACAGTGAATATAGAACACAGCAAATGTCCAATATACTCAGCTATAAAACTGTTTTACTTAATTATACACATCAAATCATTCTGCAAGAGTTTGAATATATATAACATAAAAATCAATTTCACAGATTTTCAAAATGCATATTTCAGGTACACTTTCAACTAACTCTAGGTTGTATAAAAGGGGAAACTGGTCCTCTATACAAAGTAGCTTCAAATACTGCAACAATGTAAAATAAACGCAAAATATGACTATCATGTGGTGATAAATGTGAATACCTGCTTAAACATTTCAAGAAGATATGAACAATGGAAACCACTGCAAAATTAAAGTAGGAATAAGAGCTTGACATTTTCTGTTGAAACTTGTCACAAGCACACTGTAATCAAAATTTAGTGGAGGCACGAAAATTTAATAATCTGTACAATAACAATAGTATCTATGTGCTATCGAAAGATATCGATGTTCAGTTTCTTCTACAATATTCTATAGAAGCATTCACATCCTTGTAATGCGAATAGCTTTCTCGGTTCCCTATGGGCATGTGGTTTCCAACAACAGGAACAACTAAGAGAAAATTTGAGGAGCTATTCACGAGGTTTCGGGATGCCTTAAGGACCATCTCAGAAGTGAACCCATGATCCTACTGACCCCCTCAGGAAAAAAACAGAAAGGAAGAATATCAACTGAAAACTAAAATATTGCAACATTGATCAATATGCCTTGATGTCGCATATTCCATTCTAATCTCTTTAGCAATCTATATTCCAATTTCTCTTAATTTTTGTTATGAACTTTAAAACTAATACTTTATTTATAGAATCAAATTTATACATTGCATCAAAATACAAAGAGGGATGATATTCAGGAAAAAATTACTTCTTTCACTATTGTTACCACTGGCAACCAGTTTCTGTACATTGTCAATCTATCAAGTCGGTACTCTTGAGAACAATGCCAATACACTGACACTGACCTTTGACCCTGTAATCGTAGCACTGGGATGTGTCTAAATCCACATAAAGCAACTGATTGTCCTGTCACGTTGCATCTTTGTACCAAGTTTGATGTGAGAGAATCAAACATTTCTCATTTATAAGTCATGACACAAACAGTGACATTCCAACATGTTGATGTTGTGGATTGATGAACCCGACATTTCTTACCGGTAATTTTTTCTTCATTTTGCCAAAACCTATTTGTTTTTTGTTTTTTTAATCATGTCACCCTGCATCCTCATTGGTTGAAATTATGTCCATTTGAGCTTTTGCACACAGTCACAATTAATGATTTGACCTGTACCTTTGACCTCCCATCTTTTGAATATTAAGTTTAGTAATGTCTAATCAAGTGACTCGTCTGTCATGTTACCCCGTTGAGGACAGTTTGATTTTGCCCGAGTATATTCGGGACTCGTCCTCAACAGGTTAATGCTCAAGAAATTGGTAAAGTTAAGATAAAAGTCTGATGTACACTTCCTTCTTATAGATGACATACTAAAGACACATATGAACTAGCAGACAGAATGATGGGTAAACTGAAAAACAGCAGCATCAAGATATATGATATCATTTGATGTAAGGCTGTACAGGTGGGTCACAGTTACAGAGTTGCTGACAGTTGGAGATCAGAAGATGTACCGGTAACTTGTATGTTCACAGGCAGCCAGTAATCATCCTTGCATCTACTATATTGTCCTCTGAGAACCATAAGGGTGCTACAGCATTTTTTTTTTTTTTTTTGGGGGGGGGGGTATGCAATTATTGGTATCACGTTGTACAGCTTGATCTTCTAGACATTATGGTCTCAATTTTTAATTGTTTTCAATTTCGGTAAAATGTTAAAAATCAAAGCAACAAGGGTACAAGTTTACCCAATATTTGGAACAATGCTTATAAATCTACCCGCTTTTGATTGAATATGCTATATATTTCACGAAATTTGATAGTTCCATTTTTATTTACACTCAAATCTTAGAAAGTGATAGCGCCCTTCTGATTCTCGGCTGACGATATTATGGTATGTCCCATCATTTCTAGACCTGCATTAGCACTATCAGCCTTCTTGGTTGGGTAATGCATGTTTTAAGTCAGAACGCTTTGGAAGCATCAGGACTTTATTGATGACGATGATAAAGCCTGTATGGTAACTGCATAAAGTTCTGAACAGTACAGTTAACAGAGTGCTTGGTGGAGGCTGTATATGTAAGGTCTGCCATATATCCCACTTCGTAGCAGTTGATATTCCACAAAAACACCAAGGAAACAGAAGAAGAAAATGAGCTGTCCGCTCTTTCATCACATGATCAACTTGATAAAGAAGCAGACATGTCATGTGCATTCTGACTAGAATTGAAACCCCTTAGCTGAGGACTCTTGACTGCCGAGTAGCACTTTAACATAATGCACACAATTTGTATTTGAGTGATTCTGCTGAACCAAAGTAAGATTCCTGGCACAGCAGGATTTCAGACAAATATGACATCACAACCCATAATCTATTCCTCTTTTCTCTTCAGAATCATCGAAATAATACTGTACAAGCTGAAATTTTCGCGTACAGATATTCTTACGAATTGCTACTTGTCTAACATTTTCGTGTGTTAATTTTGCAGTTGCGAGGGTCTAGTTACTTCACCCAGCACGAAATAAACTTGAGTAACAAGCAACAATACTTGTACTGAATTTTTTTTTACCCAGTGATTCAGCATAAGAAGTACTGTACTAGTCTGTTGTCATGCCCAAGATATGTTATATCATGGTCCACACAGCGTGCTAGACTTTAGAGTAGTTATTACACTGTAATTGCATGTGATCCAGCACTGGCATGGCCTTATCTTTTTTTTCACATGTTGTTGTTTTTGAGCATTTTTATCATTCACTTGTTATTTTGGCAGTTTACAGGCGATTTGCGAAATTTGCATAAAATGTTTATTCATTCTCTTTTTACTCTTTGTCTTTGCTATGCACTTCCACATGCACTATCACTGTTTTGCAGAATAAGCTTTAACTGTGAGAGAAACAGGCAATAAAAGAGAACATATTATTTCAACCACAGAACTGATGTTAGACAAAAAAGATCAACAAAGTACACCAAGTTCTCCATATATTTTGTGCATCTATTTCTTTATTCAATACACACTTGACATTACATTCTCCAGAACCCTGACATTGTGTATTTGAATATCATTTAAACATTCCTTGACTACACTGGTGAAACTGACATAGAAATTTCACATTCCTGAGAAAGAGAGAGAGAGAGAGAGAAAGAGGAAACAGTGCAGTACTTCTCAGTTTTCTTATCCATTCTCTATAGCATCTTCTATTGGCTAGGAGCATCACCCCTCATAACCAGCTAAGGTAACCATCAACTGTAGGTAAACATAGAATACCTTGTAATTCACGGAGCAGACATTTCGCACCATTTCTCGTTGTGTGATACTGGCATAAGCGGAAAAATGCAAAAATGTTTTGCTTACTCTGTTCTGTCCATGTGAAATTATATTACGACTGGCAAAAATATTTAATAAGTTAGAAAAGTCAAAATCACACAAATTCACCTTTGTAGACTGACCTTTTTTCCCACTTTTACAGGACACTTTGGAAATGAATTGGGGGGGGGGGGGGGGCTACATCTTGAATTTATTTTTAGATGTGGTATACTTTCTAAGTACTTTTCCTAATACCATTGAGACTACTGTATATAAGCTGTTATTTTCACATAGGGTCTAAAGATATTTTTGCAAATGAGGAGGTCATAGATATTTTAGTGAGATGTTTTCGCAAACTGATGCCGACACTAACGTAAATGCTTTATTACCCGAGCGTATGGTGACATTTTCATGTATTGTTAAATTCCCGATCCAGCTGTGATTTGCGAAATTCATGAAAATTAAACCCTAGTGAAAATAACAGCTTATACAGTACCCAGTATCATCTTGTATAGGATTTAAACACATGGAAGATATGGCATATGTTGCCTAG
Organism: Diadema antillarum; assembly: GCF_040938485.1. Taxonomy (NCBI): domain Eukaryota; kingdom Metazoa; phylum Echinodermata; class Echinoidea; order Diadematoida; family Diadematidae; genus Diadema; species Diadema antillarum. Next base: position 964,976 of record NW_027271393.1, on the reverse strand, counting down.
CAACATGGAAGCTCTGTCACTGCACCAATTTTCTAATGTTGCTGTTTCAAAATTCTCCAGACTATGATATTTTCAAATGATATGTGATTTGCTCCACTCCAACCCCAAATCCTTACCACAGAAATGGTAAGAAAGCTCACAATTAGATAAACTTGATAGTTTTGATAAATTCTCCCAAGTTTAAACTCAGGTGTGCATTAGATCTGGTATTTCCAAGTGACAGGTAAATTCAGAATGCCCCTATTAATATTTCTTTTGTGAAAACTGAAGAGTTTTTAATTTTGAAATAATGATATAATGTATACATTGTATATGTAGATATAATGTGCTTTTTAGGATATTGCACTTTAAATTTGTGAACAGATGTCATATTTCCTATTGTTCATTCCCTATCACCTCATTTGTCGATTTTGTCAATTAAACACATGTTGGCAATTCTATACGTGATGGATCACGAATGCGATGCAAAACTAAACTTCCCAGAGAGCACATTCTCTGTGTCTCTACATTCCCATTACTTTTAGAAACATCGCATGAAAGAAATCATCTGTCGTGGAAAAAAGAAGAAGAGATAAAGGTAGCATATCAATCCATTTTATGTGCATTACAATTAAATTATATTACTACTGTCAAATTTTGGCATGTAAACTATAAAGTTAAAAATGTAAATCTGGGGCATATTCTTTGCAGAAAGGAATTATGTCTGTGGCACCCTTTCGAGGCAGAGACACAAATATATTCCCTGTCACTTTTGTTACCTCAGCATCTAATCTTATCCAGAAAGACTTCACCCATTAGATATAAGCCACCCTCTTGTGAAGATGAAACCGATAAAGTTGGTTGGGTAGAAAACACTTTCCAGCACACATACCCATGACAAAACATTACCTCAGAGCACATTAACATGAACAAGACATTATGTTATGAATACATCATGACTCACATATCAGGCCTTACTCTAAAATCAACGAAACAAAAACAACTTGATCATTGTTTTCTCTTTTATGTATTGGGTTGAATAAAGCTCAGTAAGAATGTTAAATAAAGGCCGAGCCTCACTACTGCTAGACCATCGTCATCCCCTGAGTTTCTTGTAATGTGGCGCAATCAGAATAGAAAAAGACTCTGCTTGACAAGTTTTAGATGACTTTACAAGCTGAAAGATTTGTTAATTGTTTTGTTGCAGCCATGAAATTTAAAAAAAAAAAAAAAAAAATCACCGGAAACTGGTGTCATATTGACATCAAACTATGGGGTCAGTGGATAAATGTAGTACATTTACTTACTGCCCATCCTTTATCAGATATATGTGCATTAGTCTTCGGATCTCAGACCTGTCCCTCTTCATTGCTGTGAGGTAGATCATCTTCTAAACCTGATTCCCTCTACCACTGCAAGGTGGACCAACTGAGACTCCTTGACCTCCAACAGCTGTTTGACCCTTGGCATAAGTGGTCAAATGGCTGTTTGACCCTTGGCACAAGTGGTCGAATGGCTGTTGGAAGGAACAATATTACTGCCTGATACTGTGATAATATCCTACTAGCAAATTACATGAGTTAGGCAAGTGAAAAAAATGAGTCTGGAATTCAGACTATGCACACACATTATACACATGCACACACACATCAAATCACACATCTGTACTGAAGAGGTGTATGTAACGGCCAAACGTTAGTGGTGGAAATGGGATGTTGTTATATGCTTGGGAGTCACAACAACTTTGTGCGATGCATGAAAGTAGAGATACAAAAGCCTGCACTGTTAGACCTCCGGCTTGTGCCGAGAAACAGACCATCCACACATCTACATCTAGACGTGTTTCAGGAAGAATTTTATGAGAATTCATAACCAGTAGAAAATTAATCGGCTCTAAGCACCTTCTCTGTTGCTATCATGGCAACAATCACTGTGCATTACAGACCACTGCAAGTTCCTATAACTCTATAGGGCTCATGGGCCTCTACTTTTAACAGGACACCACCATTCTCATTACAGCTCATTCCTTTTTCCCGATTGGTACATAAATCATCTTATTTCCTGGTCCTATTGAATGTGTCTCCTCCTCACAGAGGAAGAAGTCGTAGAAGCTTAAATGGATGAATGCCAGCAATGGTAAACACTCCATGGGAGAGAATGGCAGCGGTGGTAGTGACGAGGGGGTAGATTAACTGATTTACATGTGCTCTGGATGGTCGTGGAGAGACTCTATCAGCTTCGTCGGTGGGAGGCCCTCGTAGCAAATATTGTAGATGGCTGTGAAGAGCGGGTACCTGGAGATTGCAAGCAAAACAAGGGTATCAGCAACACTTTAACTCAGTGACAGTGATATCATTTGGAAGTTGCTGTCAAAAGTTTAGCCGAAGTATGTTATTATGACTATTACTACCAGGTATTTAAATACCCTATACACAGCTCAACTACATGACAGCACTTACAAAAAATACATGCTCAAAACAGTGGAATATATTTAATCATTTCAAGTACATCACCTCAGTTGCCAAAAAAAAAATGACTTTAATTAATTGATAATGGAATGTGAGTGCCAAGTTGACAACTGCATCATGAAGGGGCATAATAACTACAGTGCTCTAAAGTTGGCATAATTTAGAGTAGAGTGAAGTGGACAGAAGGAAGGACGAAGGAGAGAGGGGAGTGGGTTGGGAGAGGAGGGAAGAGAAAAGAGGAAAAGGAAGTGTAGATGAGAGGGGTAAGGATAGGGAAGAGGTTAGGGGAAGGGATAGGAGAGTGGTAAGGGGTTGGAGAGGAAGGAGAGGGGAGGAGAGGGGAGGGGAGTGAAGGGGAGGGAAGAGGGAAGAGAAAAAAGAAGTGTAGGTGGGAGGGAAAAGGATAGAGAAGGGATGGGGGGTCAGGAGAGGGATAAGGGGTAGGAGAGGGAGGAGAGGGGGGGGGGTAAGGGAAAAGAGGTGTGCATGAGAAGGAAAGGGAAGAAACAAGTGGAGGGGAAAGAAGAGGAAAAAGCAAGGGGAAAGGAGAAGGGAGAGGGAAGAGAAGAGGGGAGTGTAGGGAGAGGGGTAATGGGAACAAGGGGAGGGGACAGGAGAGGTGAAAAGGGAAGGGAGAAGGGAGGGGAGGGGAGATGGAAAGGGAGAGGACAGGAATGAAGGCAGGGGACAGGCAAGGGGGGGGGGGAGGAGAGGGGAGGGCAGAGGAGTGTAGGGAAAGGGAAGGGACCAGGTGATGGAAGAGGGGAGGGGACAAGGAAGGGAAGAGGGGAGTGTAGGGGAGAGAAGGAGAATGGAGGGGAGGGGAATGGAGATGGGAAAAGGGGAAGGGAGAGGGGCGGGGCAGGGTAATGTAAGACAAGTTAACTTTTCCCTACCTATTTGTAAGGTTCTTTGACTTCAGCATCTGGTGGACTTCGTACGCCGTCTGCGGTCCTTGAAGTTTCTGACCATTTAGCATTTCTTGTTCCAGCTCCTCAATGGTCTGGTAAGATACAAAACCAACAATGGCTTCATTTTATAATAATAATAATTGTGGAATGATGAAGTTCACATTAAACACATGAATATACAGACTCCTCAGAAGTTAACATTAAAGGGATTGTACAGTTTCGGTTGAGATGGGGCTTCATGTTTCCCACATGTTTTGATGATGATTTGTTGAGAAACTGAAAAACCTCTTATAATTATGAAACAGCATATAATTCGAAGAGGAATTCAAAGTCTATTTGATGAAATCGGTTTTGAAATAGCTGAGATATCTAAAACAAAGTGACCCTTATAAAAGGTGGGACCCACATTTTGTAATAATATAACTCTGTTTTATTTTGTTTTTGGATATCTCAGCCATTTAAAAACTGATTTTCAAACTTTGAATTCATCTTAAAATTGTTTGCTCTTTAACATTTCATAAAGTGGTTTATAAGTATCTCAAAAAAGTTAAAAGCTGAGCCCTCACCTCAACCAATACCATACCCTCCCTTTATAGACATGAATGTTCAAAGCAGCTCTGTGCATCAAAACAATTCATTTGCAGTACATACCTGATTTTTTTTTTAAGTACTCCATATAAATAGATTAATGAATTATGGCAAATATTGTCATGAAATTGCTATGGGATTGTTACCTTACAATGTGTTATCATAATAAGTATTGAATATACAATGAAGAGCTTTGGTCAATTATGTTGAATTCACAAGTTTTTCCACACAAGGTTGAAAAAGCTTTATGGAATGAGCAAGGGTTTCAGGATATTGACAAGCTTTCATTTCCGATAAACTGTCTGTGCCAACACTTATTCACTACTCAATGGAAAAACCACCCTAATCATTATGTAGCTGGGCAATTCCGCGGTTAGTAACGTTACATTTAAAGAAATTTAGACATTTATTTTTACTGCTGAATCACCATTTATTCATTTCAAGTCAAAATCATGTTAAAACATGTTCATCCTCCCCAGGTCTATGATATAGAAAAGAATGAGCACAATCCAATAAATATTAAAATTGCTATGGCAACTAAAAGGGCTGGTTAGTAACGTTACGAAAAAAGGACATGACAAAAAAAATCAATGTCTTGTAACAAAAAGTGTGCAAAATTTCAAGTTACTTCAAACAAAGTGTTGCATTAATTTCAATTATGGCATCATGACAAATGTTCACGCAAATATTTTTAGCAGTTCGACTGATAATTCATTAGCTAGACCCCCAAATGCATGGTTAGTAACGTTACGGTTAGTAACGTTACATTTGTCCGGAGTAATTCCGCAGGTCATTTCACCCTTCTGTAATTGACAAAATGTCACATGACTTCTGGAGTATTTAAATGTATTCATCTTTTACCTTTTAGCAAAAATTTGAGGAAAAAATTTCAAAGCAACCCACTGTAATTTGCATTTAAGTGAATTTCAGCATCCCCAGTCCCACATGTACATTTTAAATGATGGTTTTAGATCTCGCAAAATCAATAAATACGAAAAATAAATTCTACTGAATTTGAAAGACCTTAGTGATTGGTGAACATCCATGGCATTAGTTGATACCTAAATTAAAGAGTAAGATAAAGAGGCACATTTCTTTTATCCATGTCATGTCCACCTAACTGCGGAATTGCCCACCTACTTTCCTAGAGAGTCCATCTGTGTACAGGTATGGATGACAGTAAACATTAAATTAAAAATTTTCACGGTACCTTCCCGGTAAGTACAAAGGCCTCGGCGACGCGACGATTCCTCCCGCCGTAGCAGGTTGTGATGAGATCAGCCACGCCACAGCTCTCCAGGAATGTCGACTTCTGAACGTTCTTGTAAAATGTCTCGGCAAAGGACACCATCTCCATCAGGCCGAGGCGGATGATGGCCGCCTTCGTGTTGTCGCCAAGCTTGAGTCCGTCGATGATACCTGCACCGACTGCCACGATATTCTACGAACACGGGGGGACACGGGCAGAATTATGTTAACCATATTAACCATCTAAAAAACATACTGTAATATGAGAAATGTTCGCGTGCATTTTAATTTCGCGAATTTCGCGAGCACCAAGATTCGCGAAATTAAAATGCACACGAAATTTCTTATCTACACTATATGCATTGAACGCAAGAGGCAATACGTGAAAATTTCTTGCCACGAAAAAGGCCGTCGGCTCCAATTCACGAAAATTTCGTGCCACGAATATATCATGTTGTACAGTATTACCCACCTAGTATTTCTTTGATTAAGCACACTTAAATGTAACAATAACAATGATGATATGGTCGTCTTTATCCAGGGTAGTCTCTTCAGTGTTGCCACTGTTCTGCCAGAGGGCCCTGCCATCATGATTACCTAGCATTGCAAGGCATCCATTCATACTCCTGTGTCAAGAGGGACATGGTGCATAAAAACATATTGTCCAAGGACATATGATGCACTGGACTGGATTCTAACTCAAGTCCTCTGATTGATATTCAGACTCAGCCTGACTTGTGGATGCAACCCATCCCTTTCTTCTATGTAATATTAACATGGCTTCATAGTCTCCATAATACACTGAAACAACTCACACATACATGTATGTCAATGAAACTATATTCCTGCTTCAGATATGGGTGAGCACTTTATATTGACAACTTTACATGCCCAGATGAACAATCAAGTTTGCAAAGCAAATATCACAGCACTTCCTTGAAGAAAAATGCATTTTTCTAACAGCAAAGGGTCCACAAGGACTGATCTGCAGTTCTCGGCAGGGGGAATTCCGTAACTTAAAAGACAATAACGTGGAAGTAAAATGCACATACAATATTTAAAGCATGAGCATGCAAGCAAGAACCAACCTTTAGAGCACCACACAGCTCGACGGTGTCTTTGTCTTCCACGACGACAATCCTGAAGTAATCAACTTCAAACAGCAGCTTGAGGAGCTTTCCCTTCTCTTTGTCCTTACATCCTGAGAATAGTGTGTGTAAAATATTAGTGATGAAAAAAAACAAGAAATATGAATATTATTTTAGAGTAGCCACGAAAGCTGCGTTTACACCATGTTCCCGGAGGCCACGGCAGCCCCATTTGCCTGAAACGCAGTGCGCCGTGGGTAAATGAGACATTCTCCTGTTTTTTTCCCCTTCACGTTCTAGTCTTGTTCATTCCAGTCCATGCCCTGGTGAACATATAGCTATCAGACGCTGTTCTCATGGCGTCTGATCAGGCTAGACTGTCAATATTTTCTATCGCGTCCCGCTACGGATCACCTCCAAGTTTTGTTACGGTCTTTTATGTGCCACTGTGTTTCATTGCGTTCACTCTGTTTTATAAAGGCATACAAAATTCCTCATTAGCATCGGGACTGCCGTGGCAAATTTTTTTACAGTTTAAAAATCTGACAAGGCATCCACGGCAATCATGGCCTGCCACGTCTGACAATCCCATCTCACCGTATCGTTGCACGTCCATCCCGCTTTTTTCCACGGTGGCCTGAAACGGGGCTGCCGTGGTTGCCGGGAACATGGTGTAAACGCAGTTTGTGTAAACGCAGCTTAACTTTGCATGGGAATGGAGAGGGAGGGACACTGGGGAACCTCACTTTACACCCGACACATGGAGATTCACTGGTTGAACATATTGAATGAATCAGACCATAATGGACCTACTAGTCCCCCTCTCCAGACCCAGCCCCCCCCCCCCAAAAAAAGCAAAAAACACACACACACACACACACAAAATACAGATGAAATAGTACACTTCTGATGTCAAAATTTGACAAGACCAGTCCCTCATGGTAACCATGTTCATTTTTATATCTACCAATTTGTATGGGACATCTTGACAAAATAAGTGAGACATAGCAAGAGAAAGCTGGTTCATGCATACTCTTTATAAAACTGAACACATGACCTTTACAAGAACTGTTAGAATTTATCAATGTCATGTAATCACCATACATGCTGTATTGTCATTAAAATGAACTGGACCCCCTGATGGTATGTAGCTTTCAGTGCGACTTCGAGCATCTTGCATTTATAAAGACAGTCCCCGCACTCACCAATGGTCGTCTCGCAAAACTTCTCCGCGGCTACTTCTGGCGCGAGGTTGGCCCCCATCAGCACATGGCAAGGAATTCCCCCAAGGTAGCCAGAGATTAGCTCCGATATCAACTCCAGCCCATTGTCTTTGATGTGCACGCCCTGTGGTTATGAAGACACCAAGCACTATTATGTTGCATTATTCCCCCAAAAATATATTTCCAAGAGGTTGATAACCCAAGGCAGTGGAGATATCAAACAAGGAGGTAGCACTAAATGGCCTGTAGGGGGCCTCATACTCCCAAGAGTTGTAAAAGTAAGTGATGTAGTTGTGTTTGGACTATTTGTTTTATACCTTGACCACTACGAGGAATCATCTCAATGCTTCACAATGAACAAGCTACAAGGATCCCAACCTTGTATACAGCAAGGTGAAAGAGACCCTCTGTTCAGAGTTCCCGGCTGTCTGGCATGAAGTCAGCACATGTTTTGATGAAAACCGGTGGCCGCGCAGTTATCCTGAAGAGAGGCGAACTGTTTTAGGGTGTGCACATGGCCACTCGCACCACAGACAGCGCAGGTCACTGGAGGTGTGTGCTATGTTTACCCTGTAACTGTTTAGAGTCCCCTTGTCTGTGATAAACACAGCACAACCTCAGGAGGCTAGTTCAGACTCATCAAGGCTTGACAATAGCAGTGGCCCTGTGGCCCATGGCCACCAGAAATAGACGGCTTGTCACCACTGTTTAATTAATGATGTGTTTTGGTGGCCCATTTGGCCCACCAAATTTCATTGTTGGGCCACCAAAAAATAAATGAGAGTCAAGCCTTGCTGGTGCTAAGCTGCTTAGCACATTTACCTCCTGTTGAAGACTTACTCCAGATTTGTGCTTTGTGTCATGTCTGTTTGGAGTCCTAGACATCTGAGGTAAACACGGCATGACCTCTGCAGGTTGTGCTGTATTTCTGGGGACTTATAGGCCCGAATTCACAAAGTTAGTACCATTGAAACCATGGTTTAAACCATTGACAGACCACTAAAGCACAACAAACTGTTCTCATGCAAAATTTAAAGATTACACCTCTAACTTGAAAATCTGTACTAGAAAAATGTGGATGTTTGCACAAGATGGAATATTCACTTCAGTGTAAAACAGTAGTAATGTGATGAGTATATCTTAAATGTACACATTATGGGGGTCACTTTCGTTAACAAGGAATCCATTTCATAGATGTTAGAAATAAATACACCATTCACCCACATAAATAAAATTGAAGTTTACTGAATCAGATGTGAAAGTTATTGTTGTTGTTGTTATTAAAATTCACCTACCCTTGTATCCAGGATACAGGGAAAATGACATACCGTAATGGAAAACAGTGTTTTTATTATGCACCACTGAGGGAAATACGTACAATGCCCCAGAAGACATTTCTTTTTAAACTCACTTCACACAATGGTGTACAAAATCATTTACAAAAGGAATGTCCTGTAACAACTGTGATATATTATCAATATATATATCTATAATATATAATACTACACGATATAATGTTAGTTGAGCCATAATGGAGAAAACAAACCTTGAACAACTAATGTCATATCATGAATGCTGTTAGCAAAGAGTTCATTAATCATTGAATATGGCATCTATCCCATTCAATACCTCCAATGTGAATTACTGTACATGTACCTTGAACTTTGCAAGATTCAATATCAAAGTACTGGTTAAAACAGAATGACTCGATATCACCCCGTTTAGTGTATGTTTCGAGATGTCCAATATATGCATTTCTTCCTGTGAGAGAAAGGGTAGTCATCAACAGGTGTTTCATACCCACGGTACTAGTCTACACCACATCAGCCAGGATCAGAAGTCTGATTTTGTATCTATGAAATGTGCCACACGTAGACACTACGAACACAGAACAAAGTAAGGCGCTATACAATCATGGCCACTGTGTGAAAGGAATGCTGTGAAGTACGGTGACAATTTAACTGCCCCCTAACTTAAACTATAAAAGGTGTACAAGAGCATATTGCTGAAGGCTTTAATGACCCATTTTAGCATGTTAACTCATGGGTGGCTTAATTCATTCCCTGCCCACCGGTGTACATTAAAAAACAAAACAAAAAACAAAACAAATTGTCAATGTCAGCAAATATGTGCATTGAAGCATATACCCTCATCATTAACGGCCAATTCCAGTTGAGATTCTTTGGCTGTGTGTGTACCGGTACTCACACAAAGATCATTTTAAAGCTATATATAAGCCTACATTTCGTTTCAAGAATTTTCAAATACATCTGAACTAGACCAGCCTTCCCACTATCTGGTATCCCGTACCACTGGGTCTTTAAAGGACAAGTTCACCTTCATAAACATAAGGATTGAGAGAATGTAGCAATATTAGTAAAACACATCATTCAAAGTTTGAGGAAAATCAGACAATCCGTTCAAAAGTTATGAATTTTTGAAGTTTTTGTGCAGTAACCGCTGGATGAGAAGACTACTGCAGTGTGCGAATAACTTAGATGTCACATGCGTACAACAATATAAGGAAAATATAAAGAGAATTTCACAAAATTTCATTTTTTGAAAAAAGTACACATTCCCCCGACTCGTTACCGACAAATGTTATGGGTAATATTGTTCCCCCTGCCTTTAGAAAGAGGCAAGTCAAGTGCTCTTTTATTATGCGAAAAAAGTGAAAATATGTTGAATTTTCTTTACATTTTCTTTATACTGTTGTACGCATATGACTCACAAGCTGTAGTAGTCTCCTCATCCAGCGGTTCCAACACAAAATTTTTTAAAATTCATAACTTTTGCATCGATTGTCCAATTTTCCTCAAACTTTCACTGATGTGTTATACTAATATTGTTGCATTCTCTCAATCCTTATGTTTACAAAGGTGAACTTGTCCTTTAAGTAAAAACCTACAACATCTATTAAGACTTAAGACTCAAATTAATTCCTACTCTATGGTATCCCCGTACCACTGGGTCTTTAAGTAAAAACCTACAACATCTATTAAGACTTAAGACTCAAATTAATTCCTACTCTATGGTATTCCCGTACCACTGGGTCTTTAAGTAAAAACCTACAACGTCTATTAAGACTTAAGACTCAAATTGACCCCTACCATATCATACAGTCGGGGCAAATTGCAAGTAGTAACAGGAAATGACAGACTCTTGCTCAGCAAACTAATTAATGCTGCACCATGGAATCAAAGTACAACTGGTATTGGAAATCTGCATTTAGGACAAAACACACACACACACACACACAATATTGCAAAGTTCAGTACTTCAGCTTTTTTTTTTTCTGCAAAGAACAATTAAACATGGTACCAGTACTATCACCGAAGAAGCAGCACACTAAAGTAGTGCAATTAATAATGAGTCCCTCCCTGCTACTATTAAAGTCAAAGCCCCAATGATAACCACTTAAAGATCCTATATGAAGGGAATAAATGTTCGTAAAATTCGTTTGTAGATGAAATATATGTTGGTAATTGACCAATTATTCAAAAAGTTTGGCTCAAATCCCCGCAAGCATCTAGATATCCGCTATTTGCAAGTCCCAAACATCCCCCTCCCTCCCCCTCGAAAACCAGCCACAGTACGGGACTCCAAAAGTTGTGACGTCACGCCAGGGTAGTTAGAGCCACGGGCCCCGGATGCTCTGTAGAAAAGCATTTGGCATCGGGAAAGAATTTCTGTCAATTTTTTTTCAAAGTCTGAAATCTCTGCTATTTATACTTTTGACACCAACTCTTTACTGTTTGTCTACACTTAATAGTATTATCATGAACTGCTTCTTCTCAAACAATTATTTTGTATTACTATGATCTGCAACAAGCCCAAATTTCACACAATTATCACAATTTTCTCCTCATAGTTTTGGTGCGAAAGTAGATCCGGTCGGCCGTCGGTCGGTATGACGTATCACCTCGCAGCTCGTATCGTATGCATTGTACGTACGTACGTGCGGTTCACATTTGTATCATCGTAACTTTTTCATAGCGGTTCGTTTCGAAATTTCGCGTCGATCAATTTTGAGCTTTCACTCCTTCCGAAAATGGCCGAGAACAGTGAGTTATCAGAGTGATCTTTTTATGGACTTTGAGGAGTACGTTAGTGAAGAGGAATGAAGCGACAAAAGCAGAGAAGGGGACGAGAATATAGACGAGGACGATGGAAGTTGGGAAGATGTAAGCTGGGGAGAGGACGATGGAGAAGTGGGAGAGCAAGGTGCTGTCGACGTCAATCCAGCCGGGGAAGCAGCGGCAGGGCCACGGGTGCCGCAACCCTATGAGCCGCTGCCTTTCGATGGAGATGGAATGGCAAACGACGGGGATGCTCCTCGTCTCGATTTTAGACATATTCATTAAGACATATTTCAAATTTCATGGCGAAATGATGTTTCTATCTTGAGAAATTTAACTTTGAAATCACAGCAATATCACCCCATTTTTTTACGAGCACGCATGAAAATGTGACCCAAATCATGTTTGCAAACAACGCCGAAAAGCTGCATTCGCGTGTGGATCTCCAGCGATCAGATAATGAGCGTACAGCGGTTAGAAAATACGCGTAACAAGCGCAGAAGCCACTCCCCCTATGTGTTGTCATACCCTGTGTGCGCTGCGTGCGTACGTACGTGCTCGGTATTCAGTTTACATTCGATTCACATGTACCGTATTGAGCGCCCTACAACACGTACGAACCCCGCGTATGTATGCAGGCGCAGCTAGCTAGCAGCAGCTAGGCAGCCCCGCCGGTAAAATTCGGGGAGCCGAGCGGACGAGAGAGCATCGCGATTGCAAGCCAGGGCAGCCGGCATGGCGAGCATGGTTACGTTCGCACTTTGGCTAAGCGGACATGATTGTATTCACAACCGACTTCTCGGCTTTATAGTGCCAGTGACTCGAGCATCGCGAGTGCACTTTCGAAATATAAATGCCATATAAATGAACAACGATAAGATCATAACCAATCCACAAGTAAACTAATAATAGTAGACAGAAATTTAGTCTGGTTGTTTTGCAAGACGTACGTGATTTGTGAGCGTGACTGTATCCGATATGTACAGTACAGGGTGCGTGCTATGCTGTGATGCGTGTTGTAGGCCTATAGGAGCTATCGCAAGCGACACCAGCCCAGTTTCCTGCCTCGATATGCACATCATACACAACACATACACACACACACGTAGTGACACACACACACAGAGGTAGCTCTTTGCTGGCAGCATCTGGCGTCCGCACCGTACCGCGCGCTGGCACGTACAGAGTCGCATCACTCGCGGATTAATCTTTTACGCCGGACGTTATTTTTCCAACCAAAATAAAACTAAAAAAGTCCTCTCAAAATTCTAAATTTTCTGAATATTATGTGATGTATCAAAAAATCGTTCACTAGAACATTTTTTTCTAATAATTCTTAAACAAATTAGAACATAAAATCCATCATAAGAGAGCGATATGACGCAATTTTAAAGCTTTGACAGCACTGCATTTGCGTGGACATAAGAGGGAATACCCTTACGTGACATCATAATCTAGGGGTCTTGACTCAACGGGGAATAAGGCTTCGATATTTTGACGAAATTTGAACGCATATTCCTCAAAAACCAACCTTTTTAGGGGTTTGAAAGATGTGAGATAGGAAAGTATGGTTAATAAGCCTTTCAAAAACACAAACAGTCCAGTTTTTGGCGATCGGCTTCTTATGTGAACTTTAAGTTAAAACTCCAGAAAGCCACCAGTGACAATGGCTCGAGGGGTGGTTCATTGAGGGAGAGACACAGCAATGGTACGACAGCACTGCAAATATTTGGTCTCATCCAATTTGTACTGTATGAACCCTCCTCTCGAATACAATCTTGGCCACGATGCGTGCATGTAAAAATCATATCGACGGAAGTTCGGATCTATTGTTGTTCTCACATAAATACAAAGTCCATACTTGTGTAAAGACTAAGATCACACCACCTGTGACAATATCAGACAAATACTCTAGTGGTAGTGCTGACTTCACACATTTGTTTTTTATCCTCACTGTGCTGTACTTTCTTCTTTCTCCACATATGCTGGGTATAATATAATCAGGTTATATGCTGGTACCAATACCCTAATGAATGTGAATGGTACGAACCCTCATAACTTACTTGAGATTATGTGTGTATGTGTGGGGGAGGGGAATAGCGGGGGAGTGGGAGACAGGTAACTTTCAACAAATATAAGCTCCATATTACAGTGTACATATCAACAGCACAAGTGGTCAGACAGATCCCAACAGTTTCAAATTGTGGTGTGAGCGTGTCACCACCTCGATCAAATACAGAAAACTGATTCAACTGTAATTGCCACTGGCAACATCACTACATACAATGTCAATGGTGTTTTAAAGTGCTTACTGATCTCAAGAGTGGGTGGCTGAAATATACATTACAAGTGATGACCAAAAGTTGACCAAAAGGTGACCAGTGCTTTCAAAAACTTAACTGCAAATTCAGGAGAAATCTGTTACTCCCCATGGACACTGCATGGTTAGGTTGATTTAGGTTCTAATTGTAAAATGCACATATGAAATTTACATGACACAAATTTCATTTTCATTTAAACTCAGAATGCAAAGAAAGGATTTGAACTTATTGCAGCATCCAGATGAAAATGTGACTGGTTTTATGTATACAAAAGACCCTAGTTGTTTGCATCCAAGTTGCAATTGTAAGTCTGAAAGCAATCACACGTCATGTTTCTCCCAAACAACTTCTTCAATCACATTTGTGGCAAATCATAATCATATTTTGAGGTCTTCTTCAAGCATTTGCTCAAATTTGGGTGCACATTTTGGAATTTGAATGGTTTGATCTCCACAAGGTGATTCAGAAAATGATGTTTAGTTTGATCATGTGTTCACTTCCACTGTGGTGCCTCCATATAAGTATTAATCTATGCTTAATGTTAGTGTTTCAAAAGTTACATTTTGTTTCAGAGGTTATTTTGTGTCACAGCTGTCACTTATCAAGTAGAGTCATTTCTACATTTGAAACTGTTTCATGACATTTGCTCATGCGACAATTGATCCCATGAAATATCCGCACACTAAGCCAAACATAAATTCTACCAACAGAGATAACCCTTGCCCTGATTCTCGTATCAAACTAAACCTAAAATCCTATCATAACCCTAACCCTAATCCTTATCCTCACATCAAACTACAGTAAACTTAAAACCCTAGTATCAGAACCCTAACCCTAAGTCCTAGGAGAAAATAGGACCTGAGCAATTGTCACAGGAGCAAATGTCATGTCACCATCTGAAGTATGCAGTTTGTGTCAAGAAACATGACAGCAGATGAGTTCATATAGGCCTGCAACCCCTCTGCGACTTCTAACACAGTCTGAGTAATGTAACATAAAGTTGTGGTATATAAATCTACAGCCACTGTAACTTATTTGATGACTGGAAATTATTATAAACTATAAACATTACAAATACATTTCAAAAAACAATCACCCAATTTTACAGTCAACCTAATACTTCTATAAGCAGTGACACTTGACCTTCATTTGATAATTTGTCAGTCATCTTATGCTGAACTTTATCCCAGAAATAGAATTGTATCAGCTAATAAATCAATAAGTAAAGCATACATGTTCAAATTATAATCTGATAAAAGCTCTTCATTCCACTCTAATCCCTCCCCCCCCCCCTTTAAATCAGTCAAACATAAAACCATAAAGATATCCCAGGGATGCTAGTTTCAAGGTTCACTATTATTGTTTTTCTTCATCATCTTCAGCAGTTTGGATTTTGACATGAGTTACTGATCTGTTTACCATCAAATGGACTCACACATACCATTAAAGGGAACGCAAACCCAAACAGCAATGTGGATCGAGTGAAAGCAGCAACATTAGTAGAACACATCAGTGAAAGTTTAAGGAAAATTGGACAATCGATACAAAAGTTATGAATTTTTAAAGTTTTGGTGTTGGAACCGTTGGATGAGGAGGCTACTAGAGGTTTTGACGTATGAGTATACAACAAAACAAAGAAAATTTAAAGGAAATTCAGCAAAAATCCACATTTCTAGCATTATGAAAAAGCACTTGATTAACCGCTTTCAAAAAGCAGGGGGAATAATTGCTACCCATAACATATGTCAGTATCAAGTTGACGGAATTTGTAATTTTCATGAAAAATTACAGTCAAACTCGGATACCTCGACGTCGGATAAGCCGAATATCACTTACCTCGGGGGCAAAATAAAAGTCCCGATTGTTCCTATGGAGTTTCCGTGTATTAAAATTTGCGTAGCTCGAAAAAGATAACTCGAAGTTCGGTTACCTCGAAGGGAAATCTAATGTCCCGATCTTAATTAACTTATTGTTTTTCCCAGCATGTTGCTCGAATCGAAATTGTAAACATCACTCAGCATCTCCGATTAAGCGCGCTTGGACAGCAAAGACATGTCACAAATGTTTTCACACTCGATTGTAAATATTTTGAGACCAGAACAATCGCGCGCCCAAGGAGAAATACTCGATACACAGCTGACAAGGAAAATCCCCAACACCTACCAACACACGTACATGGTATGCACATAGCACCCGTGCCAATGGAGTGCTTTACGATAGAACTACACACTGCCCCATCATTTGCTTTTCTTTAACCACTGTGTTTTGATTTTTTGATCAAGACAGTCATACCGTGCGCGTAGATTTCTCAACCGTCGGGGCGCACCTGCTTACGTTGACAGTTATATCTTTGCCATTAATCACGCTCCACTGTCAAAACATCAATCTCCCTCGTAGTGCCTTTTTTTAAACTATTTTTTTTTTTTGCCTTTCACGAAGTTTACTTCCCCGAGAACGCAAGCACTGAAACTTTTTTTTTTCCAGCAATGCGATTATGAAAATCTGGAAGTATAGGCCGATCACAATATAGAATAGAATACACAGGGCTCCGCACTAAGTTTTATCGGGCCACCAATATCATTGATTTTTATTTTCTGGTGGTCGAAAGTAAAATCTGGTGACAAAAAAGAAAATCAGGAAAAACATTAGAAAAACTAAATCGGTCCTACTAAACATAGACAAATTAATGTTAAGCATTATTGAAGTGATACAGATGTCCATGTCTAAAACAAATGAATAGAAAATTCTAACATCTTACTCTGTGTTTAAAGATTTGACAAATAGGCGTAGATATTGTTATAAAAGTTGATGCCCATATATTGAGGAGGTCAAAACTAACGTTTGAAATGAGAAAATGGGAGCATTTGCTGACATTTGTTAGCATCCAACATTTGTTTTAGCTTTGTAAAAAGACGAAAGTTACCGTTATTCATTTTTAAATGTAAAAGCAAACAACCGACATTCATTTTAGAATCTTACGGAGCTGAATACTATCCTAATCCATTTCCAAACGTGAAAGAAAACATCCGCTATTTGTTTTAGCATCTAACTGAGCGGATTAATACCATTAATCATTTCCAAATGTTAAAGCAACAATCTGTTATTTATTTTTGCATCATACGGAGCAGAATATTACCGTTATTCATTTCAAACATCCGACATTTATTTCATTATCGAACGGAGCCGAATGTGACTGCTGTCCACTTCCGAAAGTGAAATGAATCATCTGACAATTATGTTATCATCGCACGGAGCCTAATGTTACTGGTTTTTTTTGTTTGTTTTTTTTTCATTTTTGAACGTCAAGGCAGATATCAGACATTTTGGACCATGAAACGTATAGCTGAATGTTACTGATATTTATTTTGAAATGTACCGTAGCAAATATCCAATATTTTTTTTATCATCGTATGGGGCAGAATGTTACTGTAAAAGCAATCATTCGACATGTATTTTAGCATCTTCCGGAGCTGAATGCTATTGACATTTACTTTCGAACGTAAAAGCACACATCCGGCATTTATTTTATCAGCGTACGGAGTTGAATATTATTGTTATTCACTTCAGAACATCAAAGCAAACATTCGACATTTATTTTAGCATCTTCCGGAGCTAAATGTTATTGCAATTTACTTTCGAACATACCGTAAAGTTCCGTGTATAAGACGCACTCGTGTATAAGACGCACCCCTACTTTCGGACCTAAAATTTTTCTTTAAAAATTCCACACAAATATTGCGTGTGTCATAAATATTATTTCAGCTCAAAATTTCCCTAGAATGCAGCATGTATTTGCTCTATTTTTCGTTTCCTTTTATATTTTCTTTTAACGGTATTCATCGGACATCGGCAAAATATGGAAGACGCAAAATGCGAGACATGCCTTGGTACTCACTTGCTATTGTTTGGCCTTTCAATCATGGTACATGTGTCATGCATATCGTACTCATGAGTGTATATGTACAGTACGATCTTTGCTGTCATACATAGCAGAGGGTGTCTCGCATATTGACACAGGTCAGACTGGAAGGCTCATTACGAAAAAGAAAAACATCAACAAGTGTAGCAGAGGGATCATACAGCAAGACGTACGGTGTGTACGGTAATTACACTCATGCACTGTTACCAGTAACATGTGTGTCTCTTGTACCATGCTTGTATGCACAGTGCTAGCCTTTTGCAAAAGGCAGCTCGCTATAATTTCAGCACACGCACACAGAGAGCAATGGACTTGCACACACAGCGCGTAACGGGCAAGCGCGCTTCGATCCGATCGCTGTGTGCACGCGAGTCCATTGCAAAAGCCTCTCTGCAGCTGTGAGCTGCTGCCTTTGCCAAAGGCTTGCTAGCTAGCTAGCTAGCTACAGTGTAGCTATGCTATCCTATGCCTAGCTGGCCTCGTGAAATGAAGAGCAAACGAACGACATGGATATGCATGCATGCTTCACACATCGTTCATATTTACGGTGACATAGTGTCGATCCTACTCCGTATTTTACAGCTTTTGTCTTTGGCCATATTGATACTAGTACATTGATAAGTTTTACGGTATCGGTAATTTAGTGATGATACCTGTACATCGCGTATTCCAGCTACTAGGTTGGCTGTTGGTAGCTTGGTAGACTGACATCGGTAGCATACAGCAGTGCTGTTACAGCTGTTGTCTATGGCCAGATTGATACATCGTTACTGCACAAGACCGATGTAAGTTTATCTTGTATTTGCAGCTTTTGTGTGTGTCCAGATTGAAAGATCGCTCATTTATCCGTAAGTTTTAGTGATTGCTTACCTTCCAAACGTCGATGGGCATACATGGCCCAAAGTTGGCCTTATAAAATTGGGTGTACACGGGGGATTTTTTTCCATGATACGACTGTACCCGTGTATACGACGCACCCCCGATTTTCAACGTTTTCCGACGAAAAAATAGTGCGTCTTATACACGGATCTTTACGGTAAAAGCAAACATCCAGCATTTATGTCATCATTGTCAGGAGTTGAATATTATTGTTACTCTTTTCCGAACGTCAAAGCAAACATCAAACATTGATTTTACCATTAAACGCAGCTGAATGTTACTGTTATTCATTTCGAAATTTAAAAGCAAACATCAGACAGTTATGTTAGCATCATATGGACATGATGGAGCAGAATATTACTGCTATTTTCTTCCGAACATAAAAACGATCATCTGACATCTATTTTAGCATCTTCCGGAGCCGAATGCTATTGCTATTTACTTTCGAAAGTATAAGGAAACATCCGACATTTATTTAACCATCGTACGGAGTTGAATGTTATTGTTTTTCATTTCCGAACGTCATAGCAAAAATTCGACATTTATTTCAGCGTCTTCCGGAGACGAATGTTATCCTTATTCATTTTTGAACGCAAAATCAAATATCTAACATTAGTTTTAGCACCATACGGTGCTGAGTCTTATCGTTATTCATTTCCAAAAGTATGAGCAAACATCCGACATTTATTTTAGTATCATACCGAGTCGAATTTTACCGTCATTCATTTCCACAATTAAACGCAAAACTCTGACATTTATTTTAGCATCTTACGTAGCCGATTGTTACCGCTGTTCATTTTCAAAAGTAAAGGCAAACATCCGGCTTTTTTTTTTTTTTTTTTTGGTGGCGCGATCGGGCCACCAAAATCTTTATTTCTGAAATTTTGATTGCATTTCCGATTTTCACTCAATTCATTCATATAAAAGTTGATTCAATTCAAATTGACAAGCATGCAAACAATCAGTAGGCACTATAACAGACACCATGTTGAACATCGATAAATGTCGAACATCGATAAACATCGGATAAGTCGAAGAAAATTCGACGTACGCGTACCTCGAAATTCGCGTACGTCGAACCATTTTCTTCAGTCCCGACGAATTCGAGGTATCCGAGTTTGACTGTATTTTTTTGTAGAATTTTTTTAATATTTTCTTTATAATGTTGTCCACTCATACATTGTATGTCATAACCTCTAGTAGTCTCCTCATCCAGCGGTTCCAACACTAAAACTTTAAAAATTCATAACTTTTGCATCGATTGTCCGATTTTCTTATATTTTCTTTATATTGTTGTCCACACATACGTCATAATCTCTAGTAGTCTCCTCATCCAGCGGTTCCAACACCAAAACTTTAAAAATTCCCAACTATTGCATTGATTGTCTGATTTTCCTCAAACTTTCGCTGATGTGTTCTACTAATGTTGGTGCTTTCACTCAATCCACATTTCTCTAATTGGGTTTTGGTTTCCTTTAATTGGCTGGAAGGCCCCAAATGAGCAGAATGCTGTAGCAACACCAAGGGTACAAATTTCATTCCCCTGACCAGGAACATGAGGTCTCATACTGTGCCTCTAACATCAGGATGTGGTAGAAATGTGAGTAAAAAATGCCTACTTATCACAACTTGTTACATAGTCCTCGTAATACTTTGATATCAAAGCAATCTGATTTTGTACACACACACACACACACACAAGTAGCAGGTTACTACTGCTCAGAAAATGCCATGGCATTCCCAACTTTGGCTCAATATCAATCCTGAAAACATTGATATTTTGGCACCACACACACATGCTTTGATGTAGTCACACAGATGCAAACATACTTTCAAAGACACACAAAATCACGTACAAATGGTCAGATTTGCACAAGGCATATTTGTTGGGACCAAAAAACAAAGGCTTTCACTCACACTGCATGTGACAATTAAGCAGTCAAATATACATTTAGAGTATAATAATGGCCTCAAAGGAGACAGTAAATACTATGAGGTTGTCAGTACTAAAACTGATCAGTTATTCCACTAAGACCCCGTTTACAGTGCGAGGCCCGGCCGCCGCCGAGCCCACCTTAATTTCAGTGTAAACGTGCAAAAGGCCAAATGCGAGGCCAAAATTGGCCTCGCATTTGGCCTTGCTCTGGAGGTGGTCTCGGCCTTTTCTTGGTGTAAATGCTAACTGGGCCAAATGCGCGGCCAATTTTAGTCTGGCTTCCAAACCCTCTGCCTGTATCTTTCGCTATTCAGGATATTAACCCCCTCAACGTCGAAACTAGTATAGTTTAAGGTGGTTTTGTCCTGCAAAGGATTTTTTTCCTTCGGCAAAGACCTTTGCCCGAACGGCGACTTTGTCGCCACGGAATTCAGTTGGCAAAGGGTCTGAAAACCAGACAATACCAAATTGCGTTTGTTTACAAGCAGAGCGCCACTACGACAAAATATTGAAAGGTTTGAATTCAAAGCGCGGCCGAGCCCGGAAGTGTAAACGGACAAAATTGCAAGGCTCGGCCTTGCAATTGAGGCTGGGCTCGGCCAGGGCTCGGCCGCGGCTCAGCCCAGCCCCGCACTGTAAACGGGGTCTGTAGATACGGTACTAAAAAAAAATCCACTTGAGTCACTACATAATGGGGGAAGTGTGCAATCATGAATGTGACTGATGCTGTTAATCTTTAATTGTGAACCAAATGAAAAGAAACTGCATGCAAGAATGCACTTGCATGCACAGCCGTCCAGAAAGACAGGATCAGAGACTTATAAGTTCTATACAGTCTCCCTTCCTTGTTAGGTTCACCCAGGGCAGAAAGAAATGGAGGCATTTTGAATGAGAGCAGCAAAACATGAGCAGCAACAGATCTACAGCAAGGTTTGGGGAAATACGGCTACTACAAAAAAAGGTTACAACCATTTAAAATGTAACCAAGTCATCTTTTGTAACATCAAGAAGGTATCTCATGTGGTAGCAATCTTGCTCCGATACAAAAATGTGAATTTACTTGTATACACCTAGTGGAGAAAATGCATGTTGTGAACATCAAGAGTCACTACTTGTCAATCTCCTTTGAAACAGTTTTCAATAGACAGGTACAGAAAATTACAATCTTCCTCCTCAATCTTTATGCCGATGTAGGGCAATTTGTCACTCAGTTGCAATTACAGTCTTGCACATCGCACGGAAGGGGTGAGGTAACTCCTCTAAAGATGAATGCAAGAATTCAGACACTTTCTATGTAGATAGAGAGAGAAAAATACATAATTTTCTGAAGTGCCCACAGATGACCATGTTGAATGAGTGAACGGTTCCAAATATCTTGCTCATCCCTCACTGCTTACTTTCAAATTAACCCATTTCTCTGGATTAAATAACTCCCAGTAGAGAGATCAGGATAAAATCTATGACTACAGAGATTAGATTCTGGAGATAGTTTACCTCTTTCTGAAGACTTAAGTTTATATCAGGGGGAACAAGACCCTAAATTGTAGGAAAAAATGAATATATCACAATTGGATGAATAGTGATGCTTGGTTTCCAGTTGATATTGACTGGAAAGATATAATATATATGGTAGGAGACATCTTGGACAATGAATATGGAGGAACGTTTATCAGAAACTTTTGCATAATCTTTTTTTTTTTTAATGCTGCACAATAGCAGAGCATTAAAAAGTACATTTCTCTCCCTTGCCCAGATGGGCGTTTGTGCATGAGCATACAGTATTCACCAGGTAAGCACCCACACATATCATCACTTGCCCAACAGGATTTAGTAGTCCTTGCAAAGCAGGCAAGTGCATTTGTAGCACCCTGCAAGAAAACAAGATTTACTTGTGTGAATCATTAGTAACTTTCATTTCAAATCTCCTTCACTTCTTTCCACATCAAGGCTCCCAGCCTCTGAAGCAGTCCTTTCTACTGGTTTAAGAAATTGTAGGATAGGAATGTGGTCCATAAAAATGGGATGGGCTCTTTGTGAAGTTAACCTGTTCTTGCTGAAGGCACATCATGCTATTGAAAGATGATAAGAAATATTGACCAATCTACTTATTTGGAAGGCTGGAAGATGCCTCTTTATTTTGTCATAAAAAAAGGAAATCACAAGAATTACTTTGATTAAATCACATAGAATTTATAGCACATTAATCAACATGAAAAAAAAATGCACTGCAGATCACAATTTTTGTTAAACAATCTGATAAATGCATCCTTCAGTTCTAGCACCAAATACGGATGAAAATCTGAACAAAAAATTCTAGAGCATTGACATTATGTGCTGATTCAATCTGATCAATGTTTCCCTTTCTTTGTTGGTTTCACATCACGCACTCTTGCTGGGCATTCTCTGGTCTGGTCAACTTTAACAAAACTGCCCCACTATTTTCTGTTGGTTTGTTTCCATTCTTCAGTCACCAGCCAATCATATTTATTTCAATAAACAGTGAAACGTCTCCATATCAATGGCAGGATTGAGTGCAATATTTGATTTTTGCTCATAAAACTCACTTGTTTGTATCTTAACATTATTCAAACCATAAACTTTTAACATTATGTCTTGCATCAGAAAGGCTGCACACAACCAACAAAATAATTGAGATCAGCAACACATACACACACACATAAACACACAAATAAAAGAAATAATTTTAAAAGCACACAGGCATGCACAGAAGTTAGTACCTTGATAAGTGAGATAGCCATTACATCACTATCAATTTTTCCCTTGAGCGACTCGCAAATCTTTGGAACAAACTGATGCGGAAGCACGAAGACGAGGATGTTTGCTCCCTTGGCTGCCTCTGCGACATCTGGAATGGCCACCTGCAAGATAAAAGTATGAAAATACGGTTAAAACTTTCAGGACCATTTTCTCAACAACATCATATAAACTTGGGAATGCAGCTTTCAAGCAAGTCAAATGTCCAGCGATGTCTCACCCGCATACTGCAGTTTGTGATTATAGAGTTTTTTCACGTAAGTTCATTGAACTGACCTTTGACCTTGTCCAACTTCACCAATATTCAAACTTGACCAGCATCTCCAGGTGATATACATGTGGTGTGTGTTTTGTGGTCATAGCTCAAAAGCTGTGGAAATTTATTGAGAGTACACCATAATACTGTGAGTACAGTGCTGATCAGAGCAAGTTCTTAACCTTTTGACCTTTGACCTTGTAAGGCTTCATCCACATTCAAACTTGACCAGCATTTTGTAGTTATGTACCTGTGGTGTGAGCTTGGTGGTAATAGACCAAAGTTGTGGAAAGTTAGACAGAGTATGTACACCAAATTGTAAACTATACCGACAATGCCAATGGCAGAAAATTGATGCCTGTGTCTCACTTCCGCTACATGGGCGAGACAAAAACAACATTATATTGTTAAGATGGAAACAAAGTCAAATCATAGTTTAGGTAATCACAAATAGGCAAATGTTAGTAAAAACAAGTAAATGATTTGTTAGGAATATTTTTTTCTTTGATATGACCTCTCTCAACACCTGCACATCTGCTTTCAAACTCCTATGACTTTGGCAGGTTTTCCTTAACAGGGGCGGGGGTGGGGGACCTTGTCTTACATTACTGTACCTTCACACCATTGTCTCTGGTTAAGATGCACTGGGAAGCAATGGCCTGAATAATCTCACAAATAATTTAATGAGAACAATGGCCTGAATAATCTCACAAATAATTCAATGTGAACAATGGCCTGAATAATCTCACAAATAATTTAATGAGAACAATGGCCTGAATAATCTCACAAATAATTTAATGAGAACAATGGCCTGAATAATCTCACAAATAAGTTAATGAGAACAATGGCCTGAATAATCTCACAAATAATTTAATGAGAACAATGGCCTGAATAATCTCACAAATAATTTAATGTGAACAATGGCCTGAATAATATCACAAATAATTTAATGTGAACAATGGCCTGAATAATCTCACAAATAATTTAATGAGAACAATGGCCTGAATAATCTCACAAATAATTTAATGTGAACAATGGCCTGAATAATCTCACAAATAATTTAATGTGAACAATGGCCTGAATAATCTCACAAATAATTCAATGTGAACAATGGCCTGAATAATCTCACAAATAATTTAATGTGAACAATGGCCTGAATAATCTCACAAATAATTTAATGTGAATTGTTCATTCAGTCTGATTTAACTGCCAACTGCATCCTGATAAGAATAAAGACTTGCAATATCAGTTGTAAATGTATTGCTATGGGAGTGGTGAAAACAAATAAATCAATATCAATCTGTGTAGACGCACAAAAGCACAGATAGGCCTAGCCTTTTGTCAAGGCCCTGTCCCTGTATGGTGAAGAGAGTCCAGCTGAGTGGGGTTGTGCGAGGGCCTTTTGAGATTTGCTTTGCATCTTTTGTTTGCCCTTTGAATTACCAACTTCTGCTTCCTGATTTCAGGAGCAAAAGTCGACTAATCTGCATGTCTGTCTGCTCGAGCCCAATTTGAATATCGGTACGGCAAGTGTATGCCACAGACCTCCACTGGTGGTCTGTGATGCATGCGAACCGACCGGACAACGCCAAGACAAAGGATGTGGGGAGTGACCATTCCATTGGTCGACTGGAACCTGTTAATATGACTATTCAGTAGGGTTCATGTGTCACGAATAATAATGTGTAAAGCAGACTTCGCTCGCCCGTTATAGCCATCATACAGCAACAGAGCCTTTACAAAAGGCTAAGGTAGGCCTGATATACAAGCCAAACAGGAGGACAGCTACATTACCACTATCTGGTACCAAGGTATCATAGCGGACAGGAAAATGACTAGTTATAATGATTTCTCACAGTGAATTTACTTGGGAAGGATAATGTACTAACAACATTGAATACACATTCATTTCTTTCTTTGTGTGTGTGTGTGTGTGTGTGTGTGTACCGTGTTATCAGTATCAGCTTCCAGTTCCAGTGATTACAAATTGCAATTATATCACGGATACAATTGAAATGCAGTTCTATCTATTATCACTTGGTGATGATAATGTGATTGGGAAGTCCTCTCTTGACATTTGTATACATATACTCTACACTTTACAATTCTCCACAGTCTGGCTGGATGTCTGGCATACCACAATGACTGCGCGCTGAACAGTGTTGTAATTAACATGCTTGTCATCCTCAGAATCCAGGCCCCTGCCAACCCATGTGAATAGTCTCCTCGGACAGATGTTACATTGTTATGACACTTGAGACAAATTGCTATGTCTAGGCAATCATTGTTTTTGAGATGCTGTACAGGGAGGACAGTTAGAGAGAAGGGGCGTTGCTTATCCAGTCTTAAAGGACAAGTCCACCTTCATTAACATGTGAATTGAGAGAATGCAACAATATTAGTAGAACACACACATGCAAGTTTGAGCAAAATTGGGCAATCCATTCAAAAGGTATGAACGTTTGAACTTTCAGTTCCACAATCGCTGGATGTGAAGAATATTTTCCTTACGTCGTGCTACACGTGTGACATCATCAACTGCAGTTGTCTTCTCATCCAGCAGTGACTGCACAGAAACTTTAAAAATTCATAACTTTCGAACGGTTTGCCTAATTTTCCTCAAACTTTCACTGATGTGTTCCACTTATATTGAGCACTGCATTATCTCAATCCACATGTAAAATGAAGATGTACTTGTTCTTTAAAGAACATGTGCAATGCAAAAAAATGCATGTTCACTTGTGTTAATTTATGATACCCTCAGCAACACATCACTTACCATGTACTGGTATGTGGTCAAATTTAAATGTACCAAATAAATATTTAAATTTGTACCAAATGTTGTATAATAATATTGTACTATTTTTCTTCAGATTACTAGGATATGCCCACACAATTCTTCCAAACCAAGATTTTGTCATCATTATACATCAACTGCCTATTACTGTTGAAGTACAAATATGATTTCAAAACATGTACATTGGATCTCACCTGCCCCCAGACTGAACAAAACATGCATGTTTCCATGTTACTACTTTTAATATGATTGACAACAGATTTTGCATCATGACTACAAACTTGTTGTTGATTAATGCATGCTTATGTTTGTTTTACCTTCAAATTTCAGGGTGCCTATAAGGGACTAGCTGAAAAAGTGATCTTACTTGGAATTGCAGATGTGCGGACATGAATACACTTGTACCTTGTGCATCATGAATAAATTTGTCGATTATTTGTCAAAAGTACATCCTGAGTCGCATTTAGAAACTGGTCACCCACAAACTGAAGGTTTTGAAATAGTGTACAAATCAAAAAGTTGCCAAATGATTTTGTGCAAAGAACTATCAAACCCTGCCCAGCCATAAAAATCAGCAAGCAGTGAGTCTGACTGCACAACTGTGCAACATGAGATCCCTCACTCATGTATAACAGCTAACCTTGCTGCTTAGTGCTAGATGGTGACGTACAGTAGGCTTGATTCATCATAAATCACCTTGTCAGGGTAGGGTGTCCCTGTCATTTGAGGTCAAGCTAGGGGGCAAGTTGCTACATGAATTTTCCCTTGACAAGCATACACATACACCCAGATCATGCCCTTTTTCAGCATCAGACATTGGGAGCAGGGTAGAAGGTTGGAATGTACTGGTACATGTACTGGTACATTATATCCTTGACTGTTTAAAAGTAAGTTTGAAGTCTACAACAAAGTTAACTTCCCAAAGTGCCAGGAACTTAACTAGTTATGAAACAAAAGTATGCAATGGCAAGAATCTCTCCATGAAGAGATTGTCAAAGTTATTGCAATATATCATTTATATATAATGTCATTGGAAATATAATTACCCCACCAAAGAGGGTTTTGGTTGTTGTTTGTTTGTTTGCTTGCTTGTTTTTGTGTATAATGCAAAATAACTCAAAAGCTACATGTATGAACAGATTAGGAATAAATTTCGAGGAAAAGTTGATAATGATACAAGGAACAAAAGATGGAATTTTGGTGGTGATTTGGATCACCATCTGGAGATTCAGGAAATGTTTTGATTTTTTTTAAAGGATTTTTAATCACTGGAAAATAGAGTCAACAAATGAGGGAATTTCAGCTGCGTGTATTTTAGGTGTGCATATATATGCACACCTAAAATAATCTAGAGATGGGGCAGGAAGCTAAGGTAGAAACACTACATTTGTAGGAAAGGATTCTTTATCACTGGGAAATAGGACCATTTTTAGCATTTTTATCTCTGCCACGGAAGGTGGTTACAATGTTACATTTTCATTGGCAATTGTTTGTTTGTTTGTTTACAAGTTTGTTTCCCTGTGTGCAAAATAACTCAAAAAGTTGTGGACGGATTTAGATGAAACTTGCAGGAAAAGTTGAGAATGACACAAGGAACAGATGACTGAATTTTGGTAGTGATCCGGGAATTTTTTTTTTGATTTTTGTATGGATTGTCTATCTTTTTGCAGATTGGGTCAATGAACTTGGGAGTTTTAAGCTGCACGTATTTGAGATTTGCACATTATTTACTATTTAAAGCGCGTGCTCTGCTCGGGCGAGGTGTCGTGCAGCTGGAAGCTGATGATGTAAACAAAAGATTTCTATATTGGGAAATTGGACAATTTTCAGTATGTGTGTATGGGTGGAAATTAGCTGCTTTGCAGAGGTCTGCACTCTCTCTGAGTGCTTTTCTAGTCGATATGAGCAGTCATATGAAGTAGTAATGACTATATTCATCCTCTACTGAGTTCAGGGCATACACCTAAGTCAATGGCCTCATACTGCTTGTGTCTACAACATGGTGTCATCACACAATTCTACGGGGCACTCAAGAGAAATTTTGTGATTTCTGCAGAAGCACACATGAACTTGGCACTCTACCCTAGGCATGTTAACCCAAACATAAACTTAAAGATTGGTAAAGGTAACAACCATTTACACTTAATTGTGAAAGTCTCTGTGGGAGAACCAAACAGTTTGACCCACAACATATTTCATGTACACATGTATTCTAAATTATCTCCAACTCACCCTTTGAGAGACATCAAGTAAAATATGAGACAAACAAGACAGTATTCCAAACTACAACGTAGTTGACAGAAAATCTTGGGACTATTCTATCTAAGTTTTGTGCAATTGATAACAATTAAAACTACTAACAGAGTGGGGGAAATGAACTAAATAAAGAGCAACATACATGTACTGACATCTTTGCTCATTAAGCTGTATCAAATCTCAGCAGTCTTCAGCTGTCATACTATACCAATGTAAATATTGAAATGAACTGATATCCTTCTTTTGGCATCTAGACAAAATCTTTGAACTTGACCTTCAACCATGCCATAACAACCGACACACAATATAACTACGGTAATCTGACATCCTGCAGTCACATCAGCACATTATACCAACTATACATCATGGTCATCATATTGTCATACTCTGTCCATGTTACCTTTCATAAAATAGCATGAAATATTTCTTAAATATTTATTGTAGAAATAGACAATTATGAGACAGTGATGTGCCAAGAATCCTAGAATCCAATTTATGTCTTGTGTCTGTTGCATCCATGTTACTACACAACAAATGGCTGAATGAGTCGCATCAGTCGGCAGGAATTATGATATCAAGTACTTCTGAATTATTTGAAACCAGGAGGCATAGCCGAGTGGGTTCGGATAATTCAGCGGCACTTATTCAGAGGAACTTAACCATTAAATTGCTCCAAACACAATACATTATGGTAATTGGTATTTCACACAAACAAATGTCTTTTTACGTTTAGAATTTGCATGCTACACCAGCAGAGTTCCATGAAGAATTGTTGTCTCTTTTAATCAAGTCTTTTCTTTCCATCAAAATACAAATGACTCATGCTGGACAAAAAAAAAGAAGACATTTGGTATTAATCCTACTGAGTTGTAAAGCTGTAGTCCCCTGTTGCAAGATCTCTTTCTCTTCTAAATCTCATCCAAGACTTCATAATACATACTATATGAATACAATTTTATATATATTGTAACGAGCCAACCTCGTTACGGTCCTCTACTAGTATAGAAACGGTTGCTGTATTGCACTTTGCATTCAGCAACTTCTTACATTCTTTAAGGCATTGAAGAATGTAGGGAATACCCGTTTGTTATGAACTGACGGCCAGGAATATTTTAATAATTGAAGGATTTAGTATGTGTAGCGAATATCTGAGTGGTAACTTACCCCATGTGACAGAAATATGAAGGAATATGGAGTTTGAAGACGATGTTAAGTCCTTTACGAAGGATCCAAAACATTGCCGATAGATGCACGTACCGCGTAGTGTTCATTCAGGGTTGTAGACCTTCCCTCGTTCGTTATCATCGATACTTTGGCCATTCATTTTAATTCATATCCAAAATTCCCTAAATTCACCATATCTGAGAAAAATAAGTTGCAATTACTGATACATGAACTAGCGTTTGGTGATAGAAGTGAATTTTATTATTCTTCGGAAGCTAACTCGCAAATTGATGCAAGTTTGAATGCGAGCTTTGGCTTCGCATCGCTGTGATGACGTAGCCACGTCAGCATGTGATTTGGATCCTCCGTGTGTGAAAATTACTGCTATTTTGTCGATTCTGGTCAATATTAGAGAAATTTGGTTTATTATTTGTATCTGGTCATTTGGTAAATAACTCACAGTTTATTGTAACACGGATCCTATACTATGGAAAGTGATATTTGTCGAGATAATATAAAATTTGCGACGTCAAACTAGCACAAAATCTACGGAGGATACAAGTTCAGCGCTTAGCGCTCACCATAGCTTCCTCCGCGTAGTGTTTCCTGCGACGTCCGCATTACGAGTATATAAGTAGGAGAAATTTTTAGATCAGGAGGAGACTCCCGGAGTCCTGCTCCAGGTAACGAGCTACTCTCTGCTCACTCCTCAACACACTACTTTCTTTCTTCCTCCCCCCTCCCCTTTAATATGTAGAGGAGACTCTTGGAGTTCTACTCCAAGTATCGAGCATCTGCTCACTCCTCTACATCTCAACTACACCCCCCCCCCCCTTATGTCCCCATGTAAAATTTCAACATATATTTTGGGATCTTTCGGCAAATTCAAAAAGAGTTAGAGACATGCTTTGTATTAGTTTCATGAGATGTCATGTTAGGGATTCTGGCGAGTCAGAAACTAAGGGGAAATAGAAGAACTTATTCACACGTACAATCAAACGAAATGTATGCATGGTTCGGTATTAGAATTTACGAATTGGCTTAGGCATGCATTAATAAATGAGTATGTAACAGTGGCGATTTTGAAATGTTGTAAATGAAAGATTAACTTTGATTTTTGTTTTTGTTGAACCTGAAATCTGAGTACTACAACCTTGTGTCTTTCTTTGTTTCTGTGTACGACTCACTTGACTTAGTTTCTATTTTCACACACCACACAACCCATACACATCTACTACTACTACACATCTACATACACACACACATACACACACACACACACACACACACACACACACTACACATATATTCCTCTCCTTTAACATTCCATCTTCCCTCCTCGGTCATATACTTTGACCAAAGAACTCATCCCCACCGAGACTATTAGTTTCCGAAAGGTCGATTAACTCTGTATATGTTTTTACCGCTCGGACATTTGGGCTTAACACCTCGCCCACGGAGTTGATCAATCTTTCTGGAAAACACACAGCATCTACACTAGTAACTCTCGGTCACTATATTCTGTGGTAGTGGCGACAGTGCGCCCTCGACGAAGATCAAACAACAAACAACTCAGAAGGGCGATACACACAACAAACAACGACTCCTTAAAAAGCCATCTAAAGCCCGCCACAATATGTATGAATATAATATACATGTGTGAGAACAGAGTGCTGCAAATTGTGAGCTGTAACTATGACTATAGTGGTGAAAAACTAGAATGTACTTTTGAAATCCTATAAATCTTAGTTTACACTATACAAAAAAAAAACAGTTGAAGCAGACCTGCTTTCCTATTTTTTCCCTTGTCAACTGATTGTATCTCAAAGCATTTAGATAAATTCTCAAGGAGATTCAGTACCGCTGTGCATACTGTATTAAGAGGTAGACCTCAGCATTTTGTTTTCAACAACTCCATTTTGAAGGGCTGTGGGCAGTATAGAGTTGGTACAAGTTTACTTCAATATAGATCTTTACACAAGATTTAAACTCCTGTAGATGAGTACATTTGTTGGCTTGTTTCCCGGTCCCCCCAAATGGAATCAGAGGGACCGCATGTGTGTTCCCTAAATCTCCAGTGAAGGGATACTTGTTGTGGAACCAAATCCAGCCTAAGAATTGTGAAAAAGGGCTGGGGGTGTCTTTTACTTTTCATCCTGAGATTACATGCAAAGACTTTTCATCCTGAGATTACATGCAAAGAGTTGTTTATTTTTTTCTCTCTCTTTCCCTTTGGACTCTGAGAAATTCATGTCATACAATTTTCTTCTTCTTTTTTTTTTTTTTTTACCACAAGTTTTGAGTACCGGGTATTAGTATCCCATTTTGAACACAAAAAGAAACTTCTCCAATACACTGTTGTAATGACAGCTTACCTGAGAAAGGGGGGGGGGGGGTTGAATTTGAGCAGTGTTCCAGATTTAGGGAGTCTCCAAGGCGGGAAAAACCTGCAAAAACTTCGCATGGGGGGGGGGGGGTGCTTTTAAAGGGAGGGAACAAGCATATGCGCACCCTAAGGCTGCGTTCACATAGAAGTATACTATTCGGGTATTCGGGCTCGTTTTTCGAGGGCACGCGAATAGCTTGAATCGAACGATAGGATTTCCTCACACCGGTTCACATACATGTAGGAGGGCACTATTCGAAAAGTATAGTAAAGTGGGAATCGAGCTTGTTCGATTTTCTTGCAGCGTATACCGTCTCTCGTTTATGAAATAATGACACTTTTGGTCTGGATTTGCCCTTTAGCAAAAATAAGCATGTAGACTGACATTCTGATGCAGTTTAGAAATTGTTAATACGATTTGCTGGGATGTAGGAGGAAGAAATTCTCACTGCATGGGATGGTGAGTTGACGGTGCGGGTGATGGTGTACTCGGTGCCCGAATAACGAATAGCGAATAGCGAATAGCGAATACAGAGACTCCAACCCAAAGCACCTCCTGATCTGGAGATTCTCCCGCCTGAAACCCCTAGCAAACGGGAGACTCCAACTTGATGTGTGCGAAGTTCCTAGGGTTCTAGATGCTCTCTTGTGCTATCTAACGCTTTTTTTTTTTCAACATACGATAGAAATAAGTAAGAAATCCTTTCCAACGGGAGACAAAGAGCCAGGGCGGGAGAAATTAAATCTCAAAAGGGAAAACGGGAGATTTTGCAAAAATGGGTTTTCGGCGGGAGATCTCCCGTCGAAAACGGGAGAGTTGGAGTCTCTGCGAATAGCAAATACCGAATACTTCTATGTGAACGCAGCCTAAATAACACCGAGTGTGAGAGGGGGTGGGGGTGGGGCCTGCTTTTTCTGCCAGTCAACAGATGCATCCTGAATCTGCCTCAGGATGACATAATCCCTGCTGTACTACATTGTACGTTGGCTTTTGAGTACATACAATGTAGGATTGTGGCATTGTGTGGGTTTGTGTACCATGGTAACCAACATTTGTGCCAAGTAATCGGGCACATTCACTAATTACCAACAGAACTGGAGTGATAGTTTTTAAGTTTACATCTCTTTATTCACTCTACAGGGAATTGACATTGCATTGTGAATCATACCACGACCACATTTTCATCAAAGTTTTATTTTTTTGCCAAAGCAGACAAACACGGTACACGATGGGAAATAATTCATGAATCTTGATTGTGTATGAAGGGTTAAACAAAGTTTACAAGCAATTCGAGGAAGATAAAAAAAAATGCACTATAAATTTATGGAAAATTGACTTTGCATTGTGGATCATGAATGGTCAAAATTTTCACTATAATTTAATTCTCACACACACATGTAAAAAAAGGATAACTCCTGAACATTTTCAAGCACTGGAGAGACATTAGCAGAGGTGATAACACAGTACCCGCTACTCTCCACTTAATCCGAGGAGTGTCGGGCAAAGCATTTCTTATCCAATTAAGCAGAGTACCAGGTACCCGATTCTTTCGTATCACAGGCACAACACGTCATGCACCTACAGTATCTGTATCTGTGCAGAGTAAAGAATGGTCAAGACTACGCA
The DNA here is from genome assembly GCF_040938485.1 of Diadema antillarum. Taxonomy (NCBI): domain Eukaryota; kingdom Metazoa; phylum Echinodermata; class Echinoidea; order Diadematoida; family Diadematidae; genus Diadema; species Diadema antillarum. The sequence goes on along the minus strand of NW_027271393.1, from coordinate 931,076 downwards.
CCACATTGTCTGGGATGACATGTCCTGGGAGGTACTTCTCATTGATGTGTGTCTCATTGATGATCTCCGTCAACTTTTTGCCATTCACCATCTCCTCAAAGACCCACATCGTGACCTCGTCCTGGAACTCGGGATGCCTCTTGGCATTCTTTCCGACGATTCTCGCAATCGCAGACCCCCTGGCGACAATAAAAAAAATAATAATAATAAGACAATGTACAGCCTATCATAGTTTTTATAAATCCAATGAATAAATCTGCATTCTCTCAGTCTCACTTTTCCATTCAAGACAAGTAAATTATATGAATTTTGTGCAAGTCTTCTGTCTACAGTTCCATGGACAACACTGAACAGTCCTCAGAGGCAGCTTGGAAATAACATCCTGGGCGCGTGGGCCTATTCATCTGGATTTGTTTTTCTTTTTTGACCAGCAAAGTTTACAAAATGACACCATTTATAATAGAATCACTGAGGAAACTTCAAATTCGCCGCGCCGCTCACGCACGCAGGTGCATAGACGGGACGTTTTCCCCACCCGTGGCTCAAGGCATGACTGTACAGGGACACCGGCGGCGCACAGCCAGTGAGTCTTGCATCTCTCATCTTTACCCTCCGCCCGAGTCCAAGCTCCGTGTCTGAAAATGATACTTACCAATTACCGGAGCCTACGATACAAACTTTCTTCGGAGCTGCTGTTGCCATATTAATGCCACTGTTTCTACAGGAGGTGTATATTGGGACAGGATGGCTTCTCAACCACAGTGCAGCTTTTCGATGCAAAGCCAAAGGAGGAGCAAGTTTAGGTAAACAACGAAGTATCGCTGGGCCGGGGAGATGCCGTAGATGAGACAGCATCGAGCCTGTGGTGGTCGTTTATCCCTAGCGTAGAGCATGCATGCAGTGCCAGCCGCATTGCACATGGACTTCGCTCGCGATTGGCAAGCGGCCAAGGTGGCACACTATAGCCTCTAATCAAGGTGTTCTGGGTAAATTTATTTTCGCGTTCAATCATGATGGAATTAATGATTGAACGCGAAAAATAAGTCTATATCAGAACTTATTTTTTTTCGCGTTCATGGTCGAGAAGACATAAAAAGATGTGTACAGTCCCGCGGACAGCATTTTATGCAAATATGACAGGATATACTAGTAAAGGGACTGTACAGTACTGGCGTAGTGGTTGACGTGAGGATTCAGCTTGTAACATATTACTTGCTAGATATTTAGATAGCAAATATAACTCTCTGAAGTGTTAAAGAGCATAATCACTATTATTACAATTCTAAGGGGAATCGAAAGTTTATTTGATGAAAATCGGTTTTGAAATGACTGGCTCTGTATACAAACGACGGGGAAAGATAGGAGGAACGATGTAAATCAACGGAAATGATAAAAAAGATGAGCGAGTACTAGTATACAGCAGGCCCCAATATGGAATTGTGAATGAATGTTTATTTTAAAAAAAAAAGACTGTAATCAAATTAACAAAAACGATTTTCATTGCACTACAATATTTCTGCCATTCTGACAAAAAAATCATCAACAACAACAAAAACAGCAACAACTATTTGAGTACATTTCGTTCTGACGAAGGTTCGTCGATCCAAAATGAAATAAGGTTCTTTATTCCGAAGGTTCGTTAATCTGAAAATGAAATGAAGTTCATTACTCCGAAGGCTCGTAAATCCAAAGATGTATACAAGGTTCGTAATTCTGCAGGTTCGTTATACGCTATTGTTACGCACTGCGTCTGTTCGCTTTCGAATTAACGAACCTTCGCTATGATAACGTCACAAAATAATGTTCGGAATAACGAACTCTTTTTCTTCTGTTTTTTTCGAGGTCCTGGGGAATTTTTCTGCATTTCGGAATAACGAACCTTCGAAATAACGCCACAAAATATTCGGATTAACAAACCATTTTTCATTTATATCGGATTAACGATCCTCGAGGTCCTGAAGAATTTTTGCGCATTTCGGCATAGCGAACCTTATCGCAGTTTCATTTTCCGATAAAACGAACCTTCGGAATACGAACATTAACGAGGAAAGGTTGGAACCGACATCTCACTGGTCACGTTGCTGACGTATATCCAAGAAGGGTGCAAGCCATCAGAATCAGCATATATAAGTCATAACAAAATTAATAGTCATCCAACTTTGTATTAGTTCTGTCAAAACCTACTATTTTACTATTTTACTACATTGTGCTTTTGATTCGGTATTTGTCACTAAGAACACAAGCGGGCAGGGGGAACTTGTTTGTTTTATTTTGTTTTGTTATGTTGTTTTGTTTAGTTTTGTTTTTTCTTTTCTTTTAGAAGGGGGTGTATAAGACTATATAGGCTGATGGAGTGAAGGGTCCGGGCAGAACCCTCGGGAATCAACTATTTTTCCCTTTTTTTCCATGTCGTTCTTGTCTTCTTCTTTTTTTTTTTCTTTTTCTTTTTAAAATGGGGGCTGCTGCCCCCATCCCAATGTCTCGTAGCAGTAGCATTTCTGTTGGAAATGAAACGAACTGAATAATATTATTGATTTTCAGCTCATCTTTTCTTTTGTTTCATGTGACAAAATGATTTAGAATAATGAAGAAGTAGGCCTGGAAGAATGAGTAACGAATGAACAACGAAAGAAACAAACTGTAATCCCAATAAACAGGTAATTGTTGTTGTTTTATTGTTTATTTAGTCTTCAAAGGCGTCATTGTGAATAAATTTACGGTAATACTAAATACTGAGTACACTGTATACTGGTACAGGTATTGACCGATTCGGGTTCGTTGAGGGCAGCAGACATTTTACGGCACAGGGCGCAGCCATAGTGGGTGTATCAGCCGACCCCCCCCCCCCCCCCCCCCCCCCCCTGCTCTCCCCCACCCCGGGGCAACATGTTTATCACGCACTTGTAACAAAGGTTCGCGCACTAGCAAGCATTCGCGCACTCAGTACGAGACGCCCATTGGCTAAAGCAGTTTTTCATTCTGCGCGCGTGCTAACGTAGGGAGGGGGGTGGGGGAGTGCGGAGGGGGGTTCGGCTGATACACCCACTATGGCTGCGCCCATGCCAAAAATACACATAGCGCGTCACAGAATCGGTTTATAAATCTTAGGAAATAGCCTTTGCAAAAGTCGCTCACAGGCAAGAAAGGGAGCACGGGTCGTCACGCGGGATATGCACATACATGGATGGCATCGAGAGCCAAGGCGTATTTTCTATAATATAGCGAGAGGTAAAAAAAAAAAAAATCAGCGTGAAGGCCTTTGAAAAGAGCTAAACAGGAAAAGACCTTGTATCTTTTTTTTTGGACTAAGACTCTCTTTTATCATTGTTAGATGCAGGAATCAATAATGATCAGATCAGAAGTCAGAACTATAAGATAAGACAGAATGGAACTGTTTATAATACACTGTACACGATCCACATTTTTTTTTCCACATTGCTGCGATAGTTTATAGTGTAATCATATTGATTGAGGCGATGTCATAACATTTATGTACCTCCTTAATTGTCGTCACCGTATAGCACATCTCACACTGATTGCGCGTACGCGAGGCCTTATTATTTCCTGTTCATGAAAACTCCCTGTTTTGACGCAAAATCATAAGAAAAGAAGAATTGTGCACATAAAATCATCTGAAAATGGAAATAACCAATTGATAATTCATGCATTTGGAAGGTATGCTTATTGCTAGATTGTCGATCAAAAGCAATTATTGTTCAGAATTTAATTTATAGGGAAAATACTGATGAGAGAGACAATATATAGGTGAAGAAATCTTCTCTTCTGTATAGTGTCATAATGTCGTTGCCACAAGAATTTAGTATCACATCAAAATAATATGGTGAAAACCGGATTGGTATGTGGATATCTCAAAAATTCAGTGACTTTTTTGTTGTTCTTGTCAAAATGCAGCGGTTCTCAAATTTCTTTGTCTAGTGATTTAACTCTGTTTACTGGGGCGAAATTACACGGAAACAATGAGGAATCGAATAAAAAGTTAAGTTAGCCTATCTTATGGTTGAACAATGGAGGAGAGAGGTTTTAGGAGCTGATCGTCTATCTGTCTGAAAATTGATCGTGAAATATGAATCCTCTCCTGAATGAATGAAAGCAAGAGATCATAAAGCAGATGGATGAAGACAGTGATATGACAGATTGTTATCTGTTGGTTGTCTCCCTCTATGGTTCGAATCCCACTGGTTCCCTTTTCCAACATGTTTAACAAAAATACAAATCAGCAGTTGCGATCTTTACATCATACATTAATTTGTACAGAGGGAGACAACAACGTGATTAAAAAAAAAAATGCGTCATGAGGAATCGTTGATATTTTGCTATAAAGGCGTTATTCCTTTGATAAGTGTCATTGCTAATGGCTTGTCTCTGAATTTAGACAGAAAAATCTGTCTGCCGGAAGAGGTTTTTTTATCATTTTTGTCACATTTTTTTTACTCTCCTCCGTAGAGGGGATTTCGTGATGCGAAACGTATACTCCTCGGAACGTCTACCCCGACAATTCAAGTTACAGACCGATCTTTTGGTCAAGTTTCTGACCAACCATGCGAGGCAAATCATTATGTGGCCATCCACTTCCCCAATGATAATTCAACAGCTAAGACTTCTACTGTTCAGTTCGTTTGACTTTACTCATTTAAAAAACAAAACAAAACATAAAAAACTGACTTGAATACCGTGTAAAATCGCGTATAACTATAATAAGACAAAAGGACATCAGTTAAAAACTGACTTGAATACGGTGTAAATTTGCGTATAACTAATTAAGACAAAAGGACATCAGTCCAAATAATAATTATATTTACAATAATAAGGTCTTGTTTACCCATACAAAATAGCCTATTCAATGTAATTGCCACTGCTCTACAAGAGGGCCCTGCTATTATAATTACCCTAGCGTTGCTAGATATATACCCATTAAGTACACCTGGATCGAGAGGGACATAGTAGTGGGCAAAAGCATCTTGTCCAAGGACGAAAGCACTGGGCGGGATTGGAACTCGGGTACTCCATTGGGAGTCGAGAGTCTTATCCACATACCGTAATGCTATACAGCATGACTGATTGTTACCAATAACCACCCGTTATAGTGCTTAACCTTTTCAACCATTGCTATATAATAGTCATAAGGGCTTTTTACACTTGTGTTTCTTAACCCCGGACTTTCTCTGACCCAGGACTATCGTTAGTCCCGTACCAATTTTTTCAGCTTTTTACACTCGCCAATTAGTCCCGTACTATCTCTTGTCCGGGGCTAAGGAGAAAACTGACCTTTTTACACTCGTATTTCTTAGCCCCGGACTTTCCAAACCACATGAATATTCATAATTACGCTGTGTACTGTACACGTACACGCACGCACCGGCAGCACTTGATTACCTCGTTTCTGATTGGTCAGTGAGGGTCGGACTTCGTCTCCGTCGCTTAGCCCAGGATTATTTTTTCGTTCTGTTTACACTCACTTGCTTGGCACCGCAATTGCGGTGCTAGCACCGCAATTGCGGTGCTAACCCCTGCTATTTTGCAGGGCCAGATAGTACCGTACTATCGGTGGGGCTAGCCCACTTTGGCAAAAACGAGTGTAAACAGAAAGTGGGCTAAGGATAGTCCCGTACCAACGGTGGGGCTAAGCCCCCCCCCCCCCCCCCCTTAGCCCCACCGTTGGTCCGGGGCTAAGCAAAATTTTACAAGTGTTTATAAAAAGCCCTATATTGTGCCAAGAGTACTAGTATATGAACAATTGGTACACCTACTCTTTAAAAACAATCGAGTGAGATTTTTTATTCTTGAAGGAGCAAACAACAGAAAAGAGAGAATTTAGAGTGAAGAAATTGGAGTGAATTTGAGTGAAAATGTTTATTTTCACTCAACATTCACTCAAATTTTAATCTAAATTCACTCTCCTTTAATTGTTATTCACTCCTTCAAGAATGAATATTTTCACTCGAATTTTTTTTAGAGAGTACCATTTCCGAAATTTGACCAGGTAATAAGCTGTTCTATTTTACCTTGTTTGTCTGTTTTATTATCACATATGAATAAAAATTTATCTTCGAGGTTGAAGAATGACCGTCTGAGCGTCAGTAATCTATAGATGGTGGTATGGTGCTTTTACATCTCCGAACCACAGAACTCAACTTTGATCTGTGATTCGAACACGTTGCATGGTTTTCTCAAACTGTTTTCACTCCAGGATGGTGTTCCCGTTTGTTTTGGACTTCTTTGTCGAAATTATACATCAGTCGATCTACTAAATACTGTAGTTTGTGTGTGTTCGCTGCCCTGCTCATGATACAATTTCGGTGCGATCACACATGAAGAAAGACCGTCCGAGCGTCAATAGATGGCGCTATGGTGCTTTATTTATTCGAACCAGAGATCTCTGATGATTGAAGTTGCCCAATGTTACAATGTACGATATCACCACGTCACGGAATTATAATATAACATAAATAAAATGTTCTTAGGGACAAAGCACTTAATCTTATTGAGTATACCAACGTTACGAGACAGTTTATCAGAGATGTTCCACATGAGTGTTCCATTTCATACTTTCATATAATATATTTATTCTGAGAAATTTGATACTTTCTTTTTGTTCCAATAATTATACCCTCCACCATGATATTTAAGTGTTGCATTGCATTTTTATGCTTCTCATTATCAAAATACGTAAAATTTGTCTTTTTCAAATTGAGTGATAGTCTATTACTCTTAAACCATTTAGATAGCTTCGGTATTTCAGTATTCTTAGGAGTGAATGAAAATCAGAATTGGAACAGAATACATTGGTGTCATCGGCAAACATGATATTGCAGTGACATGAGCTTGATATATCATTTATGTACACTAGAAATAGTAGCGGTCCTAAGTTGATATTATTATAATAATTGTATCCATGTTTTGATGAAACTTATGTGATTCAAAGTTCCTTGAAATGATTGCATTATGTACCCATGTAAGCGGTATGTATAGCTTTTTGATTACTTTATGTGGAAATAAAATCACTTGAATTGACTCCCTTTGTCTATCCCGGACCACGGACAAAAAAAAAAAAAAAAATGTTAGTAAAAATTGCACTGAAGATAATACAGTATTATTTAGCATGGTTTATGTTCATATTGATGATGATGATGATGATGATGCACGATGACGAAAGTGACAATGGTATTCAATTATGATAATGAAAGCGGAACTGATGATACTGAACAAACTATAAAGATGTAAGATGAACCGCTTTCATGATTCTCTTCAAAACCATGGCAGCAAATCTTATGATGTTGCAAGACATTATTTTCACGTATAACAAATGTTCTCACCCCATGCACCTTATATCTGTGGTGAAGTTTGGTTGAAACTTTGTAGTGAATACGTTTGCAAAACAAATTGATGATTCGCTTTGTATCTTTACACTTTCGTGCAATCAATATTCACACTTCAACTCATTGTTCTTACCAAAAAAAAAATCAGTTACAGCGTATCAGTGTAAGTCAAAATATCTTGCAATAAACACATGACGTAAATAGTGCCGCCTTCAATTTGGGGGGATGAATACAATTTCAGGGCGAACTTTAAAGGACAAGTTCACCTTCATAGACATGTGGGTTGAGTGAATGCAGCAATATTAGTAGAACACATCAGTGAGAGTTTGAGGAAAATCGGACAATCCGTTCAAAAGTTATGAATTTTTGAAGTTTCTGCTCACTCAAGTCTGGATGAGAAGACTACTATAACTTGTGATGTCACATGAGTACAACGATATAAAGAAAGAATAAAGAAAATTCAACATATTCTCACTTTTCTCGCATAACAAAATAAAGAACACTTGACTTCTCTCTTTCAGAAGGCAGGGGGAATAATATTACCCTTAACATATGTTAGTCTCAGTCGAAGAAATGTGCACTTAATTCAAAAAGTAAAGTTTTGTGAAATTCTCTTTTTATTTTCTTTATATGGTTGTACGCATATGACATCATACACTATAGTAGTCTTCTCATCCAGCAGTGACTATTTACGCAGATACTTTAAAAATTCATAACTTTTGAACGGATTGTCCGATTTTCCCCAAACTTTCACTGATATGATCTAATAATATTGCTGCATTCACTCAATCCACATGTACATGAAGGTATTTCATAATGCCTGAAAAGAGAAATGCTTAGAATCGACTCTCCCCAAATGGTAATGACAGTGATGAACATCATCATGATGTTTTTACCACGGTCGTGAAATAGAAATGGGTCATGAAAAAAAAGAAGAGAGAATTCAGTATATTTTGATTTTCTAGAATAATGAAAGATCGATTGAGTTATCTCTTTCAGAGAGCAATGGTATAAATATTGAATACATGTGTCAGCAACAAGACTAGGGCGATAGTGTGTATTTTCCGTTTTAAAAAAAGTAACATTCTAATCCCCCTTAGTATATCATGATATTTTGACATGATAGAGCTGTATTTTGCTTGTATTATGACATTCATGGGACGGCTGTATACAGTGCATGGTTTAAAGACTACCGTAGGAAGCAATATGTTTATTCAAATGGTCATAAGTCTCTTTTGAAAACGATTTCTTGTGGTGTCCCCCAGGGTTCCCTGCTTGGCCAGCTATTATTCATTTTGTACATAAACGACCTCCAAAATTCATCACAGATTCTTTCTTTCATAATCATTTACTGATGACAGAATTGTATTATTCTTTCACATCGCATTTCCAACACACTAATATACGTATACTAAACAATGAACTGAAACTTGTTCAGTCCTGGATCCACGCCAATAAGTTATCACTAAAATCAATATTGATAAGACGCATTATGCTGTTCAGCAACTCTCTGCACTCTGTTATGATCATGTTAAGATTACCAGGTCGATAGTATCAAGTTTCTCGGACTTTATATTGATGGTGATCCTGGAAAACCCACATTAACTATATAAATAAAATGTTGTCCAGAAACATAGGAACTTTTAACAAGCTGAAATTTTATTTTCCCACACATATACTACAAATAATTGTATACTCAACAATGATTTCCCCTTACCTCAACATATGGAATTCTAAAATGGGGTAATTCGTCCAGTTTTTTGCTTGATTCGCTTTTCCTTCTTCAAAAACGCGCTATTAAAATAGTCAATAACGCCGGGTATTTATTTTACACAAATCGATTTTTTTTTCTTCATAAGAATAACATTTTCAAATTGACTGATTTGGTGGACTATAATCCAGGCATTTTTATGTATAAATATTCCACGAACGATCTTCCTAAGCTCATAGAAATTCTTTTCTTTATTGTTCAGGACTATTCCGCTGTATACTATACTGCATGGTTGTTGTCATGTTAAATCAAACTTGAGCCCAGTTGTTTGCGATCTCAATTTCTGCCACAGTGTTCATAATTCTTCCTTCTCTATCAAACACATTGGGAACGCGGTAAAAGCTGGTATTTTTATTCTCACTGCACTGCAACTGGTTGTTGGATGTCTTTTTTTAAAATTTGATTTGCAGGTCCATGTGTTCTCTTCTCAATACTTCCCCGTCTCTTCTGAAGACACGAAATGTATAATTTTCTAATATTGTCTAAACCGTGCAATTGTCATTATACATTGACTCATATTGTTATTATTACCAGAATGACAACGGCTTATCCGCTCACCCAGCCCCGTGGCTTATCCGACCCCCAAACCTGCATTAGAGAAGAATTTACTATATCCCTGTATATTTTTTTCTTTTTTTTTTCTTAATTTTTTTCCTCTATAAATGTTTCGGTCATTTGCCGTACTGTGCTCCTCATCTCAATCTGTAGCTCGATTTTAATTGGGACCTACGCTCGACAAGCTTGCTTTTAAGTAGGTTCCTTCATATTCTTTAGCATTCATTCTCAGATTCCAACTTTCATAGCTCGACCACTATGCTTTATCTGTTTGCAGGTCTCCTAGCTGGATATCTTTTATTGCATTTTGTATAAATGCCTCCCAGCTGGATATCATGCATTGTATATTGTATATTATGCCACCTAGCTGGATATCATGTATTATTTAATTTTGTTATATTTGATGTATTTTTTCATCGAGAAATATGAAAATAAATTGAAATTGAAATTGAAATTGAAATATCATTGTAGGCCTATATCCTGCAGAACAGGCACGAAGTGACGCTGTCATGTTGTAGTCTTATAATCCAGCGATGATGGCATCGAAATCTTTACAAAAAATCATAACTTTTGAACGGATCATCCGATTTCCCTCAAAGTTCACTGTTGTGTGGTGCTAATTAGTATTACTGCATTCACTCCATCCACAAATATTTTGGGTATCTGATGAGTGACGACGATATATTTATGATAGTAAAATAGTCCAATCTTCGGTGTTGATAGTAGTGCTCAATCTTGCAGGGCGCCATAATTTTATGTCGATTTAGTGTACTTAGATAGTCACCCTGGAACTTACAAAAACAAGACATAGGCCTACCTGCGTACTAGTAAATGAAAGACAGAAAAGACACATAAACATGTACAATAAAGACATTTCAATATTATTTTGTCATTCAAAATCAATAACAATGTTCTCACACCAGTGCACTTCAAGTTTGACCACCTGGTACAGTGGTTTTTGACGTAAACTAACGAGTACTAGTAGTCCATTCTCTACTGCCTTTTCCCGGGAATTTTTGCTGTATGCATCCTCATCAATGATATCTCTGGCTGTGATTTCTTGTTAAGAAGATTAGATTATGAGGGACTTCGTCCACTATTCTCCAAATATTTACCGCATGGTGATAACACTAACACTAACAGCCTTCCCCCGCCTGCGATGTTGATGTACCGCTGTTACAAATGTATATCATGCTTTCCCGTTATTACTGGGAATGTACAAAGTTATTCAGCAGTCAGAAATTCCGTAATACACATTAGCGAAACTTTATCGGAAGTTACTTCCTTGTTTGTAGAAAGAGATGCTGGGAAACTCGCAGAGGTGAGTCGCACTACTTTCGATAAGAAAACTAGCCAAACTAAGTCAACAATGAATGAGATTGTGTAGGGAAGTGCTCCTTGAATGCACATATTGCTACTGAATGGTATTCTTTGATTCTGTAGGCTACTACTGTTTCTTAACTTGTTTTCATTGAGATTATTACTGAAATTGCATCGCTCTTCGTACGCACTCCACTGTCTCGGCACATAGTTTTTATACTACAGTGTAGTCCCTTACCCAGTATTTTGTGGGGTGTAGAACCTAAATCGCTTTGAATGGTTGCAAAATCTTTCTGGAGAAAAAAACGTGGATCAGGATTGTCTGGATCAGCTGGACAAGGTGGATATAGGAAACTGACAGAGTGTATTTTGAACTACCATCCTCTCTTCCAGAGTATATAGGCTAGTGTTTAATCAAATGTAAGTAAAATTTTTAAAGTTCTTTTTTTTTCTTGAAAGAGCAGTCTACCACTAACACCGTTAGTACCAGAACGATATCAAAATAAACCTTCTCAAAGGAAGTCTGTTTATTTCTTTAGTATTGAGCCCACTTACACTATTTTTCAAAGGAGTCAATTACACCTCTAATCTATGATTGATGTATTTCACGATGCTTATAGTTTAGAGGCTGTGTCTATCATATTTCTGGTGCCAATTGAAGTGTTTCTGAGAGTAGAGTTATCACAGGTGTAGTTTTACAGGCTGGTCTATATTTCCTCTTCATTCTTTGTTTGCATTTTTATTGTCATATTTGTTTGTTTACTTTCCCTATTTCCCATGTTCATTGAAAAAGAAAACAAGAACAAAAAACAATTGAAGCAGGATATAGATTGGTATGACGTGCTGTACTATTGTTGTAATTTTTGTGTTGTTCTTGAATACCGGTACCAGTTACCTAAAGTAAAGATGACTGTTGTTTGATCGGGATATTGCCAGTGTCTGTGATTTGTGAAAAGTAGTGGATTTTTTTTTTCACACCTTAACCTTAAAAAAGAAAAGAAAAGAAAAGTGTTAACCTGGACTTATTGTTCATGGGCAGTTGTCATGGGTCTCTATAGACGTTATGTTATGGACATGTGTGCTAGTCCTAATACTTGCTGTAGCAACTTTTTGTGTGCAGTCTCTGCATTTTTCTAATAATCACAAAATGTATCAGTAGTTTGCCTTCTTTTACTTGCTTTACTCACTCTGATTATGTAGAATAGTAGTACATTTCAAGGCCCTTGATGTAAAAAAAAAACAAAATGCAGGAAAATTATGTCATTCAAGCCCACCCAAACAACCTTCAAATTTGGCTCTACCACGGACACCTTTCCTCCAGCTCCCTGTCATTCATCTGTGATCTGATATGATATTTGAAATAATTTCTGTATGAATCTGAATGAAGGTGACATCAGACATTGAATTGTTGAAGAACATTAAAATTGATGAAATATGATCTGTGTTCTCTATTATCATTGCACAAACCACAAAGTTTGTACCAATTAATAAACAGGAAATTCAGTACATTCTTGCCAAGGTAACTTCATTCGGATGTATCATATCCTCTTTGACGATTTACGGGATAGTATGATCTTCAATTATCAGCATAGGTAAAGGTCTTTTTGTGTCAATTACATTATAATATAACCTGGTTTTACACTGGTTCAACAACTTGCCACATTTTTGGTAAAATTTCTTATGATACTGGTGAGATTTTAGCAAAGAAGACTACATAATCATTTGAATTGTTTCAAATACAGATGTGGTGTTAGTGTTTGTTTGTTTTTCAAGTCATTCACAGGTGGAAGAGGGACAAATTATGGGTTAATGATTTTTCTCTGCTTAAAGTATTATACAGTTAAAATGGCCTATTTCTAGAAACCAAGTATATTTTGATCATCTTTATAAGAACTTGATATTTCAGAACTACAACTGAAAGTGACACTTTCATTCACCAATACTGTAGAAGTACTCGTTATGTCCTCCCCAGTACAGGGAGTTATGATGATCAAAATCATATTATTGGATATTAAATTCTGAGAAGTCTTGGGGAGGAGTTGAAAGTTATATTGTGTGAACAGTAAGCAAGTGTGGCCAATTGCATGTAGCTTCATGTGACAAGTTTAACACACCAGATGTTATTACAAGTCTTATGTCCCAGGATAAACTGTAGTCTGTTTATCTTACAGGACAAGAAATGAAGAGAAAAGAAAAACAAACACGTAGCTTTGATATTATTTCCATCAAGTAAGAGCTACACCTACTCTGATTCAGCCATTGGGCTACCCAGAGGAAACGACAGAGTTGATCACTCGGCTGCTTTCTTGAAATATGAGATTGTTGATTTATTCAATGATTGATCGATATTTATTAATTTCTGCAATTCTATGACAAACATAATTTATAAAGATACATTTTCCTTTTGTGCAAATCCATAGGATTTTTAAAAGAAGAATTAATAGACTTGATGAATTTGTACAAAATATTGACAATTATTTAATACAAATTACATGGTACATTGATAATAAAGAAAATGATTTAAAGGTACAATCTATGGGGGCAATTGCAGAAAATGGCTGTATCCTATAAGCATATGCTTGAGAGTGGAAACAGCCTAGCTGACTAATATAGATGTTTAAAATCCAGGGTGAGTATTGGGGATGAATGGAGGGTGGGGGGGGGGATGAGATAGATTGTATGTGCTGAGTGGCAAGTACATGAAAGTGGTGAGTCCATCAGTGTTTTTTTGAAGATTTGGAAGTGATTTAATGATTTAAAAAAATATGATGAAATTAGGTGAATCTTAAGCTTTGTTAAATGTTCTGAATGACTTGGACTGTTTGATGTGATCCGGTAGGGGATTCCGTATATCTGGCCCATTTTGATAACCCTGGGCAAATAGTTGTGATGTGCGTGTGGCTAGAATACCGTATGCGGAAAACAGATTTCTGGTGTACTTGCTAGAACCACATATAATGGCCATGCATGAAAATAAGTTACTGTACAAAGAAGAAGTCTTCACCCCAGAGAGAAAGTTGTTTTTGGAGTAAAAAGCAATACTTTAGAACCAAAATGTCTTTAAAATTTTTAGCAAAATTTGACACTTTGATTTGTTCAAATTATAATGTGACTCTGAACATGAGTTGAAATTAGATAACCTGACATGCTATGTGCTCTTTTATAAAGTGTTTCATGTGCTTTGTAAAAAGAGAGATGCCAGATGAATTCATTTACTGAAATGATCTTTTTCCCCCCTTATCTTTCATGGATAATGCATGATGTCGTAATAATATAATTTGATACTTTGAAGTAGAATCATAAAGAAAATGTTTATATTGAAAAGTTTGGAAGAAAATGTTGAAAATGCAAACTTATGAGGGATGTTTAAGAGCACTGTCTTTAGGGAGGTATATCACAATGTTTTGTCAATGTGAACATGTCCAAAAGAGATTACCTTATCACACATGTTCGTTGTTGAAGTGATGTTTTAGAATTATTTTTCTTCATGTTTTCGTTTTCTCTCACAGTCAGACCAATTAGCTGCAGCTGGTCATTGACCTCACACTTTGTGTAGATGCTCTAGCGAGGATGGCCAGCAAGTTTGACGAACTGCGCAAGAAATTCAGTGCAGAGGGTGGGAATGGGAACCCCCCGCTGGGAGCTGGGGGCCCACGGTTGCCCGGGAGACCAGGGGGTCGGAGCGGGGTCCACAGCACCGCCAGTTTGGCTGGCGCAGATGGAGTAGGGAAAGTAGGGGCAGGCTTCGGGAGCCAGCCGCCGCCACCCAAACTACCAGACCGCACGCCTTCCAAGACCTCCAGCTCCTCAAGCTTAACGGGCATTCCCCCAGGTGAGGTCTTCTCGCTTATCACCATGGTAACCCGCTTATCACCATGGTAACCCAGTTAGCACTGTGATCTTGTTTGGGCAACATGCAAATGATTGTGATGAATATTGTCATATTCTAAAATTCCCATCAGGAGAATATGATTTCATCTGTTGAAATGGTGGTGATAATTTTTGCAGGAAAATCTTATCCACTGACTGTTTGCCAGTGATTTTAGACCATTATTTTCTGAGTACCGTGAAATGCTTTATCTGAAAGCACAGTGAAATATATAAAAGGCTAAAAGTGATTTTGTGTGATTTATTTTTTGGATGATATTTTCAGCATGCTCATATTCATTAAAAAATCAATTGATCCTAAAGTGCAGTATGTAATTCAAATCTGAACAATCACCCAGAAAATGGAAGTACATGTAATGAAGTTTGTGTGGATATGCAAAGTTTGGAACAGCATACAATATTTGTCATTCACTACTTCATTTACTGTGTAAATTGTGCCAATTTTACAGGTCATGAATGCAATGATGACTGTATTTATGTTCACTAAATGTGGCTAATTGGACAGAACTGGAAATTGTAGCGTCAACATGAAAGTGAAGCACTTTCACCCTCAAAAAAAAAAAAGATTCACTGAATGTGGTTCATTTGACAGAACAGGAAACTGTAGCGTCAACATGAAAGTGAAACATTTCCACCCTTTAAAGAAAAAAAAAAATCACTGAATGTGACTCATTAGACAGAAGTTGTAGTGTTGACATGAAAGTTTAAAATTTTCAGTGAAAAAGAAAGTTCACCAAATGTAATTTAGCTTATTTGACAGAATAGGAAGTGGTAGTGCCAACAAGAAAGTCAATACTGGTATTAAACAGTTAGGCAAAGGAGAAGTCAATTTAGCCACTCACAGCATATAAGTGATCCTGGCAATTCAATTCAATCTGGTTTATTCATTCTCAATACTGTCATAGCAGCCAAATGGCTGAATTGCGGAGTAACATACAGCTGTATGTACAACAAGATATAAGATATCATTATTACATATTCAAACGATACATAATAATCATATACACACACATACACATATTTATGATTATTTATGAAGACTGTGAAAGAATAATAAGTTTACTTCACAATATGAAAAATATACAAGACGGCAGCAATCAAAAATGAATAAAAATGCCAATTGCATTGTTTGCTATTACCTCATGTACAGGTATAACCTGAACCAACTGGCATACAGCGCCCCTTGTCATTATGCTGTATACCATGTGCTTTTAATTATGACATACACCAATCAGGTGACGAGGGAAACACTAAGATACACACACACACGCACACATGCACACATACATTAATAAAAGGTAAATGACTTTTGGTTGTGGGATATACAACACGGAGGTACATACAGGTCTCAGCAAAAAGCCAAGTGTGTTGAATCTGTGAACAGGGTTCAAACTGTAAAATCTTGTCTTTAAAAGATGATTTCAGGTTCATCTTGAATGTAAGTATATTAACTTCAAATAATACATATTACATTACGTCAAAATCTTAAGATCACTTGCAATCTCCCCCTAAAAAAAAAAACACAATCACATAATGCACAAGAATTACCATAATAAAATCCATTCACTGACATTGACAGCTGTTAAAATGGTTTTATTGTCTACGATCCACCCGCCACCAGCTCTGCCGACCAGGAATACAGCGCCAGTCCTCCCAGTATCCATGGCAGGTGAGCCAGAGCTGGAAGAGGAGATGTACACCGAGGCAGACGAGGACCTGGGGGTTAATGGGGAGGATGAGGAGCTCTATATGGTCGATCTGGACGATGATGTTGATGCAAATGTGGAGGGCGCCACCTTCTCTTTACCTGCGATGTATTACATGGTAAGAGAGGGGGCATATCATCTCGCATTCAGGTCACGTTCATACCTGGGGGTAGTCCTTCCTACTCTTTTTGAACGGAAGCAATTGTGTCCCGGTTCTGTGATTGAATTATGCAGTTGGCCTCATAAATGACCCAAAATATGCAACATTTATGTAAGAAATAGTTTGTGTCTCTGCTTGTGTGTATATAACTATGCGTGTTTGTTTGCATATGTATGTGTTTGTGTATATGTTGTCATTTCCTAGTTACACTTATATTTGCAGTTGTGATTATTGTGGTTAAACAACATTGATGACACAGGAAAGACCTTTCGGATATGCGGTTGTAGTACTTAGTGAAATAATAGTTACGTTCAGACAACAAGCCCTAAACTCGAGGTTAGGAAACCTCGAGGTTAAGCTCTTGCCCCCTAACTTCGACGTGCTTCCACACGAAGCTTAACCTCAAGGTTAAACTGCCCCTTTGAGTGCATTGATTTTTGTGTCCACACGGTGCTTAACTACGAGTGGGGACCCCCGCGGCTCGTGGTTAGAGCGCTAACCATAAGATATCTTGTGGCTCTTAACATCAAGCTAACCTCGAAGTTAGCTAACTATGAGTGCGTCTACACGGTCCCTAACTATCTGTACAAGCTTAACCTCGAGGTTTCCTAACCTCAAGGTTAAGGCTTGTCGTCTGAACGTAACTAATGTGATCCCTTAAAAAGCGATGGATCTGCCCTTTTCGTAAATCTTGTTAATATAAGATACTTTCTATGGACAGCCTTTGTGTGCTGGTACAAGACAAACCCTCTCATTTCCATATGCTCACATGCACTGTGCTGCTTATTCAGAAGTTACCATCTTGACACAGAGTTGTGATGAATTAAAAAGAGACGGCTCCTTCTTGGTGAATACTGCGATGCACTACTTCACCTAGTACCTACAAAGTTTGATTTTGATGTCATAGACCAATAATGATAAACTCTTCTCTGCCCTGAACATAATACACAGATCCATTGTGTGTTGATAAACATGGGTTACATCAAATGTGCTAGATTAGGATTATTGAAATTCACTGGATAATAGCTTTGCTGGAAGAGAGTTTGACAAAGAGGATATTTAGTCCAGATGTCCTTCACATTTTATTTCACCGGATCTAATCATGTGAGGTCTTCAGATTAAAGTTATATCGATATAAATGTAAACAATATATTCATTTATTTCATATATTTCTGATGAATTTGTCACAGCCTCTGAGTCTCAGCTCTGTTCGATAGGTATGGGTATCTGTGCTATTTGTGTTGCAAACAAATACTGTAAAATGTGATATATTCGCTGCATGAATTTTTTGCGAATTGAGCCGACGGCCGTTTTTGCGGCATGATATTTTCACGAAACTGCCACTGGCATTCAATGCCTTATAGTGTAGACAAGAACTTTCATGTGCATTTTAATTGCGCAAATCGTGGGGCTCGTGAAATTTCCGCATTAAAATGCACGCAAACATTCCTCGTTTTACAGTACATATCTCTTTATCCCTTCATGATAGCTCTCGTTGCCAATCTATCATTGTTCTTATCAAAACATATTCAGGTGGAAATCCTGAGTACTGAGCCATAATTGATGTTCAGTGTGTTGTAGTGGAAGTGTGGACACCAGAAATGATGGATCCCACTTCAGGATCTATTCTGCAGACGTTTCAAAAAAGTATGTCTGATGCACTGACAGGTCACGTAGTTTGAACTTCTACATCCTGACTTCGTCCTCTTCCTTCTCCGTCTGCCTCTGTTATGACTTTAAAGTTAAAGCCTACCTTTCAAAAACCGATACTATGTTACACATATTTCTGTAAAATGATATTCATTCTAATATTAGGTCTGCTATTATTTAGATTTTCCCTTCATGTCACTGGATTTGAAACTTGTTGCGGCTTCCAAATGTGAAAAGAGGAAGTAAAGATGTTAGGCTGTGAGAGATAGTGTTCTGTGTAGAATTTATTGCTGACACACGTGCAGTATGCATAGCCCTTTGTGTGTTGAAATGATAAGTTACAAAGTGCGAAATCAAAAAATTATGTTAGAGATCACCCCATTCCTCCTCATGCCATTCAACCTAGAGCTCCCATGGAAACACACTCTCTGTTCTTGTTTGTAATTCACATGAAGTTTCAGAATAATAAGTCTCAGTATTCTAGTTGTTTAAGTGATTTCCCCTCCTGGCCTAGGATATAATCAACCTTTAAAAAAATGGTGCTGCAGAAGGAAGTTTCAGAAGGAAAGGTATTAAAGGGAAAGTTTCCCCAATCATGTTTGTCTATTCAGTGAATGCAGAGAGATTAAAGAACATGTTCAGCTTCAGATATAAGGACTAAGAGAATGCAGCAATAATAGTAGAACACATCTGTGAAAGTTTGAGGAAAATTAGACAATCCATTCAAAAGTTAAGAAGTTTTGAAGTTTCAGTGCCACCATTACTGGATAAGGAGACTACTACAACTTGTGATGTCTCATGCATAGAATGGTATAAAGAAATTATAAAGAAATTTCATCACATTTTCACTTTGCTTGCATGATAAAAGAGCACTTGACTAATCTCATTCAGAAGGCAGGGGGAATAATATTACTCTTTGATAACATATATCAGTAACAAGTAAAAGGAATGTGTACTTTTTCAAAAAATAAAATTTTGTGAAATTCTTCTTGAATTGTCCTTATATCATTCTACACATGTGACATCATACACTGTAGTAGTCTTCTCATCCAGAAGTGACTTCACAGAAACTTTAGAAATTCATAACTTTTGAACGGTTTGCCCAATTTTCCTCACACTTTCAGCAATGTGTTCTGCTAATATTGCTGCATTCTCTCAATCCACGTATGAAGGTGAACTTGTCCTTTAAAGTAAAACAGGAAGTGATGAAAGTTTTAGGAAAAGCAGACATTATTCCACATGCTACCCAGTTTAGATGGAATCTCTACAACAATTTAAGTGATGTCACAGTAATTTTATAAAGCTGTATTCAAGAGATGCAAAAAGGATTTCACACAATGGTCCCTTTTCTGGGAGATCAAAAAGGACTTTGATACAATTCCTCCATAGAGAATTACAATTGCCTTTTCAGCTTATTTCAGTAACAGATCTCAAGATGGTGTACATTTGATTGAAACAATGAAGACTTATGGAATTTCTGTGAAATGTGTCTTGTAATGTTCTGCATATGTACATGTACTACTGTGACAAATCAATTTATTATAGAGTTTTCATCTCAAGAGGGCAGCACATGAAATAAATTAAAACTTTACAGATTGTCAGATTGTCCTCAAACTTTCACTGAGTGTTCCACTATATCTTAGTGCATTCCACGAAGCCATACATGTGTTGGGGAAAGATCCCCCTTATGGTCAGAGCTTTGCCTTTGAAAATATTTGCTATTCCATGCCAACTGGACATCTACTCTCTGCTATGGCTATTACTGGGAATAGGAAATGTGGTCCTTAAATATCACTCTTTGCATTCTTTCTGTTTTCAACCATGCTAAAGTTATGATGAATATGGCTAGCTCTGTATGATCTCAAAAATTCAATCTACTGTCAAGAAGTTTTTACCTGCAGCTTACTTTTTGTTGTGAAGATTTTCAAATCAAATCAAAAACTTGGACCTAAACCTAAAAGACTTAGGGAACTAGAAAACTTCAATACATTCAATATGAGAAAGCCCCCTTCAGTGGTCTAAAATCCTTGTCCAAAAAAGTTGGAAAATTAATGAATCCTTGCATCAACTTGTTTTCATTGCAACGGATTAACAAATAGCCCTTCATCATCAAGGTAAAGGATTAGAACCAGCACTGACTGTTGGGCAAAAGTGTGGTAGTCTAGTGGATATGATGCCTGTCTGTGAATTAACATAATCAGGAGATCATTAGTTTGAATCCAACCTGAGTATGTATGCCCAGGATTTGTTTTGTTTTGTTTTGTTTTGTTTTTGTCATGGCTACTACTAAAATGCTGAATAAGTGGTGCTTATTTATGTTGATGAAGGGCAGTTTGTCAATCTGTTGCAATGAAAACAGCTTTTTAGAAAAGGCCTTTAATTCATCCGGCTGGGGAAAGCACAGTCTGGGAGCCTTTGTGGGAAGATCCCTTTGAACGTAGAAAGACAGAAAGAAAGAAAAACAAAGGTCATGGGAACAGAGACAAGCCGTATCTTCAGTAGGGAAAGCCTCTTTGCTTTCAGTTTCCTTGTATCCTACTGCTGCAAACTTGGAAGGCATGTTGTAGTTCAAGGACAACACAGCAATATGAATGGTGATCTCCATCATTTTTAATGATAAGGATGGCATGGCAGTTTTGTAGGCAGCCGCGAGTCGCATAATCTCCAGACTTTTCACATGATAATGTTTAATGATATACAGTACATGTACGCCATTGCAATATGGAGAATATTTGAAAAGTAGCCTTGTCATGGTGTCATTAAATGCAAGCATTTGCTTGATTCTGCCACAAACTATAATTGCAAACTGTACACTCAAGCGGTCCAAGTTCTGATTTGGGATCCTGTGTCTTCGTTGTGAAGTTTAACTTGAGATCATTCATTGATACATGATTGAAAGTGGTTCTAACATAGAGGAAAAAATAAAGATAGCTTGTAAATCATTATTCAATGTATTTTATGTAACACCTGAATAGATCTCCTTGTCATTTGATGGGTTGTTTGATATTCATCATTTGTCCCATTTTACTATGACAGCATCATTCGTGCAATTATGGGTCCATTCACTGTCTTGAATCCCTGTGATTTGCTCCATTGCACGCACGCTGAGAGCCCGGTTCCCTACTTAAGTAAAAAAACGCTTGCCTTTGCAGTGTGCATTTGATCAAGCATATTGACAGACAGTGTGCCAGCATCTAGCACTCGGCTCTCTCTCTCGATCTCAGATCTTGCACATTCTTGTCTTGTTTCTAAATGCATAAAACATCAAATGACAAGGATTTATTTTTAGGTGTTATATAAAACAAATGATAAATTTTTTTCATTCGTGCAGTGGACAGAATATTTCATCTTTCACCTCATGAAATATGCTATCCATTGTACTCATGAACATTCATTATTTGTATATCATTATTCTACAATTGTCTGCCTCTTTTCTATCTTTTTTTTTACCATGTAAGCAAACACATGAGGAAAAAGCTAGAATGTTGACATTATCATGCAACACTGAACATGAGCACTAGAACCTAACAGTGTACAGGGCAATGCTGTATTAAAACTGTGCACATGAACATGCCCCAAGAACAGCCACACTACCACAATATGCACATGGATATGGTACAGTTACTCAACCGATGCTGTATAGAGAAACAATCCTCTGTACTTGATTGGTCGTTGATGAATTGAGTGATCAGTGTTTCAGTTGTCACTTGGAAAATATGTAGTGTAATGAAATCCTACACTATATTCTGTATATGAATTCCTTTAAATTTAGTAAAAGAGAATGTCAGTTTAGATGATGTGACAGCTATCACTAAGACCCCGTTTACAGTGAGTGAAAGGGCCGGGCTCGGCCGCGGCCGAGCCCGGCCTTCATTTCACTGTAAACGCGCAAAAGGCCTAATGCGATACCAAAATTGGCCACGCATTTGGCCAAGCTCTGGAGGTAGTCTCGGCTGTGGCCGAGCCGCTGCCAAGCCCCGCCTTTTCTCACTGTAAACGCAAACTGGGTCAAATGCGGTACCAAATTGTAACCGGCGTGCTCCTAGTAATAATCGTTTGTTTAGAAGTAGAGCCCCACTAAAATATTGAAATGTTTGAATTAAAAGCCCGGGCCGAGCCTGGCACTGTAAACGGACAGAATTGTGGGGCCGAGTACCACAATTGAGGCCAAGCTCGGCTGCGGCTCGGCCCGGGCTCGGCCCGACCCTGCACTGTAAACGGGGTCTAAGATTATCTCTAAGTCAAAAAGTGGAAGTTGAAATGACTTCAGATGATTGCAGCCATAATTTTGATGGTTTCATCAAGTGTTTGGACACTAGAGGGAGACCTAGGATTACCTGAAACTCTCAATTTTATGCTGTTGCCCCTTGTGAATGTCACTCGCCTTTTGTCATGAGGGGCGCACTCTGTTTATTTTGTGTTTGACCCATGGCATGCAGTTTGATTTATGATGCCTTGTCTTCTCTAGTCACACATGTTTGATTCTTTTTCTGTCTGGGTATTTGCATCTGTTTGGATTTGATTTCAAGTTTATTGTAGAAGTAGGACAAAATCTGAAAAACCTGTTCAAGGCCGTAAATGTGGACTATTGAATTGTTTCATCCATGTCAAAGTTATATGGTAAACTAAGTCAAATGCGTGCATACTATATTTTTTTATTCGCCATCAGAATAATGATAATTGCAGTCTTCATGATCATACTAAAATGGTTCACGATGTCACTAAATTCTAGTACAGGTAGCATTCTGGAAAAGATTACGAGGCTCAGACATTTTCAAAGCAAGACTCAGATACTTGCATTTACATTATATATATATGCCAACTCGTGCAGACTGGAAGCCTTGAAGTATGTCAGGTATGTTTGACATCTTTGATATTGATAGGCTTTTGTCATTCATACAATACCTTTGCTACACATGGAACAGTAGCACTAATCTGCAATTGAAAACTATCCCCTGAAGTAATGACCCAACAACCTTGTCCACAGTAGACTCTACAAAGTTTTAATGGGCTGCATACCATTTACGAGCTTGTGATGATTGTTTCTGGAGTAGCAACTCAGCTTGGGTCTCTTTTGTACATTTGTGTATATTCACTGAAATTATTTCTTAAAAATGTGTCCATTTTACATTAATTTCAGCATTTCACTTTCTCTAGCTAAAACTACATCATAGGGCTTGATGAGTTGTTGTGTCAACACATTTTCCCTTTCTCACCCCCAACCTCATTACTACATGTAACACACCATAAGTATGTAGCTCATGTTATGGTGGCCCAATCTTTCAGTTCCCTGCCCCCCTCCCCCTTCCAACTTTTACTTTGATACAGTACCCATTATACCTATGCCATTCATAAGCTCATATAGTCATAACCAAGTTCCCTAATGTGAGGGGGGGGGGGGGCGGTGCTGGCAGCATAGTTTTCATATTGTCCGTCCATCCATCCATTCATATGTATTAGATGTTAGCGTATTGTTAAGTATAGCAGACACAAAACACATTAAACTTTGCTTTGAATGATGTTTTCATTATGATTTAATAAGCTAGAGTACAAAAAAAAAAAAGACTGCTGGTTGATATTAACAACACGAGTGGTAATTTGAGGTGCAAGAAATCTATTGAAACTTTGCAAGCAGATGCTGCCCCCTCCTTATGTTACTTCACACGTAAGAAACTTGGGATTGCCATAATGAATGATCATTAATACACAGTAGAAAATACACAGTAGAAGAAGCCATGTAATATTAGCAGTGTTGGCAAACATACTGCTGACTTGAACACCCACCAGTCATCTTGATTTATAAATATGAATATCACATACACTTTTTTGAAAAGAAATATTTTATATATTGCTTTGCCATTGTTACTATCTTGTCAATGCTTAAATTAAACAAAAAAGAAATTGAGTCCTTTTCCTTTGCAAAAAAAATAAAATAAAATTTTGGGGGAAAATATTACTCGGATAAGACTTATCAAGTCACCTGCTCAAAAATTATGTCAGATGCTGTGTCAGATGATGTACTTGTACTTGAGTTCAATAGTAAGGCATTACCTTCTCATTTTCTGAGTAATTTTACGTGCAGTCTTCCTAATCTCTGTTGGTATGAGGCAAATGGACCTTTTGGGTATAACTTTGCCTTTGTTTGGTGCTGTTGTTGAAAACTTTGAAATTCATTATAACGTTCTAGTATGGGTAAGGGCCTGTGTCAGTACCAGACAGTCTTGATAATTTGTGTAAAATCTTGAAATTCAAAGGCATGGTTAATGATTAACCAAAAACTGTACAATGCTGGACATCGTAAACTGACCATGGGAATTCCTTTGTTGGTGTGAAGAAAACTGTGTTTGTTTCTGCCAGACTTAGTCTCACTTCCAGCAACAATCATGTGCATTATTTTTGTGCATTATTAGAAGTAATGATCTTTCAGTAAGTTATATTGATGGCTTTTACCCAAGATCATGAACAGGCATGAACTGTAAAAAGCCATGTCACATTTATAGTTTCTAAACCTGTTGATGATGGACTGATTATGCCACAACATGCATTACTCATAAAGCCTTACACCCCTGCCTGAGTATACTCGGGACTCATCCTCAATGGGTTTAAGTTTTGACCATTGTTGCTATCATTAATAAGAGTGTAAAGTCCTCCTATAGTATTCAATGATTGCACATATTTTCTACATCACCATGACTACAGTTTTGCAACCACAGTAGTGAAACTAGGTCGTGGATTATGTTCTTCTTCATTTGTGTTTGTGTTTGTTTGTTTGTTTGTTTGTTTTTTTCACGGGTGACAACCGTAATTACCAAGTGGCTTGATTGACAGACTGGCACATTGGAGCTCATTGATATGAAATGGAAAGACTTCCTTATGTCCCCCCCCCCCCCCCCCCCCTCCACCCACTAATATTGCCATCCCACTCTTTACTACTCTACTCTGGTAAGCTTACGCACAAATGCATGCATGTTTGGCAGGTAGCGGAGACTGCATGCATCGTTGCGTAAGCTAACAAGGGCATGGTTGTGTAGAGTGGTATGGCATAGATAAGTGGGGGGGGGGGGGGGGGGGGAGAGTGATGGGAACATTAGGGAGTCTTTCCAACAAAATATAATGTCATCACTGGACCAGGGCTGAAAATGAGTGCGGGCTCATAATGCATTATTGAGCTACTTGATTGAAAAAAAAGATATGTTTTTTATTTATTTATTTATTTTTAATGGTAAATAGGATTCAGCGGTTTTTGCTGTAGATTTACAACCTTGGCCCGAATGCACATACTGGGCCAACAGAAGTTTAAAGGGAAATTCTAATACATATTCAAGATGACTTGAATACAGGAAGGAAGAGAGAAGAGAGTATGAGATCAAACCAGAACAGAGAGACTTTCATGATAATAGGAAAAAAGGAGAAGGTTATAAGATATTGATACATTTAATAGTTTTACATGTTTTTATGGCACAGTGTTAAATATCAATCACAATATATACAAAGTGTATGTTGTATTGCCATTTTGTGGCTGAATTGATTATGGTAATAATAATGATAATAATAATAATGATAATAATGATGATAATAATAATAATAATAATAATAATAATAATAATAATAATAATTATTATTATTATTATTATTATTATTATCATTATTATTATTATTATTATTATTATCATTATTATTATTATTATTATTATTATTATGATGATGATGATGATAATAATGATAATAAAAATAATAAAAATGTAATAATGATAATATTTAACAATACAAGTTCATATGTCAAACAGTAGGTAAAATGATGTCCTTTTCTTATACCTGTAACATTGACTTGTTAAGATAGAATGATATTACAGAAGATTTATCATGACTTTTAATGAAACATTTGAGCAACTGTAACACGTAGTACTTCCTTTGAAAGAAACCATTGCTATGCCATTATAAGACTACAATATATAAGAGCATGTGACAGACATAATTTTTCCTTCTTTATTATTTCATTAAAAAGAACTAGTGAAGATTGAAAGAAGTGCCAACTCATCACCTCACAAGGTTTGCTTACATTTGACTATAGCAGATGCTTGCTTTTTTGTGTGAAAACATGTGATACCGAAATTCCATAATTTTCTCAATTTTTGTCAACTCGTAGCAAAATTCTGCCATTCCACATGTTTGATGTGACTAGATTTGTATGACCATCAACTTGATTGTGGCATGGACTTTTCATGTTTATTCACCATTGTTTGCAGAGAAACTTTCACTGTCTGCAAAATGTTACAAATCTTCACAGTCTAAACATTGTGTGGACCCCTATGGAAACCAGCATTTGCTGATCAAGGTGTTCCGTCCAATGATGTGGAAATAAAATGAATTCGCTTCAATTCAATTCGATGAACATTATAGAGTATTAAATTGAGACATTTACTTTATGCAAGGTAATCATATCTTTCTGATAAAGGTTCCAAAGGTAGAAAGGCCAGGAGAAAACATCAGTCTTATTGTATTGTTTTGTTTTGTTCGCCATCTGTATGTTCGTGTTTGCTCATTTTGTTTTGGTTCGGTATGCCAGTTCCACATCCTGACATCTGTATTCTTATGGTCTGAGCAAATTGTTTCTCAAAATCCAGTTTATTTTACCCAAATTTTTTTGGGGGGGTTTTCAAGCAGTATCAGTTGCAAATGTTTGACTGCCATGACTTGGACATTGCACAAACCAATAGTTCCTTGTACAAACTACTGTATACACCATATATTAAGCAAGTCTTATTTTTCGCAAATCGGGACTTCCCGACAATTTTGCAAGTGGTTAAATTCGCGATTGTGGAGTACAGTGTTTAATGGAGAAACATTTTCATGCATGGCACATTCATGTCAGAATCATAGTTAATATTTTTGCATGTTTCTAGATTCATGAATAGCACCCGACTCGTCAAATTCACGAAAATTAAAACCTCGCAAAATATGTGGCATATTCATACATCATACATTTCAACCTCACATAATGATGTAAGAACTGGAGGCTTGGTGTCTTAAAGTTCATGCATATTCTTGTGGTGTGTTTGTGTGTGTGTATGTGTGTGCATTATATGTATGTGTTTTTTAGGCTAATTGCCATGTTTTCATTAATAGCAGAGTGTAATATTTCAGTACAAGCGCTCTGCGCTCTGGACTGGTTGTTATATCTTGGTCATGTGATGCAAGGTCATGTTAATAGATCTCTGATATCGAAGGAAGTACCCAATGGGCCAAGAAATACACAACTCTAAGAATAAGCGCGAAGACAGTGTCTTTGACTTCACATGTACAACTGCAGTCGAAAAGCAGGGGGCACATTGTACTTCTCATCTTTCTCTATACTGTTGCTACCAAAAAGACAGGGGGAAATCGTCCACGAAGCGGTAGAGTTCACAGTCATGTTGCGACAGGTAGGTGCTCTCTTTTTCGTCCGCGAGTGATGTATCTGTTTGTGTGTTTGGTATGTAAATGTTTTGAGAATTGGAGTGATTGAATGACATGGGGCATGAATCACGATGAGTGGCGAAGTCAACCCACAGGAAGCGTCTCATTTCCACATCATTTGAACGAGGGCGGACTGCGATCCATACCGCAGCTTGCTCTCTCGCTGGCTCTACAGCACACTCGCACACCAAGAATAATAATAAAAAAAAAGAATGGGGGGGGGGGAAGAGGTTTGAAACGTGAAGCTTGAGAGGAGGATAGCCTATACTAATTAGATCAGTGGAGTTCTGTCAATTGCAACTACCGTAAAGACATTTTAAGATAACTGTAACTAGTTACGGCACCCCGCAGATCGTAATGTGGTGGATGGCCCAGGTGCGAGGTGGTGTGAAAATTTTGATGATGAAATTTTGAACGCATATATAGCCTAGGCGTTGTTCAGTTTTGAGCTGAGAAGTAAAGGCCTTGTGTCATGTATTTTGAAGTAATTGCCCCTGAATTTAGCATGCAGGGGAGTTTACCTTGTCCTAAGGTGCATGCACAGCAGTGTTTGTGAAACAAGTGAGTCAGTGGTTAATGCTGACAGCTGCCCTCTCCTTTGCTGTAAAAGCGAGCCCGGCTGCGACGCATGAGACCTCCCCCCCCCCCCCCCCCCCCCCCACACTGTGACGCAGCAATGGTGAAGCAACACACACACAAAAAGCAAAAAGCAAAGTGTGACTAAAGCTAGCAGGGAGAATCGAAGAGTTCGGGGGAGGGGGAAGCCATGTTTATTTTTTGCCGTCTCGTGTCGATGGGCGAGCGGGACACACTTGTCCCATAGTCTGTTTTGGATCTAATACGCTGGATTTATCGTCTTGGAAGGGGAAATCTTGACGTCCCCCAGATTTTGCCCGGAGATGAGCGGGAAAACGCTACTGCAGTCACATTCGCCGGTCCACGAACAGCTGACTCGAGAGGTGCGCACATTTAGCAATGCCGTCCGGTGGCACAAACTGGTGAGTCTATATCTGCCTGGCTTTCCTGCCGTGGCCGCCTGCCTCCCCGAGCTGTATATACACACTGTGCGTTGTGTGCCACTGTCTGGCCAATCAGCTGCGGTGCTGGGCTGCTGTCACATTCCGCCATTTTGGATTTAGCTCCCTTCCCCCAATTCCTGCTGTGTTCAGTGTGGATTACGTGCAGTCTCTGCTGCATAATCCTCGTTTTGTCTTTTCCTCTCCCGACTTGAGGGGAGATGTCTGCCTAGCATCTGCACAATATTTGATTTGAAAGAATTTACTTCTCTTTCTTTCCATTTTTACAATTTTTTTTTCCTCCAAATACATGTCCAACTTTATGTCTGACTTTATGATATGTTTGTAGTGAACTTGTCTCATCTGTGACAAAGTTTTGAGATTATGTCAAATCAAAATGTGCATTTAGAGGACTTGGGACATCAAAATATCGAAGTGTTTAGGAATATGATGGATAATTGACACAGCCATGAAATTTACCAAATTATTTTGCAGATACAGCATTTATTTGCCTTATTTTGTGTAATCATTTATGGAAGACATGAAATTGAAAATGATACTTTACACATCATTTTGCCACTCGAATGAATGATGTCCACTCTTTGATATTTCATATGAGCAATAATAAAGAAAGACATTTTATGAGTACTGGGAATATTTTTTTTTCTGTTCACTCAATATACATACATTTTGAAATATGATATGAAATGGCTTCTTTTTTTTTCTGATCAGTATCAGTTACCTCATCCTGACATGCACTGGAAAATCTCTTGTGACTTGTAGTTGATATAGCTGTACATAGCATTTATTTTCCATTTATTTTCCATTTCTTTTTTCAATTTGGCTGCATGGCAATAATACTGAGTGAAAATTATCTAAACATGGTACTCTCATTTTTTCACTCCTTCATTTCATAATAGAAGAAGTGAATGATCATTTAATGAAAAACCAAAATGTGGCGTGAATGTAACAGCGTGAATTCCTCCGACACTTGACAGTACATTTACGACACAGGTATGTGAATGTTTTGTTTGATAGTTCATTTCTGAGAACATTCTGGAACTCTTAGCCGCCCCGCCCATCATAGCACATGGCCAATTGTGGGATGTAAATAAAAAAGAAGTAATAAAGCGATCGTCATATAAAGGAGGACAGTTGAATACGTGGCCCAATTTCGGAAAGGGCAGCATAAGATCGGCAGGAAACTGTGGGCATATAGTATGTCGGGAAAGTATTTCCTTCATTGGCAGTCGATGTCGCTGTACGCTTCCGTTCGACCTGCCAATTTACCGAAAAGATCGCACTCTGTGTAGTTGTGTGTCATGAGGTATGAGAAGCTCTGCCAGCAGTTGAACTGATACAGCGCAAACCACCCACTTCAGAATCCATGTTCTCGCGCGTAGGATCTCAGCCTTAACACCCCCCCTTCCTAAATGTTAACTGGATCTGTAGAGCATTACAGCAAAGAAATGAATTCTGCCACAGGAAAGAGTGTGAGCGGTTTATAAAGGAACGTAGTATTGCCAGTGGTTGAACTCAAGCCACTCAGTTACAGGATATCTTGGCTTTAACACTTATCTCCTTTTTCTGGTGGGTTGGTATTTGTTTCAAATCAGTGAAGGACTCATTGTACTTGTATACTGTTCAGTTGGTGAATTTCTTTGTGAACAGTTGGACTCATAAAAGGTATAACTTTGTATATGTCAAACAGGTGTAATATGCTCACAAAAATGGAGAGAGGAAGGAAAAACATTGATACATTCCAAACACTCAAAAACTATCATGACATATGATAATGATTGGTTTCATCTGTATCTTTTTTAAAAATATATGTGTAGGAGTATTTCACATTAACTAAATTAAATGAAATGAGTTAAAAAGTGTTCTCTAAAAACTGTGGACCTTGAATGTTTAGAGAAATGAGTACATCATATTCTTCAGTTTTAGTAGACCCTTAAAACTGAAAATAGAATGGACTTGATATCATGATTACGCATTAAACTTTTAAAACTTGAATAATGATAAAACTATAAATTGGTTTTAAACCAAACTGACAGGTATTAAAGTCAGTGGGCTGCTCAACTCCACAGAATTTGAGCACAAAGAGGAAGTATTGGAATGAATGGAATTAGAAATCCAATTAATGTCAAACATTATTGGTGCCACTTTTTGTATCCTCTCGTGCAATTTTCTTGAAGGAAATTTTCCTCTTAAATGATGAAAGGGGAAGATGATATAATACCAATGAAACCCGTCAACGTTTCATTTGAAGCATTTAGGTCTCTTCTCAAGTTCTTTCCCAGCTGTCCCTGAAGATATTTGTCAAATATTACTGTGCCTTTCTTTTAGATGTGCCTATTTTTTGCTTTGTTCCTCCTATTAAATTAGCTTGATATGAAATTTTACCCAGCAACACCATTATCAATGTTTTTACTCTTATCCAGCTTTATGTTGTGTTTAAAGCGGATTTACAGTCCCGCCAGTAAAGAACTGCTTTGCCTTCTACACAGAAAGAAGCAAAAAAAGAAAAAGAAAAGAAAAAGAAAGGAGCATTAAGGAAGTGTTTCTTGTCTTTGTTCTCATCAGAAGAATAAATTGACTAGATACATCACTGATCTTGATGACAGGAAAAGGGAAGCAATAAAGGCTGTTTCCATTCAAAGCCCCAAGCCTGGTGTTTTCAAAACCAGGTAGAAAACAATGTCAGTAAAAACCACTGCTTTCTCTTCTCTAACATGAATGATGAAAGAAGGTGTTTCTGTTGTATGTCATCACAAAAGCCACATTCATTGTATTCAACTTCTTTATTTTCATCGAACAAAAGGGAATACATAAAAAGCAGTATAAAAGCAAAGGTTAAAGAAGTATACACTCTGTAGAGAATAGCATTGAATGTATGTGCAAAATGAATGCATAATAGTATAGCACAAATAACGCATACTTTGCAGAATTAACATTAAGAAGTAGATAAAGCTATAGAAAAGAGTTATCCACAAAAAAAAACCCTCATAAAAAACAGAGCTTGTAGACGTAGATCACATGATAAACAATATGCACATAACATATCTATTGAACATGTATATCCATTGAATAAAAGTATTTGTCAAGTGTTCCGATAAAAGCATGTTGTCAACAATACTTGAATAGTATGTTACCGGAAATAAAAAATGAATTTAAAATGAGATTCGTTATCAATATTTTGGCACAGATAATATCCGTTGAACAGTGTGTACCAGGTGAATGTAGTAATAAGAAACAATACATACATACATACATACATACATACATACATACATGCGCACACACAGTTGGTCATGTAAAAAACAACATAAAAACAAAGAAAGCAATAAATGCAAAAATTGGTAAACTTGCAGTCGCAAAGATATGGTACAAATTACCCGATGCATCTCAAGCAGGCCGATACAGTAGATCATTTTAAATCGAAGAGTTTTTTGGATTAGACTTTGCGCTGTTGCGCTGTATGTCAAAGTTGCATTAATTTTTATTTTGTTTTGTTTCCTCTCCTCTCAGCCATTGCTATTTTCGTTAATAATTTTTATTTTTCCTACCTCCATTGTGCATGGACACATAATATTATTCTTTTTTTATGTGTGCTTTATAAATATGGCGTACTATTATCATTATATTTTTGCACGAGGTGTCATGGCATTAAATGAAAACACCAAACATAGATCATGAAGGCACGACTGGCCGTGATTAAATGAGTGATTATTTTCATCCACACACTTGTGACCCTGTGGATCACTGCCTCTAAACTTTTAAAGCATGCATGCATGGTCATTATCAACTCTCGAAGACTTCATTTACTTTCGCTCACCCTTATGATGAACTTCTTGGAATTGCACAATATACTAGCTGAAATGAAAGGAAATTGTGGTTGTTTTTAATAAATGTTCAGTGATTCTTTAGGTGCAAAGGATTGACATATATATGTATATGTCACGCATTGTTCACGAGTAGATGGTGCTACATTGCACAAACATTTCATTCTTTATCACTAGATTCCACAATTAAAGGGATGTTATAGTTTTCATTTAGGTGAGTATTCAGCTTTTAACTCAGTGTGAGATACCTAGAATCCACTGTATGAAATGTTTAAGAGCATACAGTTCTATGAGGAATTCAAAGTTTATTTAATGGAAATTGGTTCTGAAATGACTGAGATATCCAAAAACAAAGTAAAACAATGCAATCCTTATAAATGATGGGTACCACCGTTTATTAGAATTGCTTTTTTTTTAAATATCTCAGGCATTCCAAAACCATTTTTTACCAAATAAAATTTGAATTCCTCGTAGATATATGCTTTTTCATATTTCATCAGATTTTCTCACTATCTCAAAAAAATAATCACCAAAAATGTTGGAAACTTGAAGCCCCATTTCAACTGAAACTTTTACTTAATGAGAAGGGTTGTGTTAAAGTGAAAACATGGTTCATGGGCCCGTTGCATAAAATTTACTATTATGGTAACTTTGCCATCCAGTGGTAACTACCATGGCAACAATACTCAACAGCCAATCAAAATCAAGAATTCCATGGAAGTTACCATTGGATGGCAAAGTTACCATAATAGTAACTTTTATGCAACGGGCCCCTTGTAAGGATTTGAGAACCCATCTTCCACCAATTCATGTTTGCTTTCAAATATATTGAAAGGGTCTACCAAGAAACTTACCTGGCTGACGCGACTTGCCGGGATGATAAGTTTTGGAGTTTTTTTAGATCAAAAGTGTAGAATAATAAAAGTTGGTATACTAACTTTTATTCCAGAAGGACCCAGGCTAATTCGGTCTCAGGGAAAACTCGGTCCTATTTCAGACAATTTACATGCAGTTCGTGATTGCCATATTCTATACATAGGCGCATGTTATGCGCCAAAGAGGTTCTTTGATGCAGGCATTGTATCAACTCCGCCCATATCTACGACCAGCCAGAATGCAAAGTGCTCCCATAGTACAACACTGTACAATCCAGAGAGACAACTCGGCAAAGCGAGGCCGAGTTGTCCCCGAGTCTGAGTTTAACAGCCTGACCCCAATCGAGTAAGTTCTGAGATTGTGACTCCGGGAACCCTTTTTTGGTTACTATTCCATATTTTTTCCGTTACCCAATGAATATCTTGTTATCACAGCGTTATTCCACACATTTCTTAGGCATATGCAAACATTTTGGAGCGAAGTTTTACAATTTTGCAGGCGTCCCAGAACTATGTTTTGCCTTTAAATGTGTTAGAAGCATTGTGGTCGCTCCATGAAAGACATACAGTTTACCTCAAACAGAAAGTGAAAGTTGATGCTCTCGGAGTACTTCCATTAATTGTGACTGCACTGCTGGCATTTATGATGGCTAATTGCAATAAGCCAGTTCTAAGTTTAATAGTTAGCTCATGGGCATTTTGGTAAGAACAAGGAGGTTCAAGAGAATGGAGTCACAACTGTCGTATTTCCTTTGAAGTCACGTTCGATGCCGCCACTCGAAAGTATTTGAAGCATGTGGCAAACTGGATCTGCCGCGCAGATAGGAAGACAATTGACTCATGTGTCATTGCATAATCATCAGCCACTTTCTAAGGAAGATATGTCTTTGTGATGGTAATTACTTTTCGCCATCCCTACTTATAAAAGATAGGTGATATATAATGATAAAGACACGGGGATGCGCGAATAGAAATTGCGCAAAAAATGATGAAATGAAAATGAAAATAAGCCAACTGGCCATGCCCGGACACTAATCTGATATATCTATTAATAAAGAATTGTACTTGAAGATTATTCCATATCAGTTTTATTTGTCGGAATTAAGTGGAAAAGTGATAAAACCGGCTTTCCAGGAGGGTACAGTTTAAACACTTTCACATGATACAGCTCTGATTTACACTTTTGCACATATTTCTGGAAGGGAGTGACCTTTGTTTAATGTGCTATATCATTAAGTGAGATTTCGTTTCATTTAATAGATAAACAAGCAAAATATAGCCAACATTAAGTTAACGTTAAAAATGAATCTTCAGATTGCTCAGCAAGATGGCGCCATCAAACCCCGTCATCAAAGGCACAAGTGCACCTGTGGAATTCTTTTGTACATCAATAGAAAAGTGACAACTGTTTGAATAATTACAGCCAGTTGGAACTCCATCTTTTAAACCTCCTTGGTAAGAATGACTTTTCTTTTTCTCTCAGTCAGTTAGGGGCACTTCACTCGTTTTCAGAGCAACATAACGCATAAAGCTTTATGTAACAATGTATGGGATTCATCAATCCTATTCAAACAAAGAATGAACTTGTGTCGACCAGATGACCAGAATGATCCATGAGTTAACACTTGGGAAAGCATCTATTTCATTATTTTGCATTGAATGTATTTACAATCTCTTTCTTTTGATATTGCCAAATACCGCTTTTGCTGTCAGGTGGATGTGCTGGCGGCAGCATTTATAAGGTTACATGAATAATAATTACATCAAAGATTTTTTTTCTTTTCATTTCAGCTTTATTTTCCCAATTCACATGCCGCTTCATATACCAAATACATGCATAATAATGAATAGTACATTATGGAAAAAGGAAATTAACATAAAAAACTATGGTATAAGAGCTTACCATTTGCTCACATGAAAATCTAGAAGATTCTTTTTCATAGCTATGATACGTTCTGTATTTTCCAAGTGCTTCATAGAAAACAGAAATTGACTTAGAGTTGGAATGATATCTTTGATTTTACATGAAAATATAAAATATTTTGCATAATAAATCATTGTATTCACAAAATGTCCTCTTTCAACATGTAAAGTTCTAGAACATATTTCCTCATCTGCAAACATAACATTGCGGACATTTTTAGCTTTGAGCCCCCCAAAAATATTTCATACCAGAAAGATGACTCATGGGTACATTTCAGAAATAAATGAATTAATGTCTGTGGATGAGAGTTACAGAAATTACAAATTGAAGAATCACTTATACCTATTTTACATAGATAGTGATGAGTGGCGATTTTTCTATGTACGAACTTAAATTGAAAATAATTACATCACAGATACTATCTCAGTGAATTGAAAAACCAATGTGCCTGTTGGTACGAATGACCTTTTTTTCTGCTCGTGCGCAAAGTGGAACTCCGAACTGGCATATACAAGTATAGGTGTCTGTTGGTTTTTCAAGATGGCTGTGTATCAGTGTATGTGAGCAGGAATTTATGCAAATTACATGCAAACTGCAACTGTTCCATGTCAGAAATAGTAGGGAGTTTTCACTACATGACGGGAAGACTGAGAGTACATGGAAGCAATTAGCTGTGACAGTCCCCGTACTCGGACTCCCATCCCCATATCTAAGCTGTTTCGCTTTCCTGTACAGGACGGAGGCGTGGGGACAAGATCGCTGATTGGCTTGCTGGCTGACTGGCTCACTCCTGCCCAGCATTGGGAACGAACGCTATTTTGGCCGAGTACCGTATTCGTTTTCCCCTGGACGGGACGTTTCTCGGATTTGATCATGCGCAGAGGCAAATTTTGCACACAGCACACTCGATTCCCGGCGGCGTCGTGCTTGCGAAAACTCCCTAATAACTGTCCTACTACTTTCAGTTCCTTAGGGGGATTTTATAGTTTTGAATGGGATGAGACTTCAGGTTTCTAGCATTTTTTGATGATCATTTTTTTTTTAGATAATGAGAAACCTCATGTGAAATGTGAAAGAATATAACTCTAAGAGGAATTCAAAGTTTATTTTATGAAGTCTCAATAAATGGTGGGACCCACCTTTTTTTAGGATCGCTTTGTTTTACATTTTTATGCCTCTGCCACGAAGTGTCGCCGGAGGCATTATGTTTTCGTGTTGTCCGTCCGTAATCAATTTTGTGGACAGCGTATCTAAAAAACCATTAGAGGTATCCTTATGAAACTTGGCATGACATATGAGTGGGCGAAGTTGTGCTTATCAACTTTTGGGCACACATGCTCGAGGTCAAAGGTCAAATGCTCAAAATTTCACTATTTCCCCTATATCTATGCAATGCCTGGAGGTATTTTCTTGAAACTTGGTGTATACATGAACTACCAAATAAAGATTCCCCAGAGAGAGTTTTGGGTCATGAGGTCAAAGGTCAAGGATCAAAGGTCAAGTGAAAATGTCAAAATTTCACTTTTTTCTCCATATCTCACAAATATTTCGAGGTATCTTCGTGGAACTTAATATATGCATGTACTGACTGGCAGTGATCATGTAGGGAATTTAGGGGTCATAGGTTAAAGGTCAGGGGACAAAGGTCAAGGTCAACTCATCAAAATGTCATTATTTTCCTCTTATTTATGCAATGCCTGCAGGATTTTTTCTTGAAACTTAGTGTATGCATGTATTACCCAATACAGATTCTCTTGGAAGTTTCTTGCCAAGAGGTCAAAGGTCAAGTGAAAGTGCTAAATTTCACTTCTTCTTTAAACTTGTAAAAGGGTCAAAAGTTAGGTACAAATCCTCAAATCCCCAAATACCTGCACTCTTAGACAGTAAAGCCATTCATCCAAATTAATCTAGTTCAAGGAAAGTGAATATTCAATGCATTTGTGACAAACCTGTCATTTTAATATGATAGTAAAGCCATTCATCCAAATTAATCTAGTTCAAGGAAAGTGAATATTCAATGCATTTGTGACAAACCTGTCATTTGAATATTTTGCCAGCTATGTGAAACTGTCATCACACATTGTCATGACATTGTGCTATAGACCTATTTGGAAAACCATGCATTATGGCGGAGGCATACCAGTCGCCATAGCGACATTTCTGGGTTTACTTTCTTTTTGAATGTCTCAGTCATTTCAGAAAACAATTTTAGTCAAATACTATTTGAATTCCTCACAGAATTGTATGCCTTTCAACAGTTCATAAAGTTGTTTCTATGTACCTTGCAAAAAAATTAAAAGCTGAATCCTCATCTCAGCCAATACTCTACCATCTTTGCGCAGCTACAACTTGGGCTGTCAATCACCCAACATCAAAGGCGATGCATTGAACGTCAAGAGCTTCTCTTACCGGCATGCCAAGATTGCTATTTTAAGCCTGCCTCAAAGAGCTGTAGCCCATGGCAACCCTAAAACTTGCGAGAGATTTGCTTTTAATGTGATCTAGCAATTATTCCATGTTTTCAAAACCATGTATTCCTGCTTCTCAAAAAAATTACAGTGAAAGAAAGTTGGTGAAAAAAAAATATATACCTCATCATCACACATTGTGCCTGGAGCATAATATGGAGAATGGAAACATCGATGACTGGGTCAATTATATACGTGCTGACAGCATTGAGGAGTGAAAGTGTGTAGTCCCTCATGCTGGAATGAGTTGGACACCCCTCCTGCAGGCCAAGCCAAACATTTTAAAGGTCACGGAGACTGCAAGTTACCCATGTCCGGGGTCAATGGCCCCCACTAGGAGTGAAGAGTGCTCAGTGTATGAGATCATATAAAGTCTTGAAGATGATCTTACACTAACTTGAATTTGACTACAAAATCATTGCTCTTTAAAAAAACAAAAATCAAAAAAAAAAAACAAAAAAAAAACATACTTATATCTGTTTCCGAGTCGTCTACAGCCACTCCACATATTCGTCTCTATTTCTGTATTTCTTCTTTTAGATACAGTAGCAGATGAAGTTGTTAAGTATACACACATGATACTATAGAATACATAGTGAAAGTAATACGAGTAGGTTCCACTTCATAATGTAGTGTTCATTCTCATTGAAAGAATAACACATGCAGCAAAGAAACAAAAGCAGTCTTCATCATATGTAACTGGCCGGGAGAGAAAGAAAAAAATACAGGAGACCACTATCATGAGCAAAGCTTGACTTGTATGGCAGCCCCAACAAAGATAATAACTAAAGCACTTGGAGAACTGCATCATACATTTCTAAAGTAGAAAGGAAAATTGTGAAGATTTCTTGTATTATGTTTTTGTGTACATATATGTATGAATGCACACTTCAGATGGCATATCTTATATAAATAGTTTGATTGTTCAGGGCAATTATATAAAAAGTAGATTTAAAGAAATATAACCAGAAATGGACTGGGTGACAATTAGAGCGTGGATATGGAAATTTTTAGTGTGAGTACTCCAAATGCTAGATGCCAAATTTAGTTGATCTTGCACAGACTGCAAAGGCTATGTAGTTGTCAGATATCATGAGGTACACTGCATGATGTGTTTAGTGAAGTGTTGTACATAGTATAAAAACTGTGCTTGCATTTTAATGTGGTGTGTGGGTCTTTCCACTGCAGTTCAATGTGGAAGTGATCTTTGACGGGGTCAAGACGAGATGTTGAGGTTGAGCTCAGCCCCACCCTTCTTATTATTATCAAGAGGAAATGGCTGGGGGGGGGGGGATCTTGGAAGATAGTAGCCTTTTTCAAGGCCCATGCACTGTTGTCAGTACTGACAGTCTTGAGCAAAGAGTTAGAGAGTAAAGTCGAGCGTGTCAGCAAGAGGGTTTTTTAAGATGTGCAATTGTGATCACTGTTCATGACCAGGTGAAAGCATAACATACACATGACAACATTTCTGTCCCATATTTTAGTGCTGAAGACTAAATGGAATCGCAAGACTCGCCCTCTGACCGTCAGTGCGCAATGTAGTACTGCTCTTATGGTATGATTTTTGCTGCTGAACACTGGAAGCAGCATTCAGTTATAATTCAAAGATGTGAGTTAAAGAAAGTCAGACAGCTCTTCAATGGCCCCCTCCTTGGATCTTTACTCTTAAGGGGGTATCTCACTGAGCGGCGAACGTTTGCGAATGTAGCGAATTTGAGATTCTCTGACGAATGTTTGCAAAAAAATCAGGGTTCGCTTCTGCCATTAGCGACAGTTATTGACTTTTAGCGATGTTTAGCGACAATTACAACACTTGAGCGAATGTTTGCGAAAGTGTTTGTGAAACACAGATGGCAACTATTAGCGACTGTTAGCGACTGTTAGCAAATGTTAGCGACAGTTTTGCAAATATCAGCAACTGTTTGCCAATCCCTTGCGACAATTTGCGAATGTTTTGGGACCTGGAAAAGTACCAGGCGATTATGTATAGTCAGACCCATAAAACGAACGTACAACCTTCCACTGCATTCAGATCTCTTGTGACCTCCGTTCAATCAAGATGGATTTCCAGAATATGGAAATAAATTTCTGCCAAGATGAGGCTCTGCGTGCTGCTATCCATGAAGAGCTGCTTTGCCTGGCTGCTGCTACAGCTATCGTGCAGCTTAAGAGAAAGAAAGAAGATGAAGAAAAACAAGAAAGAAAGAAGAAAAGAAAGACTGTTTGGGTCAGAGAGTGGTTGTTGCAGAGGACAGACTTTGGTCAACATGAAAAGCTTTGGCAGCAATTACATTATGGAGATTTCAAGAGCTTCAAAAACTTTCTTAGAGTGGAACCTGGCCTGTTTCAGGAGCTTTTATATAGGAACCATATGGTTACTTGTTCGCTAGCAGTGACGAATCAAATAAAAATGTTAGTGACACCGTATTACAACCGTTTGCGAATTCTTACGAGTGTTTTACGAATGTTTGCAACTGTTAGCGAAAATACTAATTCGCAAAGAAATTTTGAACATGTTCAAAATTTCTTTGCGACAATAAAAACTGTTTGCGAATTTTCGTGCAACTGTTAACGAACCTTTTGCAACCCTCTATGAACCCTGGCAAAATCCCAAAGTCGCTACGTTCGCAAACGTTCGCCGCTCAGTGAGATACCCCCTTTACTGACGGC
Organism: Diadema antillarum; assembly: GCF_040938485.1. Lineage (NCBI taxonomy): Eukaryota > Metazoa > Echinodermata > Echinoidea > Diadematoida > Diadematidae > Diadema > Diadema antillarum. Next base: position 890,435 of record NW_027271393.1, on the reverse strand, counting down.
TTGACTAATCTTGTGTTATGACCCTCTGATTTGCTCCTCTTGCAATCACACATGCAGGGGAGGGCCTGTGACAATGGCTGTGCACACATGCACACACACACACACACACACACACACACACACACACACACTCACACATCTTGCTGGTTTACACTGGGAACTGTGCTCAGTGTGGTCTGTACAAAATTGCTCCTCTCACTCCCCCCCCCCCCCTTTGAGATGGATAGTTGCCTATTTTTTGTAAGCTCTCCCACGATCTGCCAAAACATCACTTTGTCTGAAAATGACATTTCATATGAAGATATCATGCATTGAATTTCAACTTGAGCCAATAGTAATATTTCAAAAGCAATGTGCAGTCTCTAAATGTCATTTACACAGTTTCCTTGACTATTTTTAGTTTTACTCTTTCCCTCTTTCTTTCTCTCTACCTTTCAATTATAAAAATGACAAGATATCTGATGACATTTGCCAAGTATGAGTGTGTGACATAGCATCAGTCTATAAATATAAAGATACATTATTTGGTAATAATTTCACATATTGCAGTCACCTTAATGGTACAATGAACCCATTCCTGTTCTTGTGACTCTTTAATATGAATATTGTGCAGATTGGAGTACACAAAAAGTCATTATCCATTGAGCTTTGCCTTCGCAGAATGTTGCAAGTTCAAAAGGCAGTAAGTCCAAAGTGATGAATTTTTGTGCAATGGCAGCCCGATTGGTTCTCTGCTTTTGATTCCTGTTCTTATGTGACTCTTAAAAATATTGTGCTGATCAGAGTGCATGGAAAGTCATTATCCATTAAACTTTGCCTTGTGGAATGTAGACATTTCAAAAGGCAGTAAATCCAAAGTGATGAATTTTGGGGCAACGGCAGCCCAATTGGTTCTATGCTTATGCAGTATCCCTGCTTCAAAATCTGGAAGTGCAATTTGATATGTTCAGCCGGTGTATATTTCTAAAATCAGAGTCTGCAAGGACAGATATTTAGGTTCCCCCCCCCCCCAAAGTGAGAATGCTATTACGAACCTCTCGCATATTTAACAATGGACTGATACTTTCATGTTCTGATTTGTATTTTTTTCTTCTGCCTTGTGGAAGGTCAGATAATATAGCAATCTGTGAAAATATCCTGAATGCCTTTTGTGCACCCATTGAAGGCTGATGTATATGACATATTCATTTTAAGTTTATATTGCATGACCAGAGTATGATTTTCTGACTGGCTATGCAAAATTCATGTTGTGCTAAACATCTTTATCAATATCCCCTTCTCTCCTTCCCCTCCCTCTCTATCTATCTACATATCTATCTATCTATCTATCTATCTATCTATCTATCTATCTATCTATCTATCTAAAGATAACTCCTCAAAATAAGTTCTGCAGTTCAAGTTTCATATATCTCTTATACCCGTATTATCTTCATTAGATATGATATCATAAGAAAGCCTGATTAATTATCTTCAAAATGACACCTCACTTGCTATGATTGGGTTTTCTTGGAATGTGCAAAACAGCTGAGTATGGGGACAGATCAAAAGTGAAAAGTCGCAACAATTCTGTTATTGATAACGTACAGTTTTGATGAAAGAAGGCCACTGGAATAAGCAATGCTGAAATGAAAGCACTTTCAAAAACTCCCATTTCCTAGACATTAGATGACTGTTTGGTCAACCCTTATGTTTAATTTTAATCTGCAGATACTACTGCAGTTTATAATTCATGGATGAAGCCTGGAATCTAGTGATAATCTCACAATGCATTCTTTTCAAGCTCACTCCTTCCCTGCAACGACAAAGCAAATGGGAATTATATTGTTTGACCTAACACGTTTGCTCTATTTTGCAACAGTTCACATTTGCCCTTTCCTCATACTCAGTCATACTGTGCATTCCAGGAATGCATAATGTAAACAAGTGAGTTGTCGTTGTAAGGATAATTAATCAGGCTTTCTTATGATGTCAAATTTGAATGAAATGATGTAGTTTTAAGAGAAATATGATACATCAAATTGGACTTGCAGGACTTTTTTGAGGCGTTTATATATCTATCTACCGGTACATATCTGTGCTTCTATCTATCCATATCAGATGCATATTTGTATAACATTTGCATATATATGAAATCCCTATTGGGTACTGGTACATGCCTTTATTTCCTGATAGTTTGTACCTTACATAAATCACACTTATATAAACAGTATGAAATGTAGGCAAAACCTTTTTCAGATACATAAACATTATCATGTTAATGCTAATTCTTTGTGATTGTGTATTTGTTGGACAGAAAAGAGACTTGGGTACTAATAACTCAACTTTTAGGAACCTGGTGACTTAATTTTTATGCGCCACAGTGTAATCCCCCTGTGTGCCACATTATTCTGAGACTGCAACACAGCCATGCGTTGGGAAAATATTCAGGTTTTCAAATCCATGTAAGTTTTTATATATTTTTGTTATGCAGGACAATCAATGACCAGAGTTGTAGAGAAAATCCTCTGCTTTACTATGATGTAGATCTTACGACACATTTATTATTATGACTCTTACAGGCATGACTTTTGCACACAAAACAATGACAGAAACTTAGAATTTACACAAAAATTCAATAGGGAACATCGCTCGATATTCAGTCACCGCACAGCGCAAGATACATTTGAGAGGAACAGAATCACAAGCGAAGCTTTAGGGCGTTTTTCGGTTTATCGATCGGTTTGGGCCAGTTTGTGCATATGAGCAAAATATGTGAACTTGGCATGCCTTTGACCAAGTCTGGAGTGCGAAGGTGGCACATAAAAGAGTTAAGTGATTTTTGGTGTCGTGTTTATACTTCACCTCTTGCCATGCAGTCATTTTTACACTCATATTATACTTCCTCATTATTGGACTTGAGTGTGTATGCATGTTTGTGTGTTTGTGTGTGTGAACGAGGAAGTTTCTGCAGTCTTTATTGCTTTTTTTTTAGCTATATATTATCGTTGTCTTCCCAAGTGTTATTCTACTCAATTATATGGAGCAGTTGTACAAATAGGTCTCTGGTTACCGTCTGATATTGGGAAACCCCCTCCCCTGTGACACATTTTGCACTTTTAAAGGAAATGAAACCCAAATATACATCTGGATCGAGTGAATGCAGCAATATTAGTAGGACACATCAGTGAAAGTTTGAGGAAAATCAGACATTCTGGCAAAAAGTAATGATTTTTTAAAAGCTTTGGTGCAGCGATCACTGTATAAGAAGATTACCAGAATACAGTTTGTGACATCACATAATACGAAGAACAATATGGTAAAGAAAATATTTTAAAAATTAACATATTTCCACTTTTCAGCATAATGAAAAGAGCACTTGACTTTTTTCTTTTAGAAAACAGAGGAAATAATGTGACCCTTGTAATAAAATACCGATGTGTCAGTAGCAAGTTGAGGGAATGTGTGCTTTTCATACAGAATGAAATTTTGTTGAATTTTCTTTATTTTTTTTTATATCATTCTTTATATGTGAAGTCACAAAGTGCAGCAGTACCAGGGTAGTCTTCTCATCCAGCGATGGCTGCACTGAAACTTTTCCTAAAGCTTTCACTGATGAATGTGTTTTACTTATATTGCTGCATTCACTCAATCCACGTGTGTACTTTAAAGCGAGGAATGTTCGCATGCATTTTAATTTTGCAAATTTCACAAGAGCTAAGATTCCCGAAATTAAAATGCAGGCGAAGGCTCTTGTGTACACTATATGCACTGAATGCCAGAGGCACTTCATGAAAATTTCATGCCGTGGAAAAAGGCTGTCGGCTCCAATTTGTAAAAATTTCATGCCGCTAAAATATCATGTTTTACAGTATTTAGATATTTGGATTTTATCTGCCTTTAAGGGAAGAGTAATGTCATATGATCTTGACTGGCTGTCAGGGCCTGCAAGACCAACAAGACACAGAATTTGATCTCAACATTGTTGGAGTAGAGAAGTTCCTTGTATGTCATTAAAAAGAAAAAGAGGATCCAAAGGGGTAACATGATATTCAATATGAGTAAATGTGCCCCAAAGAATTTTTTAAAAAGCAGGAAAATGAATATAATTGAATGAATGTCGCAACTGATTGACAAAACAACTCAATGCAAGAAATCATTAATGTGAATGAATAAATGTCTTGAATACTGAAACGACACTGACAGAAACTTGTACGTTTTGACAGACTCTACCTAACATTGCGCAACTGTCAAATTAAAATGTCATTCATAGATTCTATCGTTCATTTATTCTACTCTGTATACATATATGTTGGTGTTTGCATGTATGTGATCATTCATTCATGTATTCATTCATTTATTTATCTTTCTGGCACTGCAATCAAATCACTAGAATATAGATGACTTTATGAACATCGAAGAAAAAAAATCATGTATTTTGAATTATAGAATGATTCAGGCTAAATGAGCTTTATATCATGACCAAGAGTGACCTGAGCAACAATTCATGTGATCCACTTTGCCAGTGACTTGCTCCTGTCCCCAGGATTGAAATAGAATTCACCATTGAGGAAAAAGTTTTCTTTACTGTTTGAGGGCAGTCATGTCAAAGAAGTAGATATTTGCAAGTTAGCGCCAGACAAAAAACAAATAAAACAAAAACAAAAACAAAACTAGAAACAAAGTCAATCCCCACCCTCCTGAATATAAGTGAAAGAAAGTTTTGACAGTTTAAAATCTTTCCAGAGTAGTGTAACCGGTCTAACACAATTTGCTGTTCGGGTCTCTCTTTATATCAAAGGACTGTGACATCTCATAGATTATAAACCTCTGTTGCTACTTGCACAAAATGACGACCCCCCCCCCCCCCCCCCCCCTTAAAAAAAGGGATTTTGACTGCTTCTTTCGTGACTGATAGATGAGACTGTATGTGATAAGTACATAATGTCGAGCTCATAACTACTCCCAGAGTTTCATGTTACTTAATTTGTTGTCACAATGCTGGTCATGATATTGTATGACGATAATGATATTCCTAATGCTTGTTAGATTTCATTGCTGTTGCGAGCTCTAAGTTTGCTTCTGGTCGATGTGACAGGACCCTCCTTTAAAAGTTTGGTCGTTGTCCAGGAAAAGGCAATATTGGCTTCCACCTTTTCTGGACGCTTTCCTCCCCATGTTTTTTTGCCAAGTTGACAATTCTTCTGCGGCACCATAGCTTAGTTCCCCAAATCTGTGTATGTGTGTGCCTCCACCTCCCCCTTCCTTTTGTGACTGTATTTATGTGCAACTTGAGCATCCTTTTCTGCTGTGAATTACCAGATGAACATTTGACTTCTTGATAGTGATTTGTCCATAGCAGAAATTAAAAACTTCAGAAAGGAGACCTCCAGATGATTTTTTCAGGCTTTTACATTTGAACAACTATAAATTAGTTATACTGAGTGCAGAGTTTCAGAATTCATAGTGATTGGGATGAGGAATAAGAATGTTTTCAAAATTTATAACAAATTGCAATGAACAAGGATGATGACATGGCAGCCTCGCCATAAGAATGCATGAGTTGGGGCTCAAGGAAGCAGAATAAAAGAGGAAGGCATGCATAGATTCTACACAGGTGAAATTGTTAAGCAAGCAGTATTGTAATGAAATTACACTGCTACATTTCTGAAATATGTGACTCTCCATGACCCCGTTTACAGTGAGTGAAAGGGCCGGCCGAACCCGGCCTTCTTTTCACTGTAAACGCGCAAAAGGCCAAATGCGGTACCAAAATCGGCTGCGCATTTGGCCAAGCTCTGGAGGTAGTCTCGGCCGCGGCTCAGCCGCAGCCGAGCCCGGCCTTTTCTCACTGTAAACGCAAACTTGGCCAAATGCGGTACCAAATTGTGACTGGCGCGTTCCCAATAATAGTCGTTTGTTTACAAGCAGAGCCCCACTATGACAAAATATTGAAAGGTTTGAATTAAAAGCCCGGGCCGAGCCCAGCACTGTAAACGGACAAAATTGCGCGGCCGAGTACCGCAATTGAGGCCGCGGCTCGGCCCGGCCCTGCACTGTAAACGGGGTCTCAGTCATCAACACTGTTCAGTGTAATTTGTTCAAGATTTTTCAGAGTATTGGTTTCTCTGCTCAAGGACCACACAAATTCCACAAATCTATACATAGAGCTGTCGATTTATGTACTACATGATGTGAAATTGTGAAAATCGTCTGGAATGCCCCTTTAAAGATAATAAAAAGTTTTGGTACCTCAAAAGTTTCCCTGAATTTCCTTATCTTGATTTGTGTTTCACGTTAAAGTACGTTGTCTGTGAGATGGATGATGGATGATGATGGATTTGAAATTTGTGCGCATGGGATGTTTTCGCATGCACTGGCTGTAGTATTCAGTGTATGGTAGCTCTTCCAAGGTCCTCTCGACCGAGTCACATTCAGTCATCAATTCGAACAGAAAGGGACTATAGGCAGAACCAAACGTTGCCCGAGCCCGTTTTCAATATTTCACCTTAATTGGTAAGTCTTCAAATTGAAGAATTTTTGGGATTTTAAGTTGACATTTATCCTGCGATACTAAATCTGTCATGATCCTGAATGCTACAATGCGAAGCCCGATTACGCTATGCGTATGGGACTGCTGGTCGCTATGCGTATAGGGCTGCTGGTCGCAGTTAATTGCATGATTACTAAGACATGAGAGCACTTTGGGGCGAGTAAGTCTCACAGTGTTAGTTATATGAAAGGTACTTTAACCTGAAACACAAACTAAGACAAGGAAATTCAAGGACACTTTTGACGTACCAAAACTTTTTATTATCTTTAAGTTTTGTTTTGTAAAGGCTGCCTGGTGAGTTGTTGTGAAACTCGTATTGCATATTATAGTCTGTGATATTTCAATATCAGGTATTCTTGGATTCCAGCCTGTAGAGCTGGTGAATGCTCAGTGCCAGTCAATCTACTCTTGTGAACTCTAGCTAATATGTAAATTTTGATCTTTTCAAAGACACTGATATTATCCTTTGTACAGTTCTTTTTTTTTTTTCCTTTTTGAAAACATTGAATATTGTGCAAATGCTGACATTGTGCAACTATGGGTTGCTGTTAGAGAAACCCCCATACAGGAAGCTGTTTTAAAACTGATGAACAATTACAGAAGGGCCACTGCTTTTCTGTTGTTCATCTGTATAATCAGCTGGGCAATTCCACGGTAACTGACTTTACGCGTAAGGATTTTCATAAAATTGTTTATGTTGTAGTTTTGTGAATGAAAGCACCTGGGGCTTGTAATTAGCATTGATGAATGAGTTCATGAGAATGAAGAAATAGGTGGAAAGTTTTTCTCTCAAACTGCATTTCTTATCACATAACAAGTGAAAATGTGTCGGTAACTGACGTTACAGAAAAAGGACATGGGAAATTATGGTGTATATTTAAATGGAAATATCTCATGTCCCTGACTTCTAAACTTTATGTGTTTGATATGGCAATAAACCTAGGTTCTTAGGAACAGGTGTGCAAAATAATGTGCACTTTTGATATTTCCTTTTAGCACTATGCCAATTTCAGTGAAGGCATGACGGTAACTGACGTTACATAACTGACGTTACGCTTACATTTGCCATAGGGTTTACACATGGAAAATCATGATTAGGAATAGTTTTGTGATATTTTATAATTCTGACCTTTCAGAGTGATTTGTTTGATATGGAATCATACCTTGGTTCATCAATTACAAATACCCAAATGAAATGAAACATAAGTCCATTTTCTTTATGTTTTATGAAAACTTAAAGGTAAACATGTCAGTAACTGACGTTACGTAACTGACGTTACGTAACTGACGTTACACATACTTTTGCTATGAGGTTTACAAGAACTAATTTATTTAACAGGTTATTATACTGCTGCAGTGTACCAGTAACAATCCCAGGCATTTACTTAGCAACAAATTAAAACAAAATCTAAAGACAAAAATGGGGATGGGCCCTTAGAGGGCAAGCTCCCCCCCCCCCCCCCCCCATGCCAAAGCACAGTTGAGCAAAAATAATGTAAATGCACCAGAGGATATTTCTTGACATTTGTCTTAAGGTTGAATGCTTATTCAACAGTTATGATTACACAGAGCCATTTAGATTCAGCAGTTCCAAGTAGAAATATTGACATAACTAAGGGTTTTTTCTTTTTTGGTTGTTGTTGTTGTTGTTGTTTTTTTTTTTTTGATGAACAGGAAAGTTTCTATCTAGAGTACCCCACCCATAATGCCCTCCAGTACTACACAAAACACAGATGTTTTTGTGAGTGAAAAAAAATATATCTTTCAGGTCATGGGGACAAAACACATACAAATGAAAATATTCATAAATATGTATGAAATCTACTGTGATATATTCTTTCTTCTTTTCTTTATTTTACTCCTTCTCCCTCAAGGCATTGTTAGGGCCACAAATAAATAAATGATCTCCATTATCAATAATGATTTAAATGAATAGTGTTACACTTTTGATATTATTTCTGTGAAGAAGAACCATGCTTTCCTGGTCAAAAGGGCATTACTGTATCTGTTTATTCCTTGCTTGAAGGAATGTAATTGTTTTTCTTTTCCTTTTCACTGGTATATCAAGGCTTGCAAATACATGCCAGATACCAAGAAATGAGACTTTTTATAAAGTAATCAACAAATCTGAAGTTTTTTATTTTACCCTAGAATCACCTCTCACTTTGAGCAACATCAGTGTTAAATGTTGAGCAACATCAGTGTTAGTTTCAAACAGTAATGACAGTACATGTCTTATGTCAGGCCTGCTTATCTACTTTGTATGTATACCATTTCAAGATGTGCCATATGAACTGAACCACACATTTAAGTGCAAGCGAAGAAATATATCTGTTCCTGCATTTGCCTTGAGGTAGAAACTCCACTAAGCTTCCAGAAAAAAAGAAAAATGCTTGCAAAAGTAGTCATTAGTAAAGATTATAAAACTGTTGGTATACAGCTGTACACAAGCTTTTTGATAGAAAAAGGTGGTTACCATGCAACCACATCATTGATTAGGCCTACAAATTTGGTAGCTTTATCATCCCGTAGGACAGTGAGTACTGTATAGTAATTTGAGTGCATTACATATTGCATGTGGTAAACCTAAACTTCCAGATGATTTAACCTTAAACTTGTGCTGAACCGAAAATCAAAAGCTCAAGCCCCCGCCCCAACCAAAAAAAATATGATAAATAAATAAATAAGATAAAGTGAAAAAAAAATTTATCCATGGACATACAGTGTACCATGGTGATGACATCATTCCCTATCAAAGGGATTGCTGCTCTTTGTTGATAACCTTTGACTTCCCAGATGTACTGAAATGGCCTAAAGTCAAAAAATTTGCCTAAGTTATAATTACTGTCATGGTAACTGACGTTACATACTGGTAATATGACGTTTCGGTAACTGACGTTACACATTTTGATGTGTTCATTTGACTCTCCAGTATGCCAAGTATCCTTATTTTCTGGTATTGAAAGGAAGGCATATGGGCATACATTAGAAATCCTAAGTTACATCATACAGCTCACTTTCTTTGATAAATAATGTTAAAAATTCCTTGTTTTTGGTAACTGACGTTACATCCATCATTGTCAAACTAATTAAAAGTTTTTATAAAATTCTTAAAAGCAACAAGCTTTTTCTTTTTATCATGTGGTAAAAGACTTGTCTGGTAACTGCATGCATATAAAAGATTGTTGTTTAGAGTACTAGTAAAGTGGATATACAGAGGGTAAATTATGTGACAATACACTCTTTCTTACCATTGAGTTATAGGCATATTTTGGCAGCCATTTTGAAAATCAAAATGGCCGCTTTTATTGAAAAACATAATGATTCTTAAAACTTCAACTCAAGTATTGTCTGAAAATGTATGGTGTTTGAAACAAATATCATTTTGAATTTTCGGCATCTGTGTCCTACATACCGTGGAATTGCCCAGCTGTGTGTATTTAAGTCCCCCTCCCATAACCTGTATCAGCACTGGCAACTTTGTCACATAAAGACATTATGATAAAAGTGGTAATTTTCACGGTGTTGAAAATTTTTGCCTTTCGTGCATCCAGAGACTAGCACGAAAATAAAAATATTGGAATATTCTTGCTTGCTATATGTTCAAGTATTTCACGTCTTGATTCCATGGAATTAAAAACATGCAAAACTCATCTTATTGGGCCAAGCGTGAAAAATTACACAAAAATATCCACTTTTACAGTTATGGTATTTTAAAGAGGTCATTCCCAAGAAGGTTACAGTAATGTTCGATGAACCCTCTTAATTGTAGCTTCAGTAACTGTATGTGTGTTGATGTTGAAAGCATTGAAAGGGGGGGCATTGAAGGGGAAGAGAGAACATAAAGATAAAACAGCATATGAGTCATGTTCACAAGATCAGCGATTGAAGTGAAGTTTCTTGTTTCCTGGAGACACGCCAGCACATGCATTATTTTGCCTCAAACTACAAGTACATGCTCTGTCCATTCCACTCTGGTGCATGGCAATACAGAGCTCTATACCCACTCAGTACAATATCAGCGTGCAAAATTATCATGAACGTTAAAACCGCATACCTCTTAGGAGCTTCTCATGCGGAAGCAATTCATAAAACTGACATGCTGTATCTGACTTCTTTTTGTTTTTGTATTGCCACTCATTCATCTTATCAATTTTGATATCAATAGTAATGTCAACGGGGCAGACACTCTTTTGAATGAGAGGAAGCATCGTCATTGTTTGTGCCATTGGCAGGGGGTGTGTTTCCATTTCATCCATTTGTTATTGTGTCAACTATTTTAAGTTTCACAACCTTTCAGCTTGGTTGCTATAAAATACGAACAGAAAGAAGATTCATGATGAGGTCATACCACAGCGGACAGCACTTATACTTTTAGCAGTTTTACGATGACAGCGTTCTATTTTTACATGGAGGAAAAAGCATTCACATGAAAAGAATGAAACGAGTACATTTGATTAATTTGATACACAAGCTGCAGCAGGTATAATTAGCAGCCAAATATCAGACATGATGTGATGGTTCTGAACTTCCTTGTTGGTTTCCATTGCAACGCCTTCGACTGTGCTGAGATAGACTTGATCGATCTGATTACCCTGTTTAGTTCTGATTTTACTCTGAATGACATCGTCAGGCTAAATGACACTGGTTTGCTTTGAAACAATTACGTTTCTTTATTTAACTCTGCGGCAATTCATGTGATATGTGTGGCAAGTCATGTGATATGTTATAATTTAGGAAATGTTTATCTTTTGAGTGCAAACCTTCGGATAAATATGTACTTATGACAGGACTGGTAAATGATAATGGTATAGAACACATGAGAGAGTATGAGAGAGAAAAAAAAATCAATATCCGATGACTTTTTATTTTCTTGCTTGTGCATATTTGTTGTATAAGCAACATTGCAAATTTTTTGGGCTGACAGATATGCATGAAATTGATACCTTGAGAAAAAAAAAATTGCCTACTGTGACACATATGTGTTGTGTATCATCAGTAGGGTGAGAAACTGGTAACTTTTTCCTCAAAAAAGTGATTATACATGTACATGTACTTCTCTCTCATTCTGTCAATCGTGGTTCTCAACTGCAAATTCAACCACTTGTGAAATTTTCATCCGATATGCAAAATATGTGGGAGTATATGGTGCTAACTGTAATTATCATAAGTTCTGACACTGAGACAAATGCCAAAGCCAGTTGCAGCACTACTGTAAAACCAGAAATGTTCACATGCATTTCAATTTCGCAAATTTCATGAGAGCCATGATTTGTGAAATTGATATGCATGCAAAAATTCTTGTCTACACTAGTTACTAGAGTGTATGCCTTGAATGCCAGTGGCAATTTTTGAAAATTGCATGCAGCAAAAAAGGTGGTTGGCTTCAACTGCAAAAATTTCATGCCAGACAAACATCTTGCTTTAAAGTATACATAATTTTACAAACATTCTAGGTATATTCATGTAGTGCATGTAAACAAACACTCATGTATGTGTACCCTTTTTTTTTCCCCCTGTCCATTACTGCAGACTATTAAATCATTCATTGCAAGGCAATAAAGGGAGTTGCCATGTTGTTTGACAGGCTGGGTATCCATACAGGGAATGAGGCAAATGACTTCTGTTGTGGGAAATGATCTTGTAATGTTTGATTGTTGGGGTGTAAAATTCTATTGGGGGATATTTTGTGAAGGTTTCCATTCCACGTCCCCCCCCCCCCCCCCCTCCTCGCTGGCAATATTAAACCTGTATGGGAGGGGCATTTGGTAGTCTCTTTGTGCTTGTAGTCAACAGGTACACAGATCATAAACCTGAATCTACTGCTCTGTATGATGTCTCGTTTGTAAAGACATTACCAGAATGTCATGTGTAATTAAAAAACAAAACTGTTAATGTTGTTTGACAAAATGTCCTCTTTATACACCAGCAGAAATTCATATGGTTTATTCTGTGTATATTTATATAATTATCTATTATCATTATCTATTGTTATTGTTATCATTGTTATTATTATTATTATTATTATTATTATTATTATTATTATTATTATTATTATTATTATTATCATTATCATCATCATCATCCTCATCATTATTGTTATTATTTGCAGTTTTTTCATTTGTTTATCTGTGGAGGATATTTCTGTATGTTACATGCTTGCTTTTTGTCAATTTGTCAAGCTAACTTTCCTCATTAGATAATAAGATGGTAGATAAAAGAAGACAGTATTGAGCTGGATAAATCAGTCTCTAATCATATAGGTTCTTCACAGTGGTTTTGTGGTTTATATAAACATGTTACATATTTGCTGAAAAGTATAAATGGTTGAAATGTTGGAGAGATTATTTTATCAGTAGACAGTCTCTGTATGGAGGTATCATTTTATGAAATATCAATACTATGTTGCTGCAGTAACAAATTTGTTACATTTTTTTTGAGGGTGGAAGGAATTATTTTTTGAACTTTTATAAAGCTTTCAACCTTATGTCATATGTACAGATAGAATGGAAGAGTTCAATTGTAGAATATTTTCCTAAGTGATGATACTGTATTTATTGCATTTTTATTAAAGCATGATATCTTTGATACATTTTTAAAGTAATATTTCATCTTTTACAGTGTATTGCACATCACAAATCTAGTTATGTGTTATGTCATTTTATTGCATTTCATATCATTCATATGATTTTATGTAATGTTTGATTATGTCTCATTTGATTAGACTTTGTTTCACCTTGTTTTACTGAATTGTATTGTGTTGTATCGTATTGTATTTCACAGGCAAGGAATGTCAATCGCATGGGCTTTGGCTCTGAACTCGTGAGCAAGACGGCTCACGACGCCATACTGCGACTCAACGACCAGGAGCTGCGCCTCTTGGACACATTAAAGGTAAAAGCAGTCTTCTCTGCCACCCTCTGTCACTGAGCCAGGGGGACATGGTATGAAAGAATTAATGATTATGAGGACAGTAGTGATGGTGATGATGATGATGATGATGATGGTGGTGGTGGTGATGATGATGATGATGGTGATGATGGTGATGATGATGATGATGATGGTGGTGGTGATGATGATGATGATGGTGATGATGGTGATGATGGTGATGATGATGATGATGATGATAGGAGAAGGAGGAGGAAGAGGAAGGGGAAGTGGTGAAGGAAGATGGGAGAGGGAGAGGAAGAAGGAAAAGAAGAGATAGAAGGAGATGGAAGATAAAGAAAGGTAGAAATAAGAGGAGGAAGAGAGAAGGAGGAGGAGAAAAAGAAGGGGAAATAGGAGAGGGAGAAAGAAGGATAAAGAGGAGGGAAGAGGAAGAAGAGAAGGAGAATGAGAGAAGTAGGAGGAAAAAGAAGATGTATAGGAAGAGGAGGAAGAGAAGGAGAAGGATGAAGAAGAAGGAATGAGAAAGGGAGGAGGGGAGGGAGGGAAAGGGAAGATGGAAAAGAAGAAGAAGGAGAAAGAAGAAGTACGGGAGGAGGAGATGAAATAGAATGAGAGGGAGAAGGGAGAAGAGGAAGGGGAGGGGAGAGGAGAAGGGGGAGAAGAAAAAGGAGAAAGAGAAGGAGGAGGAAGCAGAGGTAGAGGAAGAAGAGGAGGAGGAAAAGGAGAAGGAGAAGGATAAAGAAGAGGAGGAGGGGAGTGAGTATAGAGGAAAAGGGAGGAGAAGGAGGAAACATATGAGGTAGATGAGGAGGTGGAAAATAGAAGGAGATGGTGATCGAAGGATAAGGATGAGGAAGAGAAGAGGAAGAGGGAGGGAAAGAGAAAAGGAGAAATAGAATGAAGAGGAAGAAGAGATGGAGGAAATAGAGGAGGAAGAGAAGAAGCAGGAGAAGGGGGAGGAGGGAAGGGAGGAGAGGGAGAGAGAGAAGAAAAGAAGAAGAAGAAGAAGAAGGAAATACCTTGATACACAGTGGACTTTTAATAGAATGGCTGACTTCATTTCAATTGTCATACTTTTCAATTTCACCTCCTACAGCGTGTTGTACAGCATAGAATGAAGGCAGACAAAGAGTATGCCACAGCACTGCAGGGCATCAGCAATCTTGCCGGGAGATTCGACACAGATGCCCAACTCTCACACAACCAAAGTCCACTCTTGAAGGTGAGAGTAAAATTGGAATAGTCTCTTGGTGTGTAGTCCGTTTAATTGACCCCCAGTTACATCCTGGCCAACTTTCCTCAAGTGGCTAATCAATCATACTTATCCCCCTTGGGAGATGGTCGTGTTTGACAATGAGTGAATCAGCCTTGCCCAAGTTATGAAGTCTTGATCAAAACTGAAACATCTGTATACCAATGTGAGAATACTGTACGAGCTGAAGTTTTCGCGCACAGATATTTTCACGAATTGCTACTTGGAGGACTTTTTTGCGTGTTGTTAATATCGCGGTTGCAAGGGTCTAACTGAACTTTGTTATTCGTGCGTTGATATTTTTGCGTGTTGTTATTTTCGCGGTTCAAAGACGATTCGCGAAATTTGCAAAAATAAAACCACTGCGAAAATTTCTG
Organism: Diadema antillarum; assembly: GCF_040938485.1. Lineage (NCBI taxonomy): Eukaryota > Metazoa > Echinodermata > Echinoidea > Diadematoida > Diadematidae > Diadema > Diadema antillarum. The sequence continues at coordinate 875,386 of NW_027271393.1, read as the reverse complement.
CTCGTACAGTATATAGATACACACCCTCACACGGACTCCTTCGACTTCTACAAGTTTGTTTTCACAGAAGATTGCAATAGTCTCTTCTCCCTTTTGATTTCTGCTCAACTCAACACATGTACAGCATGCTAAGAATTTTTTATTTCAACTTGGGATTGATGTCCAACAATGGTGTCAACAAAATAAGTAGCTTGTTTTGAGAAGTGTATTTGTATGTTTGTTTGTATTTTTGTTCTCACTCCAGGTATGTTTTCAATCCATTCATAGCCGTTGTCTCCACATTGACAGAAATTTCCAAACTTGTGGAGTCAACAAGCGAACTTTTAAGCTGTATGTTTTCTTAGCATTTTTATAGCTTGTCATATTTTTCCCCTTTATGGTTTGCTCCTTGGCAATACCATAGTAACGCTGACAGAATTGCATGTAGCATGCTGTGAGAAACTTCCCGACGAGTCTGTCATCGAATTTGCTGCGCTTGGGAAATTTGGAATGTGCGTTGTCGTCGTGGGTTGAATTTCATGGTCTTCATAACTACCCAGGTGGTCTACTGAGATATGAATTTCAATTAAGCCATGAAGTCCCAGAAAATCATATTTCTGTTGTTTGGAGTTGTATTCTTTTTATCATTTTTTCATATTTGAATGAATATTTGTAAAAATGAACTTTATTCTGATCTTTATAAATAAATTTCAAATTTGACAGTTTAAGTGTTCCTTAAGGTATAATCAATTTTTTCTTCCATTTCATACCCTTATTTGGTCATATATCAATTTTTTGTCCGTCGAAGAATTATTAACTGCTTTTAAATTGCTGAGTTTGTAACTGATCCTTGAATTGGCAATGCCTATCACAATATTAACCAATGATTTTGATCATGCAAACCCGAGTGGCAGGTAACAGTGCGGTGTGCGTACAGTAAGGCCAGTGGCACTGTCTTGTATGAAAAGGGTGATGACACGTTCATTAGTATTTAGTGCAGAATGCTGAGAGAAATTGAAGTTGCATTCTTCAAAGTTAATGGCTCTCTAGCCACATTCACACACAGGAGTTAATAGTTTTTGCATTGTGATGCAAAAATTGATTTTATTTGTCACCATTATTTTACTCATGCTGTACATGGCATTTTTCTTTTTTCATGGGTGTGTGTGAATGCAGCTAATGTTAGGAATTTTGAGTAGAAAGTTTTGTCAAACCTGTACTTTTGAACAAATTGTATGTCTTGATCCTTGCTTTTTGCTTCAAATTAGTGATAGGATGTGTGGTTGGAAAGTAGACAATTGTAGATTAATTGAAAAGATTATGATGATGGTCATCACACGCACTCTAAAGCAGATCACTTAAGGATCATAACAGTTTTCTCTTACGGATGCACAGTCATTTTTGATAGGAACTAAGCAGCTCTAAATCCAGATACAGTGAATGTGATGCAGAATTATAAAATGTCATTCAGTATTTGCCAAACCTTTGTAACTCATGGGAATGTAGCATTTGTATCCCAGTCATCAAGTTGGGTCCGTTTGATCATGGACTTCTGAAAGGTCTTTTGCATTCATCCACTTTCAAGTTCACCATTTACCATTGCATTGGATGACTAGTGAGCAGTTTGCATGCTTCTGATGTGTATGTCTGTGCTTTGTTTGCCGTACCCAGGCGTGGAATAACCTCATCGAGGAGACGGACCGAATATGCAAGCTGATTCGCAGCAATGCGGAGGAGGTGCAGGGGCTCCTGGAGAAGTTGGGGCTGCTGATACGTGACAAGCAAGACACCAAACGACAGTACATGCATGAACGAAGCAGAATAGATACGGAGTACATGAAGGTAACAAAAAATTCCTCACTTCCATCCTTTTAATGTGGCTTGAAACACTATTCTGCAGCGCTGAAACTGCAAAAATTCATATCTTCTGAATGGATTTTCCTACTTTTTTCAAACTTTCACTGGTGTTCTACTAATATTGCTGCATTTACTTAATCCACATGTATACAGTATGAAGGTAGACATAGCAAATTTTTAACTGTGACCATCATGAGTTTGCCTGTGCAGTGACACAGTTGTTGCTTGACACTTTCACCTAATATCCACCTTTCTGCTGCCATCTCTCTGTGAAACCTGAGATCACAACTATTGAAAAGAATTTATAGTGATATGTTGTGTAGGTATGAATTACATAGATTTGGTCCAGCATCATCCCCTGAAATCATTCAAGCTCACAGGCTTTATCATTTGATGCTGTAGTTGAATCCAACAACTACCAGCAACCAAGCGCAGCAAACTTCTAGGACCTGTCAGCCTTCCCGTGTGTGTAGATAGAAAGTGAGAGCACACTTTGATACAACGTGATCCCCAAGCTATCAATCCTATATCTGAATTCTGCCCTGCAGGCTAAGAGAGAGGTGGAAGAGAATCTAAGTACTTACAAGAGATCAGCGAAAGAGGCCAAGGAAAGCAAGGCGAAATACGAGGACCAACTGCAGAGGGGTGAGTAACACTCTTGAATACAAATAGTGAATGGTCACGAGTGTGAAGGTACAAGATTTTGCGCCAGGTGAAAGATAGAGGCGCTCTATTCAAAGTTACGAGCTGAGCGGAATAGCGCACCTCATATTTTACTGAGCGCAAAATCTTGTTCCACTGCACGAGTAAAGACCAAACACTAGTTTCTTATGCAACACTGTGGATGTCAACAGATATGGTCCACACTGAGTTTTTTATTTGATACAAAAATGACAACTATTTTTCGTGAAAGTCGAGTAGGTGGCACAGTGCCATCAGTCGTATGTGAAAGCGATCAGTCAAAGTTGTTGATGCTCTTAAAAATGAGTTTCTGAAACTAAGCTTGCAACTGATTTAGTGCACAAAGTTATGTTTATTATGATGTCAGAGGTATGCATTGGTGCAAAAAACTATGAGTTGAGAATGAGTTTAACACAGGAGTCGATGTACATTGGTGACATCAGCCTTGCGCTATCCATTTTTGCTAAAAACTTGCACTCCTCAACAGCGACATTGTGCAACGATACTTTTAAGTGCATGTCACATGATGAGCGATCAACCAATAGAATAGCTAGAATGTTTTTAGGTGTTGTATAATTCCAAGTAAATATGTAGGATGCAGAGGCTTGAGTTTATACTCTGTAAGAATTGGAAGCAGGAGGTAACTTTCAAACAGTTTAAATCTATGTGTGTCATGGTGTAAACCCCTATGTGCCATATTATTCTGAGACTGTAATGCATGATTGATTTGAGAAAACATTCTCTTTTTTTCAAAGCCGTGTAACTTTTAATCAAAACATTTAGGCTAGCAATGCAGTACAGCAAAGTGGGAGAGAATTGCAAGCTTTGTTGGGCTGTAAATTTATGAGAAAACTATGGATATGATGTTTTGAATGTACTGTGAAGTTAGCAAGTTGTCGACTGATGAGTTGGAGGTGCAAATGTCTAACAAAAAGAGTTAAACCAAGATCCTTAGCCAAGTAGGTTTTAAGTACTGTTTTCAGGGTTAATCAGCCCGTCCAGATCTGCAGATTCACGAAATATGCCCATGCGTCATATGTTTTATAAAGTGGGTACATGAAGATACTGAAATTTAGATTTTGAATATCTTGGCTCCTTGCGATATTTGCAAAAATTTCATGCCCACAAAAATTTCTAGTTTTACAGTGTATGATATACATGATATTACTGTTACTCCGTCCGCCAGGCAAGGGTGTAAAGGACATTGACCGGGCCAAGGAGAAGTACAAGAAGAGTGTGATCAAGATGCACAAGGCCCACAATGAATACGTGCTGTCGCTGCGGGCCGCCGTTCTCCACCAAGAGCACTACCGCAACCACATCCTACCACGCCTCCTGGAATGCCTCCAACAGACACAGGAGAGCCAGATAGCCCAGATGTGAGTGGAGTCCCGTCCGTCTGTCTGTCTGTCTGTCTGTCTGTCTCTGTGTCTGTCAGTCTGTATGTCAGCCTGTGTGTCAGTCTGTCTTACTTTCTGGCTGTCAGTCCATTTTTCTATATATGTCATTTTCATTTCATTTTATTTCGCAAAATATAAAACAATATATAACTTACAAGTCATTAAACAAAGAAACAAATCCATGCCAGGACTTGTAAGAAGCTATTATGTGCTTGTAGCTGGAGCCCTCGAACAAACAAGGTAAAATACATTCAATCAACAAGTGTTTTCTTTCTTTTTTTTTGTCCATCCATCCATCAGTTTGTACGGCTGTGTATCTGTCTATTTGTCTTGGTCTGTGTGTTCATCTGTGTGTTTGTCTGTCTACTCGTCTGTCCATCTGAATCTGTCTCTCTGTCTATCCATCTGTCTATCTATTCATCTGTCTGTCTATCTGTCTCTCTGTGTCTGTCTCCCTGTCTATATATCTATTTATTTATTTGTTTATTTATTTATTCATTTATATGTCCATCTGTCTGTCTGTCTGTCAGTGTCTGTCACCCTGTTTATTTATCTATCTATTCATCTATCTATCTATCTATCTGTCTGTCTATGTCTTTCTCCCTGTCTATCTGTCTATCTATCTATCTATCCGTCTATCTATTCATCTGTCTGTCTATCTGTCTCTCTGTGTCTGTCTCCCTGTCTATCTATCTATTTATTTATTTGTTTATTTATTTATTTATCTATTGATCTATCTGTCTGTCTGTCTGTCAGTGTCTGTCACCGTGTTTATTTATCTATCCATCTATCTATCTATCTATCTATACATCTATGTATCTATCTATCTATCTGTCTGTCTATGTCTTTCTCCCTGTCTATCTATCTATCTATCTATCTATCTATCTATCTATCTTTCTTTCTTTCTTTCTTTCTCTTTGTCTGTCTGTGTCTGTCTCCCTGTCTGTTTATCTATCTATATCTGTGGACGCGCGCTTAGCAGGCTGCCGTCTTCTGAATCGCTCTCCTAAAACATTGGCCTTTGAGCAATATTTCGGAAGAAAGACTGTATCATTTATGTATCAGTGTGTTTATTGAACTTCTGTGACCCTGCTGGACTTTGTTGAGAAACATTCGTCTATGAGTTTTCATGGAACCAGGCATTTCCTTCAACTTGGCTTTCCTATACTTGAACTGAAGTCGGCCATTTACTCGGTTACATACATCCCTATACAAGTAAGTGTGTACCATTCACTTTCATGCTGTGCGAACAAGCTGAATGAGAATCCTTTGATAGAAGAATGAACTTGAGTGGACATAAAAGGAGTGGACAATGACCGTGACGATTGCACACAAGCTATGCGATGCTCTGCTCATTTACCTTCTTGTGTGTCTACACTGCGTTGACTGTGGTGTTAAACAATATGGCTGCCCCCATACCCCGGATCAGAGCTTCCGTATATCTATGACTCGCAAGGGATATCTGAAAGTTCCACTACGATATTATTCAAACTCAGACGCTACTTTTAATCCTCCACTCATTTGTTGCGGTGATGTGCATCCCAGCCCTGGTCCCTCTACTTCAACCATTGATACAGGTTGTAGGATTGAAAGAAGCACTCGCTACCAACAAAGTCTGCACTACACCAGCAGTCAGCTCAAAACCATTGGCTCTGTACAGATCACAGATGTTGCTCCTTCTATTTTAGACAGAATCAAATTCTTGGGCCTACAACGTAAAAAACCAACCCATCGTGGCTGCCGTGCTGGTAGACGTAAGCTGAAACACTATTGCCACCTGATTCAAACTATCATTCGCCCTAACAGGTCAATTTGCTCAATTCGCCAACCTCGAGGAAATTCCACCAATCTCATCAAAATATCGACGACTCGGGACAAAAAGAAAAATGTCACAAGGTTGCCTTCCGTATACCTGTGTAACGCCCGTTCTGTCAATAACAAATTCGACGAACTGTCTGCAATAATTCTTGACCATGATGTTGACATCTGTGCCGTTACGGAAACGTGGTTCAAACATGACATGCCCCTAGAGCACGTATCCATCCCCGGATATACCATTGCCTCAAAAGCAAGGACCAATCGTTCTGGTGGAGGAGTGGCACTTTATATTAAACACGATCTTCATCCCTTGCAGCCGGAGGACGTGTCAGTTCCTGACAACCTTGAGGTTGTATGGATTCGGGTTCGTCCGAATCGTCTGCCCCGAGAAGTCTCATGCATCTTCTGCGCAGTTGTCTATTACCCTCAGCCGGACAACCTGTTAGCCACCCAACTTTTAGACCATCTTCAGTCTACCATCGATCTATTGACAACGAAACATCCAGATGCCGGCTTCATCGTACTTGGTGATTTCAATCGACTCAATCTGCAACCTTTACTCCTTGACAACCGCTTCAAACAGGTCGTAGATAACCCAACGAGAGGAGATCGCACATTGGACAAAATAATAAGTAACATCAGCAACTTGTACAACAGTGTGCAACTTCAATCGCCTGTAGGGCTTTCCGATCATGCTGCTTTGTTATGGATGCCGAAAGGCCCCCAGGTGAGATCTAACGCAACAAAGACTGTCTTCAATAGACCGATGCCAACAAGCGCAATATGTTCCTTCGGCCGATGGATTAGCTCATACGATTGGCCAGAAGTTTTTCTGAGTAATGACGTCAATGATCAGTGCACCGCTTTTTATGACAGGCTGCTTGAAACAATCAACACGCATTTCCCTCTTCGTAAAATCAATGTGCATCCTCGCGACAAACCATGGATAACGTGTGAAATCAAATCATTGATTCACCGTCGGCAAGCTGCCTTCCTTCTAAACCACGATGATGACTGGAAACGTTTGCGCAACCGAGTGAAGAGAATGATCACGACTGCAAAGTCTGATTACTACTCCACTCGCGTACAACGGCTGAAAAGATCCAATCCAGCTGCTTGGTATCGACAGATTCGTATCATGACAGGAGGAAGGCGGGATGAACCTTTGATCTCAATTCCTGGACTGGATTCTGACGATACCGGATTGATCGCCAGTGCCATAAATGATCACTTCGTGTCTGTAACAGAATCGTTCGACCCACTGACTTCAGAGCATCTTCCTGCGTTTCTACCGGCGTGTGAACGGTGTCCTGATATCTATCCCTGGGATGTTCAGAAAGCCCTTTCGAGAATTAAAAGAAACGTTGCTGGCGGCCCGGATAATATTTCCTCCCGATTTCTACGTGAATTTTCTTATGAATTATCTACACCACTTGCACACATAATAAATACATCTATCCAGGAAGGTGTTGTGCCGAACGTTTGGAAACGCGCAATTGTGATCCCCGTTCCGAAAACGTCTCCCCCGTCCCTCGAGAAACTCCGTCCAGTTTCCCTCACTGACCACATTGCCAAGGTTGCAGAAGGTTTTGTAGCGAAATGGGTGATGAGCGATATGGCACCCAACTTGGACCCCATGCAATTTGGCAACAGAAAGAGCCTGTCAACTTCACACTGCATCATCAATGTGCTGCACAACATCTATGTTAATGCTGAGAAATCAAAATCATCGTCTACCCTAGTGGTCACCGATTTCACAAAGGCCTTTGACCGGATAGACCACACAACAGCAATAACGAAGCTCGTCCAGATGGGAGTCCGCCCGTGCATAATACCATGGATTGCAAGCTTTCTTTCTGGACGTCAGCAATGTGTGCGCTACAGAGGATCCTTGTCTGACTGGGCATCTCTCAATGCAGGTGTCCCCCAAGGAACGCGTTTGGGCCCTATCATATTCCTTTCTATGATAAATGACGCAAAGCCACTACTACCCATTCGGTCCTACAAGTATGTTGATGATATGACGCTGGTGGAATGCCGCTCTGGGAATGACCAATCTGAGATGCAAGCGGCTGTCTCGTATTTGGCAAATTGGTCGGATGCTAACATGATGAAATTAAACCCTATGAAATGCACGACAATGGAAGTTAACTTCATGAGAAACACGCCACCATTGTTACCCGTATTACTAGGAGATCATCAGCTCGAGTCTGTTAAAACCATCAAACTTCTCGGAATTCTCATCCAAAGCGACCTCAAATGGGAGTCCCACATTAATGACATGTTGAAACGTGCCAATAGGAAGCTCCATATGCTCCGAGTCCTAAAGCGCCATTGTTTACCATCCCGCGATATGTTGACCATTTATGAAGGTTACATTCGCCCAGTGCTTGAATATGGAACCCCTGTGTGGCACAGCGGTATTACGCAGAAGCAATCTGAAAACATCGAAAAGATACAAAAAAGAGCCCTCCGCATCATCTTCGGTTGCCAGTACAGTACTTACTGTGACATGCTCGCCCAGTTAGGCATGATCACCCTGCAGGAAAGGAGAAAGATGTTGTGTTTGAATTTCATACAAAAAACTCTGAACAATACTGATCAATTCAAGAATTATTTACCTCAGAAACCAAGAAATGAAAGACTTTTAAGACATTCTCAAAAAATACCTGACTTTTTCTGTAGAACAAACAGAATGAAGAATAGCCCCCTTCCTTTTTTAATTCGTTTGTATAATACTCAATAGAATATGTGATTTATGGATTGTCACTCTCACACCAGCCTCAGCCTCTCTCTCTCTCTCTCTCTCTCTCCCTCTTTCTTTTTTTAATGGGTAGATGTGCTACATTTCTTTCTGTATCCGGTTTTCAGCCATTTACACTCATCAGCCCATTTGCAACATGATTGCGATTAATCGCCGTTTCTTGCAAATTCACCATGGAAGCATGTTATTGGGTTCTTTTGACTAATATTATTCATCAGGGGTCTTTCAGACAATTATTTCAGTGCCCTGGCTTTATTCAACCTCTGCAGAGAAGAAAGCCCACACCACTTTGTACACTGAACAACAAACCACCAGCATAAAAAAAACGAAGAGAAATCAAACTGAGCTAATGCCTCTTAGAAAATAACAGACGCCATATTAATGCCGAATAGGGGAGTTTATACGCCATAATTGATGTATGTGTAGATATTTCCCCTTTTTATTTGATTGTACCGTTCGTAGAGGACACTAGCAAAAGTAGTATGCCAGCGCCTTTTTTTCCATATATGGGTAAAGCCTGTTTGAGTTTATCTCAATTTTTTGTTTCACCTGTCATAATTTTGTAGTCCTAAACAGACTTTCTGATTTCATTTTGATCGCCACGTCACGTTCCTCTGTTCGGTGTCATGTGAAATATGAAATTTTGTATTTTGAATAATCTTTTTGATATGAATTTAGTGTTTTGTATAATAGTAGTATACTTTCTGATGAATGTAAAGTCTGAGTTTTTGATTGAGGTTTTGTAATAGATAGTAAGGGAATACGAAGAGGTTGAAGTAGGGAAAGTGAAGAAGAGGATGGTAAAGTTTATAAGGCGGGGGGAAAGAGAAGAAGAAGATGAGTAGATGAAAAAAAAAACAAAGTTGGGGTTAGTCAGGTCATTTGTATGAACAATAGAGATTATTTAAGAAAATGAGATAACAACTGATTTTATTTTCATATGTGTAAGATCTGAAAGTTTTTTAAGTGTTTTGATATGAATATGATTATATATAATATATCTTTTTGACAGAGAAGAATATAATCGATGTTTTACTGATAGTTATATCGCCCATACACTCTGTGTTTTGTTATTCAAGTTCAGCCTTTTGCAGGCACGCCGAAACTTTCTCTTTTTGATATAACACTCAACTTTGTTACAAATCGCATGTGGATTCATTATTGTTAAGGTTGGTTTTTTTTTTTCTTTCTCTCTTTGTAATGATGTGTTTGATTATGGGCCCTCCATTCATTCATTTATTTCTGATTTCATCTCATTTTTTTTTTTCATTTGCCAGAATTTTTTAGTCTTAAGCAGATTTTTTTAGATCAGTTTAATTACCATATTATGTTCCTCTGTCCTGTGTTATGTGAAATAAGAAATTTTTTATAGTTTGAATAATTTTACTGATAGGAAACCAGTGTTTTACATAATACACTGCAATAGTATATTTTTGATGAATGTATATTGATTTTTTTTTTTTTAGTAGAGACTAAAGGGTATTTTGATTTTTAATGATGAAAAGTAATAATGTGTGATTATGATAAGGATAATTTCAGGGAATAAGAAGACGCTGAAGGAGTGAAAGTGAAGACGAGGATGGTAAAGTTTATAAGGAGGGGTAAAAGAGAAGATGGGTTAAAAGAAGATGAGTAGATGAAAAGAAAGTTGTTTTTTTTAGTAAGGTTATCTATCAAACAAAAGAGATTATTTATGCAAATAAGAACAGAGATGTGAATAATTGTATTTTTTGTTTGTTGATGGTAAAGGTCAATTTTATTGTGCAATAGTTAATATTTCTAATGTATGTTTGTATATTTGAATGTATTCATGATGATCTTTGTAAAATGTCCGCAATTCAGCCTCCTGGCTGCAAGAGATGTTATTTAATAAATACCTTTCAATCAATCAATCATCAATCTATCTGTCTATTTATTTATGTATTTATTTATGTATTTATTTATTTATTTATTTATGTATTTATTTATTTATCTCTCTATCTATTATTCTATCTATCTATCTGTCTGTGTCTATCTCCCTATCTATTTATCTATGTATGTCTGTCCAATTGTCAGTCCATTTATCTGTCTGTCTGTCTTTCAATATGTTTGTCTCTCTCAATATCTTATAGTTTTTCTTTTGATTCCTCTCATCTCAGATTTTGCATCGATTCATTTGTGCAACAAGCATTCAGAAAATATTTATAGTATGTATAAATGCAAGAAAAATTTTTTTTTCTCACCTGTACTTTATTTTTCTGCGATTTCGTGGGAGATTGGAAGCCATGGATTTAGCTGCATGTCTCTCTGAATTCATTTGTGTATTTTTATTTGTCTCTTTTGGTTTTATGAAGGAAACAAATCTTGGTGGAGCACTGCAACCTGATCAACACAGCATCGGGGAAGTTCCAGTCACACTACAAGGCCATCATGCAGAAAATGGTGGAGATCAGACCAGACAAAGAATACGTCCAATTCGTAGAAAACTACAGGTTTGCTGCTGTTTTCTCTGTCTCTCCCCTTGCCCTTTGACCTTTGCCCTTTGCCATTCAAGTAGATGGGGCCATTTGATCATCTTCCCAGTTTGTGTCCATTACTCAAAATCTCGCTTCCTCACACGATTATCTGAAGAACTGTAAAGAGTACAGACTATAAAAGTGCAATGAAAGTGATTTTTTTTTTTTTTTTTAGATAAAAATGTTCATATTCATTTCAGATACACAGTATTTGCTGTGTGGAATCTTTCAAAGGCAAATATTATTCTTGGTTCATATTACTTTGACCATGTGTAATTTGTATGCTTCTTCGAACACCTCTGTCATTTGAGATAGCTCAAGATATGATACCTAACTGCTGTCAACACATCATCTATAAAGGTACTTGCAATGTTTGGATTTTGATTCATCCATACATGAGCCTTTTTTTTTTTTCCAGCCAGTATTCGGATGAGATAATGATACTTTTTAAGGCAACCATTACCACTGGTGTCTCATCTTGTAAATCGACCCACCAGGATGGAGCCGCTCCCCATGGACACCTACCAGTTTGACGGCTCACCACTGGAGGAGTTCCCCGACGACCTCAAAGAAGACACAATAGTACTCGACACACTCACCATTGAAGCGATACAGCATTCGTAAGTGGGCTTTTTGTTGTTGTTGTTGTTGTTGTTGTTTGTTTATATGCGATGAGTGTGTGATTCTAAGCTACATTCATGGATTTGCTCTGACATATATTTTACTCATGAAGAATTGTCTGATGTGAACATTTCCTAAAGCACAAAAAATTTACCTTTGCTCTTCTATGCAGCATTAAAGTAGAAAAATACAGACACAGATATCATAGACATACATTTTGTACCTGACTTCCCTGTAAAAGCGATGGTGTAGTTTTGGTTTAGATGGGGCTTCAGATTCTTATTCATTTATTAATTTTTTATTTGGTGAGATAATGAGAAACTGCTTGAAAAATATGAAATCGCGTATAATTCTAAAAGGAAATCAAAATTTATTTGATGAAAATCAATTCTGGAATGGCTGAAAAGTAGTCCAAATAAAAGTTAGGGCCCACCTTTTATTAGGACCATTTTGTTTTGGGATATCTCAGCTACTTCAAAACAGATTTTCATCAAATACACCATACATGTATATAGTATAATTATGAAAGAGTGTACAATTCTCAGAGAAATCCAAAGTTAATTTGATGAAAATCGGTTTTGATATGGCTGAGATATCCAATAACAAAGGTGTCATAATAAAAGGTGGGACCCACCTTTATTTGAATGCCTTTATTGATATCAACTATCTGTCTGTTTCTTTGTTTGTTTGTTTTTTCATGCAGAGCAATAGCATTAAAGCATCTATTGAATTATGCATTTTAGCCTTTGACTAGCATTTACAACTTCGGGAGAAAAAAAAATATGTATACTTAGATTCCAACAGATGTTTAAATTAAAGATGATTTTTCCCTGAAGATGCAAGTGTAATATTCCAGTTGAGGGATCCTGTAATTTCACAAGAGAATTAGTGTTAAACATCCTAGGTGAATGAATCAATGTATTCTGCACCCTTGCGGGATTTCTAGGTGGTACCACAAATCACAAGATTGTAGTGTTTGCTGATGTCTAAATAGATCTGTGATTGTTGTCGACTTTCTTCCCAATATTTGTGTATGTCTCCACGTTGGCAAGGAAGTGTTTCCTTAACGAGTGTCTGTTTCTGTAACAGCGGTAGCCGATGCTACGTGAGTGCCATCAATCAGGGTAAAAAGTTGAATGTTTCTCTGTTGGCATGTCACGTTGTCCAGCCAGTGGCTTGTCAGTGTGGAGTGTCTGTGCCATCGTCTGTAGTGATGCACCTATGTTTCCGCGTTGCTGTGGCATTATAGTGTGATTTTTTTACATGCCCCAATGCTGCCATGATATATTTGCTGACATTTATAGAGACATTGTTTAAAGATGTTTTCAGTGTGGAAAAATCTGAGCTGTATGGTCCTTAAATGCTCCTTATAAGTCTCGAAAAGTCAAGAAAACTGAAAAATAAGGTGCTTTTTAAGAAGAATATAAGATATTTCATTCAAATTAATGAATTCTTGAGCTGTTTTTATAGCACCTGATTGACAAATTGTCCTACACTAACTTAATATTAATGTAGGGCAGTTTGACACTCAGTTGCAATTAGAAATTTCATGTCTTTGAAAATGAAAACTTCAACATCATAATACTTCTCACAAAAACTTTGACATCACAATTACTTCTCATCTAAACTTTGAAGTCTACAAATGTTTTGAAGTGTTTAACTTTCTGTTTCTTGAATTGTCAGTCAAGCATCTGATTTTGTTATGTGGTTGAAGTCAGTCCGAGCTTGTGATTATTATTCCAGCCTCATATAATCAATGTATCTGTGATGTTCATATACTAGACTTTGTTGTGCCGTGGTTTCCCATACCTGACGTGTAGTGCCACAGGTATAAGATGAAAAAATGTTCTCAAGCATGCGTTCTTACTGGTGTAGATGATGATGTATCAGTGATGTCACATCAATGAGATCCAGCCTGTTTGTATGAGTGTGATTATGTACCTTGTATGTGCCGATCAGTCCAGAAAAGAACAGTCATTGATAATAGCACTCAAGCCGTACACTGCGGCGACCATGTCAACTTAATAATTCAGAGCAGCTTTATGGTAGTGTTGTCTTGTGGCAAACTTGTGTTGTGTCTTGCATGAACACTGGCCCATGGAAATAAAGCTCTCACGACCCCAGTGATTTTTCCTGCATGCTAGACATGCTTTTTGTAATGTATGCTCATGCAGTGTGGTATATGTTTATATGTTTCATGTATTCTTCACTATTTCAGTATTTAGCATTCTCTTGTTGAATATGAATACAGATCTGAAAAGTGTGAGTGGTGTATAAATGCAAGCATATTCTATTGGCATGCCCACAATTTGTAATGTGACACCTTTTCTTATATTCATCAATTTGTAGTTTTTTTTTTGTTTTTTTTTAGTTCTTTGTATATACCTGTCAAGTGTGACTGACTGTCAGTAATGTATTTTCAACCCTTATTTAGACATCCAGTGAGATTTGTTTGTTCGGATTTGTTCAACAAACTTGTATCAAAAGTAATCTCCACCTCCTCCTCACCAAATATTTAAGCAACCAAATGTTCTTGTAATCCGTATCTCACTTGTAATAAACACAGTTGATTTTCTCTTGTAGTCTCATTTCATCAAGTGCAGCTCAGTTTAATAATGAATTCCGTTTTGTCACATTCCTCCAGATTTTCCCCCCAAAAAGATTGATGTGATATTTATTTATTAATGATATCAATAACAAGCAATCGTACAAAAAGAAACAAGGAATTGGGAGAAAAAAATATATATTAGGGAGAAAACAAGCACGTGTCATGTGCTTGTTTCCTTTGATGCAGTTTAAACAGCCATGAGTGAGTGCAGGGAGGATAGTAATGCATTGGTTTGCATTTCTTGAGTATACCCCCACTCTGCAGAGATTTTTTTTTCTCATCAGTCACTTGTCAGAACCAGAGTCTGTTGCTTCTGGTCACCGACCGAAGTGTATCGGATCACAGTCTGATGATCAAACTTGTGTTGGGCGACTGTCAGGTCAGTGTCAGACGCATCGGGCGGCGATGCGATTACGCAAGATCATCCGATGAGGATCACGTGCGACATGTCTGACACTGACCTGGTAGTCAACCAACACAAGTCGGATTCATCAGACTGTGATCTGATACACTTTGGTTCCGACGAGTTACTGATGAGAAAAAAATCTATGTGGAATGGTGGTGGTACCATACATTACCCCTCAGTTGATGAGTTCTTACTGGGCATCATTTCAGCTGTTTTCTTCTCAATATTCCTGTCTTTTGGCAGACACTCTTCCCTGGAGGAGCAGCTGAAGGCAACGAGGGCAAAGCTGGTTGACAAGAAGCAGGAGCTGAAGAATCTGGACGAGGAGATCAGGGCAATCCCCGCCTCACCCAAAGAAGAGAGCGCCATGCTCGAGTAAGAACAAGCCCTACCTTACTCTGTGTTCAGGAGGGTGACACAACATTTGTTCTTGTGACAATTGCTCAGGTCTTATTTTCTCCGAGGACTTAGGGTTAGGGTTGTGATAGGGTTTTAAGTTTAGTTTGATGTCGGGATTAGGATTAGGATTAGGGTTAGGGTTATGTTTGTGGGTAAAACTTATGTTTGACTTAGCATGTAGATATTTTATGGGAGCAATTGTTGCAGGAGCAAATGCCATGGAACCGATCAGGAGAAATATCTTGCCTTCCCCTCTCCCCATTCCCTACCCCCATGGACTCACTAGCAAAACAGTAGATTCTGTGATAGTGTGCCAAAATATCCACAATGCAGTTCACTCAATTTATTACAATGGAGAAGCTGATTTCCCTTGCCTTTGTTTTGTTTTGTTGTTCTTTATTAATGAGTAGGACACTAGGACTTGGGCTTTTCCCCTTCCCTCTCCTAATACAAAATCTTTGTTCTGAATGTGTCATGGCAAATGGAGTAAACCCTATGTAAAAATCCTAATTGTAGTGGGCAGACATCTGTTTCTAATGCCACTTGAACCATTTTGAGACAGTCTCGAGTTTGGTGTGAGCAGACTTGAATCAGTAAAAGTGATATGGTCTGATCTATTTCCTTTTTCCGAACGTGCACATCATGGGAAAATTGTTTGAGGAGAGGCTTGAGATGGGTCAGAGAGTGTGAAATATTGCATGTTCTTCTGTACACTGTGCCTTTTTACATACAGCACACAGGGAGATTTTATGTGAAAGAGAAGCGAATTGTCTCTGGCAAATCATTTGAGGGGTAGTTATAACAGAGAGAATTTTGATGGATGTATAGGTGGATGTGTTATAGACAGCATAAACAAACATTTACCTCTTGTATTACACCCTAAACAGGAAATCCTTGTATAGTTTAAATTTTAGCTATTGCAATGGACTTCCTCCACTCAAAGAGCATTGTGTGCCTGGTTTGTTGACGCTGTGCGTGAACATTGAGAGCATACTGTACAAGCCGAAATTTTCGCGTACAGATATTTTCGCGAATTGCTACTTGAGGACATTTTCGCGTGTTGTTAATTTCACGGTTGCGAGGGTCTAACTGAACTTATTTATTCGCGCGTTGTTATTTTCGCGTGTTGTTTATCGCGGTTCAAAGGCGATTCACGAATTTTGCGAAAATAAAACCACCGCGAACATTTCAGCTCGTACAGTAATCTGTACTTAGGAGATGAGATTGTAACATACCCACTGACTTTACAGGACCAACCACTTTGAACACACTGTGAGTTATACCTTTATGTGCCAGGGAATTTGAACAGCATGTATGAATGCTATGGGGTCAAATACAAAGAGTTAACCGGGTCAGATACAAAGGGTTGATTGTTTCTGAAAGTGGATTGGTAGACTTGGCAGAGAATTGCAGTGATGCCCTGTCAGACAATATGGTGGTTACAGAGACATAGTGGTCCTATGTACGCATTTTGTGTTCATTGTGGTTTATACTCCAGCATATTTCGATATCCTTAGACCTTAGTTTGATTTTTATGAGTGCAGATCATGCAAATGATTTTGCATGACAGTGGCATAGAAACTGAAACAGCTGAGCACTGTTTCAAGATTCATAAAGTCATAATGCTATGTCCTTGGAGCATGGTTTAATGTTCATGATTGAAGAATCATGCAAATGATTTTACATGACAGTGACACAGAAACTGAAACAGCCAAGTGCTTGTAGTAAGTGGATTTGTTTAAAATAGAAATATGGGAAAAAAGAAGAAAACTTTGAATATACATGGCAGGTGGTGGTTGTATTTTTCAAGTCAAATTGAATTGTGCAAACACCATGCACATTAAATGTTTCTTTCTCTTGTGATGTGCCAAATTAAGAACGGCTGTATTCATGATTAGAACACAGCGAGTGTGTGCTGTTTGCATGAGATAAAGGACTGTTATCTATGGGTGCGTTTGAGCGCTCTCCTAAAGCGAACCGTGCCGTACCGTACCTGTGGCAGAGGAGCGCTCGAATGCTCCTGAAGTGTACCGTACTGTACTGTGCCGAGCCAAAAGTGGACCACTTCCCGATGTGCTCCAAAAGCGTACCAAAGCGTACTAAAAGTTTGCTGTATAGCATACGCGTATCATGCACATACGTCACAATGCAAAGATTCTCTTTGTTCGGGACAGCTGTAAGTAGTTCAAGTGCCAGGTGGATGACATTCTTGCTACAAACAAGCGTGACCTTTTCTAAAAATAACTCGTGAGGTACGCTTTCTCGACAGAGCACTCGAACGCTCCAAAACTGTCACGGTTCGGCACGGTACGCTTTGGTTCAGGTCACTTTGGTTCGCTTTAGAGCGCTCGAACGCACCCAGAGTTAAAGCAAAAATATGTGCCTTCATTAGGAATGTTTGTGCATGTCTGGTGCATATAGTATTGCAGTTCAGTATTTCAAGTAGTTCAATCCATTCATCCACTCATCTTCCCTGATAATCATGATTAAATGTAATTGATGGTGAGATTAGTACCAATAGCATGTGAGCAGATAGTCACATACAGTATGTAGCAAACCTAAGGTTTATCATAACAGTCTTGGGGAAAACTATATCAAAATTGAGCCAAGAGGCAATATAACGACATCTATTTAATCAAAGCTGAGCTCACTGTGATGTATTCATCCTTTTGTCTTTTCTTTTTTTGTGGGGGGGGGGGGGGGGCAATGCAATAGGGTGGAATGAATGCCTGCTCCTATATATCATTATTACCTCTCACCAAATACATGCATCCTACTAATTTGAAACCTACCGATACCCAAAGAAGAATGAAATACAATTGCACCGGACTGTTCCTGATGAGCTGTAACTACCTCTGCTTTTGATTCCATCTTCTTTGCCACATTTTCCTGTCGTTAAAACTCCATGATTCTGATACTCAGTCACACACTAACCCTTGTCATTCCTTGCTAATGGGTCTTTTGCGGTAAACATGCTGAGCTGAATGACTCTCAAAGTGAAACAAGCGTACGTATATTTTTATCCCTTATTCTCTTCTTCTTCTTCTATTATCATGCCTGAAAAAAGGTCCCTTGGTTCCTACTTCCTGTGTTGCTGAAACTTACGTGCTACTTTCAATTTGCTTGGAGGCATCATACATCTGCCTGAGCTCGGTTCGGTGGATTCACATCTCGGCCAAATAGCCGGGAGGGAGCAATAGAAACAAACTATGATCATGCAGTGCAGTGCATGATGGGAAAAATCTATTTAGCAATCCGAAACAATCAATCCAAGATGCCTGCCAAATATGTGTTTCCTCCTATGGCTGATTTATGAGAGTGATGTATGACCCTGCCTTACAAGCTTCTAGGAAACCAAGATTAGTGCAATTAGGCTCCTTGCTCACGCGATATTACAGATTTTCCCATTTTTATGCCTCCGCCACAAAGTGGTGCCGGAGGCATAATGTTTTCGGGTTGTCCGTCCTTCCATCCGTCCTTCCGTCCATCCCTAATGAATTTTGTGGACGGCGTAACTACAAAACATTTTGAGGTATCCTAATGAAACTTGGTATGTATGTGTATTAGGGGGTTAAATTGTGCCTCTCAACTTTTGCGTGCACACGCTCAAGGTCAAAGGTCAAGAGGTCAAGGTCAAGAGGTCAAGGTCAAATGCTTAAAATTTCACTATTTCCCCCATATCTATGCAATGCCTGAAGATGTTTTCTAGAAACTTAGTGTATACATGTATTACCCAATTAAACTTATCTGGTGAAAGTTTGGGGTCATGAGGTCAAAGGTCAAGGGTCAAAAGGTCAAGTAAACATGTTGAAATGTTACTCTTTTCTCTGTATCTTGGAAACTGTTCAAGGTATCTGAATGGAACAGAGGATATATGCATGTACTGACTGGCAGTGATTATCTAGGGAATTTTGGGTTCTTGGGGTCAAAGGTCAGGGGTCAAAAGTCAAGGGCAACACTTCAAAATTGTACTATATTTATGCAATGCCAGCAGGATTATTTTTTTTTTACTTGGTCTATGCATGTATAACCCAATAGAGAATTTCTGGGAAGTTTTTTTTTTTTTTTTTTTGCCAAAAAGGTCAAAAGGTCAAAGATCAAGTGAAAGTGCTGCACTTACTTCTTCCTCCATATCTCGGAAGTGGCTCAAGTTATCTTGAAACTTAGTACATACTTATGCATGTTCTGCCTGACAGTGATTCTCTTATGAATTTTAGGGTCAAAGGCCAGATGCAAATGGTAACAATTTACTATTCAATACAGAAATTGCACTTGTTCTCCATACCTTGAAAATTACTCAATGCATAAACTTATGAAAGGGTCAAAGTCAAGTTAAAGTCCTTAAATCCCCAAATATACAAATGTGTATACTCTCCTATTCATACAATTAAACGTAGGTCAAGGAAGGTGAACATTCAACACATTTGTGACAAACATGTCATTTTAATATTTTGCCAATTTTGTGAAAATGTAATCACACATTGTCTACATGTACTATAGATCTATTAGGAGAATCATGCATTATGGCGGAGGCATACCACTCGCCATAGTGACATTTCTAGTTTAAATTTTTGCAACACCTCCTGCACCTCCAACATGAGTACGCGGATCTGCAGCAGTGCAATAAAGATTGATCTTGATATCAATCTTCTATTCATCATTCCTATACATCTGTTGTTGTTTCTGTTTTTCAACAACAGAACAATCACTCTATATCCAGCTAAAATATATCACTTGAAATTTCAGTATATGATTGTGAGAAACTAACCACAACCACCAGTCTTAGAGCTTGAAATAAATCACTCCTCCATTCCTGCAACTAAACCTTCCCCTCTGAAGAAAAAGAAGAAAAAAAGAATTCTTTCTTCTTTTTCTTGCACATGCATCTGTGAATCTGTGAATCCACCAAATCGCTAAACCACAAAAACAATGACACAATCTACCTTTTTTTTCTTCATTTTTTCCATAAGCTTTTGGCTGTGACTGTTGCATGAGAAATGGCAACTTTCCTGGAGTCTTAGAAATCACTGAACCGTGGAAATTTTTTGATCGGAGAATGCCGAATGAAATCAGCTAGACCCCCTCCCCCCAAATACTCTGACCTCCAATGTTGATCTCATGCTACAGACACGCCGGCTATTCAGCTTTGATCAGGATCCAAATGGAGCAGCACCACAGGAAGTACGCCCTCGGGGTTCAGTTTTTGTCCAGTTTCCTCATGTGCACTGGTAGTCAAGTGGTATTTGCATGACAACAAGAGCAACAACCACACAACTACAATCAATGCCATAATGATGCTTAACGATCAGTCCATAACTGCACATGTAGAGACATGTAGTAGACATGTAGAGGTCTTGAGTGTTATTCTCAATGTCCATGTCTAACTCAGTGTACGGTAGTCTGCCTTTGAAGGTGATTGACATTTAGTGGTCCTAGTAGACGTGATCTTTACGCTTGGGCTTTTTTTTTCTGTGGCAGAGATTTTCAATGTCTACACCTCAAACCACTCCCCATGCGTATTGTAATGAAAATGACAAATTCTATATTGATTGAGTGCCTTAGATTTTTGTCAGTGTGTGGTACATTACAAAAATTAGATACTCCAAACTGATACAAAAAAGAGAGCATCAAAGAACATTAAGTATACACTTCAATTGTGACAGTAAGTCATTGTTCAAGAGACCCTGAAGATGATACACAAAGTGAATGTTGAATTTAATGAGTAGAGTTTAATCAGATGAACAGAATGCTCATAGTTTCATTAGAACTGGACTTGAAATAAGAAAGTTTTAGCAGAATTCAAAAGTTTCACACGTTTTTCGAATGCACAAATTAGAAAGAGCCAATAATGTCAATCTCCCATAGTTTGTTTGTACCTGAAATTTTAAGTGAAATCGGGATGCTGATGAGTGATTTAGCAACTGCAATTTCTCCCTAAGGATACATCAATATATTCTTGTATCGATTTCATGCCAAAACAAGGAGAAAATTTTGTTGGTGAATACTTGTGTGACTGTTTGATGGGATGCCATGCCAATTAGAGAATGTGGTTACAATTGATATCACTGATTTGCAAAACATGGGAACCTTTGAAATTCCATAACTGTTCTCATTTATTGTCCAAGTTTGATAACACTGCTACCATTCTGTTTATCTGGTTTCACTCTTTTCATCAAAGCCAACTCTAGATTGATGTGGAATTGTGCTTTGTGAGAACTCCCAATCCATAGAACATATTCTTGGTTCACAAACCAGTCTTGCATGTCAGTCAGTAAAACTAGAATGAGAAATTATGTGCTTAGTCTTGAGAGAAAATATGATGCTACGTATCAACAGTCTTGTTTTATACCGATGCATTGAGATTCGGTCCAACCTTGATCAACCAGCCCTCTCTTATCTTGACTTCTCTACTACCCCAATGCCTGCAAGCAATGAAGACAAACAAAAAAAGTGATTTCAACTACAGTTACATCTCTGATACAAAACTCACACAATTTTACCCATGACATTTCCTACAGAAACATGTTACGAATTATGCAGGAAAATGTTTTGAATTTGTGACTATAATTTTAATCATGCAATCATGAATTATACTGTTGCGCAGCGTTTTCTTGCAGTGGTCCCAACATGGCTGGATAATAGAGGTCAGACTGTATTTTAAGACCAAATGATCAAACTCCACATCACCAGAAAGACAAGTATCGTCCCTTTTCTTAACTTACTCTCTCCTCCCCGCTCCTCCTCTTCCCGCCACCTTTACAGTTTGCTGTCGAAACAGAAGCAGTACCGTGATGTGAGCCGTGAGATTCAGGAGCTGCGATGCCAAGAGGCCAAGCTGGCCGTCCAGTACTCCTTGCTGGACGGCAAGCTAGGGGACATGGGCGACGAGGACTCCCTGCCCCCCGGCATCACCTTCCCCGAGGGGGGCGGCACAGGGACCATGTCCAGGAGCACTATCCAGACCCCCACCTTCCACTCAGTGAGTCCAGTAGGGGCATTTCATCCAGTGTTTTGTCAGTGATTTTTTTCACCAACAAATTTGCTGCCATCCAATCAGATGCATGGATTTCAGTAGCTTAAAACAGTTACTAGTGACTGACAAGTTTCATGAAATGCTGCCCAGGCCTTTAAGTCTCTTACGACTACCATTTAATCCGGCAAGTCCTAAGAGTAACTTTTGCTGCAGAAATTATTGTCTTGTGATCAGTAAATTGGCTACTCTGAATTTTAGTGCCTTTCATAAATTAGAGACAAATTAGAAGTGGCTAAATTCATTGCATCTGCACAAAATCAGAAAAAAAAAATCCAATCACAGAAAGTTGCCAATTTGAGACTTTTGATAACTGTTTTGTTAATCTAAGGATCATTTATGAATTTAGCGATTGAGAGGCTTTTGATAATTTTGCCACCGAAATAGATGATGGTATTTGATCAAAACATGGCTCTGATGAATAGAGAAGTTTTGCCAAGTTAAGGGTCAGTTATGAATTTAGCGATTGACAGGCTTTTGATGATTTTGCCGTCAAAATAAACAATGGACAAAAGCATGGCTCTAATGAAAGAGAAGATTTGTCAATGAAAGGATCGGTTATCAATTCACCAATTGGGAGCCCTTTGAAAATTTTGCAAATGAAATGAACAACTGTATATTACCAAATTATGGATCTAACCAAAGAGAAGTTTTCTTCCTTCCGGTTTGACCGTAGTACTTTTTGTTATTTTTTTTTTCACTCAACTTCACCTTCACACTATGACTGACAAATTGCTTTCCTAAACTGCTGCACTGAAATCCAAACGAAACCTCCAAACAGATCGGTAGCAGGTGATCAATCATTTCCGACAGGTGGAAGTTAATTGTATGTGCAGTCGTGGTATCGTAAGTCATTTACACATAGTTATTTGCTTACTGTGACAGACTAAATGACGGAGATTAAGTATTGATTAATTGATGAAAAGGATGTGCAGGGCATTAATATCAAGTCAGGCTGGGTATGCTTCATGTCATATTAGTCTGCATTGAAGGAATTTACGTAATGAACAGAATTTCTGTTTCTGGAATTTCCTCAATCTACCACGTCTGCATGTGTTATAACTCTCCATTTGTGTAATTTTTCCAACTCTCCTACCCTGTTTCATGAGCCAGTCTGGAGTTCCACTTTGGGCAGAAGCAGAAAATGTGTATTTGTACTAACAGGGCATGTTGGTTTTTATATTCACTGAGATCAGCATCTGTGATGTGATGTGATGATTATCTAAGTATTCCTTATGAATGGTGCTTGCCAGCACATCCGCCTGATAGTGAAAGTTGTATTTGGCAATTTTAAAAGATTGTTTATACATTCAATGTAAAATGACGAAATGGATGCTTTCCCAAACGTTAATTGATGGACCATTCTGGTCGTCCTTTGTTTGAACATGACTGAATTCCATAAACTGTGAAGTCTGGCAATCTTATGAATGCATGACATTGCATTGTAAATGAGTGAAGTGCCTAACCAACTGAGAAAAAAGGAAGGTCATTTGTACCCATGTGCTCATTAGCTGCTTCTGAACATGCGTATTCCACTCATTGCAGATCTGCTAGGTCTCACTCTCACTGATTCTGCAGGGCGTTCCCCCAAAACTTCAATATCTCATTTTGTCCTGACCAGAACTCATATAGAATGTCTCCATGAAACGGGAATGATTTTCACCAGTAGCTGTAGATATTGCACACAGGAGTATCTTCCTTTCATTGATGTTGGGAGTTTCTGGCAGCCCTGTGATTGTGTTTCTATGTTTTTGTTTTTATTTTTTCTTGTTTCTCTACCAGAGCACAGACTCCAGTGTTGAGAGTAAGAGCAAGCGAGCCCAGATGGCCAAACAGATGACCAAGATATTCAAGGGGAGGAATCACGACAGCTCACATGAGGTAGGGGTGAGTGATGACCCCATGGTCAGTCGTGTTGTCATGAAGTAGTATCCAGTTGTAAGAGAATAAGTAGAGTACCCTCTCTTTGGCAAGTTCTTTGAAATGCAGGGTGGGGGGGGGGGGGGAGTCTCCCAGGCATTGTGTTTAAAGTTGTGTGTATTTTGTCTGTCTGTGATTATTTTGTATCTACTGCAATGTTTAGAAAAACTTGAGCTACCTCAAAGAATATGCGACCACATGGGTAACCTGCAACAGTGAGTTTTGCCATGAGGTCAAAGGTTAGAGGTCAGTCAAACTTTGTGACTGCCTGAGTCAGGTCAGAGGTTATTATTTATATAATATTGACTGGCCCTGAGGGAGGTACCCGAAAATATTGCCCAAACTGAAAGCATATTGCCCGAGTTGAAGACGAGGGCAATATGTTTTCAGTGCGGGCAATATTTATCTGGTACCTCCCGAAAGAAAGGCCAGTCAATATCATAATTATTACCTATCCCCTAGGTAAATTAAGAAAATATGTGAATACGGCTATACACTATGATACAGATCAAGCCACATTTGACTACACGTACCTGTAGACCATCAACATGTTGAAAATTGTTCATCAATGCTTATCATTCAACTCCAACTTCAAAGATACATATGTAGTTGTAACAGGCAAACTTCAAACATCTGAATGCTCTTACACTTTACTTTTACTTCTCTGTTTAAAGTTGGAGAGTTATAAAACTGATGGTCACTGTGCAATTACTGAGCACAAATGGACGAGTCATTGTTTGACGCCTATAGTGCTGCTGTAAGTGGTTGACCTTGTATGAGTTGATAAATCAGCGTTCTTTTGCGGTGCGTGTAACTGACACCCTGGACGTCCTGGAATGTTTTCTTTTCGTGGTCGATCGGAATGTTTATGTTTAAAGCAGGGAGGTGGGGATGAGATTCCACTCCTTCTCTTCCCACCTCCCTGTTTTACAGTGCACTCCTATACTCCTATTATAACGAACACGGTTATAACAAAATTCTGGTTATAACTAAGTAAAAATTTTGGCTGCAATGTCATCCACTCTATGTATTTCTATTGTTTATTTGTTCAGTTATAACAAAATTCTGATATAACGAAAGAAAACTGCCGGTCCCAAGGATTTCGTTATAACAGGAGTCCACTGTATAATATGTAAAACCCCGGATGCTCGTGATATGCTCTAATGTCGCCTGCTGAACTCTCGACCCTGCAAAATACCAACTGTAAACTACCTCGTATAGGTAATAATAATAATGTATAACAGTCAATGGCCAACACGATATACTTTCATCATCATCAAACTGTGTATTTATATGTTCATTACAAGTATGGGTAAGACTGGACTTAATGAACACTCTTAATGGTACAAACTTGAATAAGAGTCAGGCTTTTTTTAAAAACTATTTTCACCATAGAGGGAGCCCTGGTTGTGGTACAGGAGACAAACTAATCAGTCAATGGTGGCTGTTAATGCAAAGGTATCACTGCAACTTGGAATGTGCATGGCATGAGTTACAAAGAGGGCCCTGTGTCTGTGTTTTAGCATGTGTTTCCCTTATGACATGGTATCACAGAGCTATATACGTATGTAAATGAAATAGAACCATAGGGGGCGTACTACACCAAAATGCCTTGCCATCGTGGAACACTAGACTTCATTAATAATATGGGCAGTTGAACTCGCAAACCAAACCACCTCATGGAGAAGATTTTGTACCTAGATGAATTTGAGATGAGAATAAGATGTCACGTGGAAATAAAGAGAGAGAGAAAAAAATCAAACATAAGAATAGGAATTTCATACAATATACAGTTGAACCTCTCGTATCCGGACAAGTCGGGACCGGGGCTCATCCGGATAAGGGATTTGGCCGGATACGGGAGACTCAATGCTTTTATATACATGTACATATACATACACATGTACTGATGTAGCCCGTTGTAGTACCACATGTAGTAATGTGTATACTGCAACCTTTTCATTGTTACATTTGGGGATGTTTCGGGATGTTGAAATGTCTGAAGAGTGAAGGTAAGCAATTTGGAAGGAAATTTGATGCAATGTATGTTAATCATATTGGAAATAATATGTAATTCATGTGTGTTTGGGTAGGAGCTCTCAAGGAGTTGGGAATCCCCCTTTCTTCCCGTAATTATTTTAAAAAAAATCACGGCGAGATTGCGTCCGGATAACAGAGAGATCCGGATAAAGGGAGGCCGGATAATAGAGGTTCAACTGTATGTTTGATTGCACTGATGTGCCATTTTATTCCAGAAACATCAGAAATCAACCCTAAAACAAGGCTTCACAATGCATCTTTAGGGCAGCTGCGAAGTGGAACATCCGGCTCTATTTCCCAGAGCTTTGCCTGTCGTAGTAACAAGCTGACCACATTCAGTGCAAGCATAATGCCTTAGTTTTTATAATGGGAGCAGAGTGCAAGTTGCCCCTCGTGTTTGTTCTAGTATAAATCTCTATGCATGGCATGTTGGTTCTCTTCCCATTTTTGGTGTCTATTGCAGATGCCTGTACAAGACACTGGGCTGATTTCTCTTCTGATCATGTGTAATACTCAAGCTTTTATGTGGCATTCTCTCGTATATTATTAATTTTTCTTTTGTGATTCTGTAAGGGTATATTAGGTAAAAAACAGGGGTTTATTTCTCTTATTTCCTCTAAAAGTAATTTCCTTGAGTGCATCTTCACTGCATTACTCCTGATTGGATGGTTTCTGATACTCGCTACATCTCTGGTAGTGAAGAAGAGCTAATTTGATGTGATCTGGAGATCTAGAGTAACTAGATACCGGACACTGCAAACTCCGTGATGTCTTTGTGTAACGCTAGTTTCATTCATGTGAAGTCGAAGTTATCATGCATGTTCAGACATTCACAATCTTGACCAAAATAGAATCAAGGAATTTAATGGTGTGTTCGGAAACCTTCTCACATATTTCTGGCATGCAGTGCTTGCATCTATCATTGAATTTCTGGGATGTTGCATTACACTCTGTTTACTGTATTGCTGACTCTGCAAATGGATGATCCAGTACACCCAGCTGTTGGGTTTTTGTGCACGTTTACAATATTACTCAGTGCGTTTTCACATCAGCCCGATGTTTCGAAATAGCGCGCTATTTTCTGACTTGGGAAATTAAAAAATATCTCGAGCTTGGATTTTTATCGGGCTGATGTGAAAATGCCTAGTAAGGGTAGTGTTTTAATAGAGCAGTCATTTTTTTTTTTTGGCCACTTATTGGAAATGCTGACAAGTGTTCATGCTTTTGGATAAGAGTAACTTATGGGATTTGTATTTATCTAGAATTTATGAGAAAAGATAATACAATAGAAAATAAAGAAAAAAACATTAGAAAAAATAGGAAAGCCCAACATTATTCAAAAGTTATGTTTCAATTCAGACAAATAAACAGTAAAAAAAAGGCACAGTTATATCTGTGGTTAATTAATGTTATCATAAAAGAGAGCAGTCGATTGTGGAAGTAAGTAAATTTACAAGCACAGTAAAGCTGTGGTGTTTGTGTGAGTTGTAATTGTTAGCTTTGGCTGATGGACAAATTTGAATGGTACTGCATTTTAGGGGAAAGGCAAGTTATTGTTTACAATCTTGTAGGCAAAGGATAGCTGTACAGCTCTTCAGTTGCTGCACAACTCTTCCTCTGCTGCTTGTAAAGGAATTTTAGTTGGCTGACAGAAGTCTCTGATGCCTGGGATAGTTTAAATTTTGATGCTTCCGTTTAGGTGAGGTCAAGATGTCGTGCCGAACTAAAATCTTTTGGAACCATCAAAGGAGTTAGGAACAACTCTCCTCATGGGATCCATAAAGCTGTGAAAATAAACAATGGACACCTAGATACGGTATACGCTGTCATTTTCGCGAATGAGGAGGGTTGCGGACATTTTCGCAAGATCATCTTTTCGCGAATTGACACAGAGGCTTTCATAAGTGCACTTATACCTGAGCATATGGTGGCATTTTCGCGTGCTGTTAAATTCGCTGTCCAACTGAAAACAAAAATTGTAGAGAACTTAAGTCAGAATTCATGATGCAGTAACAGATGGGAAGGGAATCAAGAAATTTTTTGGGACTTCAATACCAGGAAATTTATAGAAAATCATAGCATATACGGGAGGAGATAACTATTTACTAAACTATGGCTTCTATGTTCCTGTTCTAAAGTCAAAGAGAATTTTAGAACTACATACAAAAGTAGATAATGAGCACATAAGGACATATATACTACGTTTTATGTGCTGTATATAAAGCATTGTTAATTATTTTTGTTATTATGATTGATTAACCATGCCTTATTTGACCGTTTGTTTTCATGTCCAGCCGACTAGCCCAACAGAAATTCCTCTGGAAGAGGAGGAATTCTACCACGGGGCTTTGCCGAGAAAAGAGACGGAAGCACTGCTGGTCAACGACGGAGACTTCCTAGTGAGGGAGAAGAGTGATGCGTGGGGGCGCTATGTTCTCTCAGCCAAGCACAGTGCCAAAGTCCGCCATTTTCCTATCCAGATAAATGATGAGGTCAGTGAATTTGTGTGTGTGTGTGTGTGTGTGTGTGTGTGTGTGTGTGTGTGTGTGTGTGTGTGTGCTTCACAAAGGGTGGCTCTACTGAAATGATGAAAAAACAAATGTGGTTTTATTGTGGGTTTTAGGTTATTTTCTTGAGAATTTCTTGTTGCCAAATTCTTGTGGGATAATGCTGAATGGAAGGGCAATTCTGTATTTGTTTGTATGCAGTTTGGAATTTCCTACTGGTGAAATGAGGTAATGAATCTCTTGTTTGTTTGTTTGTTTGTTTGTTTGTTTTTTTGGGGGGGAGGATTTAATAGTAGAGTAAATATCTAGGAGGAAACCAGAAAAGCATACCAAAACTAACATCCCTTATAAAAAACAACAACAGACAAACACCTTTTTGACAAACACCAAAAGGTGTTTACCACATGCCATTCAGCTAATAACCAACAATGTAAAGTTCTGTGAATGGCAGCATGTTGCCCCAAAGCATGAGCGTAAAGTCACTACAGAATCCAGCAGTCAATGAAAGATGGACAACCAGAAATCACAAATCAGCAAATCGTACACTCTCGTAATGTAATGCCACTCAGTAAACTCAAGTTTACAAGCTGATAAAATGATGCAATCGTGTCACAATGACACCTAGTATCTACACTGGACAGCAAAAGAAAGTACCCACTTCTGTCAAAGGCCGCACACAAAAATTCACCCCCTAGAAATAAACAGTTTTTGTACACAGGTGTGCTACAATGCCCCTTACTTATCACATGCACATAAGCAAGTGAATGTCTTCATAACAAAGAAGAACTTGACATGCACAGCATCTTGGTCACTGAATCAAAAGTCCCACACAAAAGCACTTTCCACCACGCAAAAAGGGCCACTGAATGGACAACATTTTTAAACAACCAACATTGATCCAAGCTCTGCAGGAGGAATGGACAGAACCTCTCCAGGACTACGCCAGACAGCTTGTCCCGAGCATGCGTCAGAGATGCCTGGAATGTGTCCAGGCACGAGGAGGACATACACATTATTGAAAATTGATGTTTGTGACTGCTTTTTTCGTCCTGTGACACTGATTTTTGCGTAAAACTTGTAAGGCTCATTCTGTTACATTTTGTGACTTTTGATTCAGTGAGCAAGATGCTGTGCATGTCATTTTTTTTTCTTTGCAATAAGATAATCACTTGCTATTGGGTATGTGATTACTAATGGATATTGCAGCATACCTGTGTCCAAAAATTGTTTATTTCTAGGGGGTGAATTTTTGTGTGCGGCCTTTGACAGAAGTGGGTACTTTCTTTTGCTGTCCAGTGTAGATCTTCTACTACAGTGTGTTGATGATAATGTTGATGGCCGGTGTTCTCGGCATTAGCATCAGTTGTGTCACACCGTCTCTCTCTTTCTTTCCACAGAACATGTATCGGCTGGAAGGGGACGCTTTCCCGACGGTTGGCGAGCTGATCCGGTACCAGCTGAACAGTCGCCAGCCGGTCACCAAGGCCTCCCAAGCCATCCTGCTGAAGCCCGTCTGTCGGGTCAGGAATGAACACGACCTGCGGCATGAGGAGATCGAACTAGAGGAGAAACTTGGAGCAGTAAGTCGTGCCAGAAGTTAGAGAGCCCATCCATCGGTCAGTTGGTCGATCGGTCACTCGTCCTCATTTGGATCTTTATCAGTTAGGGGCTTCTGAAGAGTCTTTTGTATAAGCCACTTCACAATCAGCTCCTGTGTACATTGGTATAAAAGACCTTTCTTTTTGTTTTTTACACTCAGTTGTTTAGGCACTTCACTCGTTTTCAAAGCAATTTAATGCATAAGGTCATTCATACATAGCTGTGTGTCTGTGTTTGTGTATTGTGTGTGTGTGTGGGGGGTGGTTATGGCAGATATTACAATTTGTAAAGTAGCATTGAATTATAGCCAATGGAAGTTTGATGGATTTCAAGGCATAAACTCAGCAGCACTGCAATATTTCAAAGACGGTGTGATATATGGAAAGAAGTCAACAGGACCCTATGAAATTCTACCACAAAGTAGTGTTAGCTGTTAGGTCTGGTGAGGTTTAAACTGTCAGTTTACTACACAATAGTTACACATGAGATATGTAAGACATTTGATTTTAAGAATTTAGAACAATTTATAGAGAAAGTGTTTCGATTCAAAGAGGAAAAAAAGCACTTCTTTCTTTCTTCTCTCAGCTCAAAACTTTAAGAGGAGATCAGGGATTTTCTGCAGGATTTCTGTGGATTTTTTTTTGAGAGTGAAGGAGTGTTCAATCTACAGAATTAGATCATCTGAGCTGAAATGGCTGCAGCAATCCTGGAATCTTAAGATTTTTAGATTAGTTTGCCTCAGGTGGAGTGCCAAGAAGGCAGAGGGCGCTCTTCAGACCACAGGGTCTCTTGTTCAATCGGGAAGTGAATTTTTTTTTCTTATCTAAAGGGTCATTTTGGGGATGTCCATCGGGGCCGGCTAAAAAAGACCTCCACATCGGTGGCAGTCAAGACGTGCAAGGAGACGGTTGACGCGGCAACGAGGAGGAAGTTCCTCCAGGAGGCCAACATCTTGAAGCAGTATGACCACCCCAACATCGTCAAACTCATCGGAGTGTGCACCGACAAGCATCCCATCTACATCGTCATGGAGCTCGTTCCAGGTTAGCAGTGCCAGTAATAATGGCTGATGTATTCTTTAATAAGGGCCCGGTAGCATGGGGATTCATTTGTCGCCCGATTTATTTGCTGTCCAACGGGATACATTTGGAAACCATGAATAGCACTGGTCAGCGAAAAAGTGCATCGAAGCATACGCTCTTTGGCAACAGTTGACTCCAGTTGAGATTCTTTGGCTGTGTGTACTTACAGAGAGATCAGCAACAAAGCTGTCCGCAATTCATTACGAGGATTCTTGAATATATCTGAATCAGGCCAGCCTTCCCATCCCTTGAATCCCCATGCTATCAGGCCTTTAATGTTTCCATTGTGGTAGAACATTTGGTGGTGAACGGTTTCACGGTACAGTGGACTCTTGTTATAACGAAGTCCTGGGGACTGGCAATTTTTGTTCGTTATATAGAAATTTTGTTATAACCGAACAAGTAAACAATAAAAAACAAAGATCGCATAGTGTTGCGGCCTCAATTTTCACTTTGTTGTAACTGGAATTTCATTAGAACCTTGTTCGTTATAATGGGAGTGCACACTGTACACTGTCTATTCTTTCTTGAATGTGAGTGTGGTCCTTAAAAAGTCTGAGCTCTTCAAGCGCTTTGTAGTTACTGATTTGAGTATGAAAGTTGACTGAATGAAACCAATGCTATCAAATCCTGCGTCATTGATATATAGGATGTATAAATGTGAATGAATTTAAAATGCAATTTGCTGTTATAGGTCATAAAAAAGGGTCAACATGTATTTGAGAGAAAATGGAGTTTCCAAGGAATCATAACAGATGTACACTTGGTAAATCCTGTCCACAGGTGGTGACCTTTTGTCCTTCTTGAGGAATGACCAAAATGATCTGACCACCAAGCAGAGGGTCAAGATGGGAGAGGATGCAGCCTCAGGGATGGCCTATCTGGAATCCAAGCAGTGTATACACCGGTAAGACAGACATCCCAGCTCACTGCACAGCACCCCACGTCTCCCCACACCACACCCACTGCTACTAGCCCCATGCCGTCCAACACGACCCCATGCCAACACACAATCTAAGTGCAATTATTTTTGGTGACTAAGAAATATTTTTAGAAGTTTACTGACAGTGAAAATGTTACTTATGTTGTGTGGTGTTTTATATTATCGTGTGCATCAAGATATTTTCGAAAAAAAGAAACAATGATCACATCTTGGCTTTCCTGCTTTTATCACATAATTTTAGATGGTCCAAAATGTCCATGCTGCAAAATATATCATGTCTACAGCAATTAGCCATTTAAATTTTAGATTGCTTGCCCCATGTCTCCATCTAATACAGTTACACACATACATTCAAAATAAAGCCAAGTGTAACAATTAATGGACAGTTGTGCTAGGGCTAAATATCAAAATAAAAAAGAATCAACTTTGTACAGATGTTAATCATTGTTATAATAGTTATTATCAAAAGGGCCACTTATCAGGAGGTAGACTGATTGTATATGCATTGGAATCCCACTCCATGGCCCCACGTCATATGTGTCATGGTAGTAACAAGAATCCTGCTTTCTGATTGGCTGTTGATACGATATGTTACCTTTCTAGCAAGAGTTGCTGTCCTTTTACATCTTTCATGAAATGGGACCCTGTACTTTCTTCAAACAGTCATCCCCTATGTTAAATCATGTTCTGAAATGACACCTTTCATTTTGTCTCACTACGACCCCATACAGAGACTTGGCGGCCAGAAACTGTCTCGTTGGTAACAAAAACGTGATTAAAATCAGCGACTTTGGTATGTCGAGAGAAGATGACGTCTACACAATACGGGAAGGAGCAATGAGGCAAATTCCAATAAAGTGGACGGCACCAGAAGCAATGAATTATGGTAAGCAGATCTTTTCACCTTTTGTTTTTCTTCTCACAACTAGAATCATTCGATATAAATCAGCACTCAATCCTTTTTGGTCAAGTGACTGAACAAGTGAATGAGTGTTATGATTTGTTGTACATAGCTGCTTGATTGAATGCTTGTAAAAGCAAGCAACAACAGACTGATCTCCACCTCCACATCAATTCTTCTACGCCTTGTTCACGGGAGAAAACAAAAGTGGCAGTGATGGAGAATTATACCCCATTGGAACATGAATATTAATATGTTCTACATAGTGGGCAGTCTCCGTAGAACTGCATTCAAACTTCACTGCTCTCTGAAATCTAAGATTCATAAGAAAACTTAAAGGACAAGTTCACCTTCATAGACATGTGGGTTGAGCAAATGCAGCAATATTAGCAGAACACATCATTGAGAGTTTGAGGAAAATCGGACAATCCATTCTAAAGTTATGAATTTTTGAAGTTTCTGCTCACTCAAGGCTGGATGAGAAGACTACTATAGCTTGTGATGTCACATGAGTACAACGATATAAAGACAGAATAAAGAAAATTCAACATATTTTCATTTTTTTCACATAACAAAAGAACACTTGACTTCTCTCTTTCAGAAGGTAGGGATAATAATATTACCCTTAACATATGCCAGTAACAAGTCAAAGAAATGTGCACTTTATTCAAAAAGTAAAGTTTTGTGAAATTCTCTTTTTATTTCTTTTATATGGTTGTACGCATATGACATCATTCACTGTAGTAGTCTTCTCATCCAGCAATGACTACGCAGATACTTTAAAAATTCATAACTTTTGAACGGATTGTGCGATTTTCCCAAACTTTCACTGATGTGTTGTACTAATATTGCTGCCTTCACTCAATCCACATAGTATATAAAGGTGGACTTGTCCTTTAATACTGGCAATTGTACCTTAGGCCAAAAAAAAAAAAAAGGTTGTATTGGCGTAACATGAGATTTTCAATTCGGGTCGGTCGGGCCGATTTTTTTTGTTTTTTGTTTTTTGTTTTTGCTACCTGCATTTTACGTGTAAAACTCGTGCTCAGCTAAGTAAACAGTTACAACTGCTGCACCGATTGTGCTGTGTTCATCTATTCTACAAATCATTTATGAGGCCGATATCACTGGAATTATACCCCTTCACAGAATTTAAAGATGTTGAAATCCCTATCCTGAATGTTTTCACTTCATATTTTACTATTTTGACTTAGATAAGATAGATGCAAATTGACCCATATGTACGATCTTTTCATCGCACACGGCGATCTCTATTACAGTCCCACATACACAGATTCGTGTAAGTTCTCCACACAAGAAACCTGTGGCAAAACTGTGCACAATACATCACAGTCTGAATGCTAAGTATGCACTGAATAACTCTTGTTAGAGTACGCGTCGGTGCTGGAAACAGATGACGTACTGATCAAGCGAGGCTTATGCGAGGCGCTAGATCTCTCTCTCGTACATCCAATATCCCCAGAGCCGTTTCCACTTCCGGGTTTGTGCGATCGCGATCGCAATCAACAAGATATTTGATATCGATAGCAAAAAAATAATAAAAAAAACATGGGGTCGGCGGAATTTTTAGGGTCGGGCGGGTTACGCCAATACAACAATTTTTTTGGGGGGGGCCTTATGATAAATGGCACTACTAGCTTAGGCAATGGCCAAGCTGTTCCTTCTTTGCTGTGCCAGTCATTATCATTATGGCTATAATAGTTCATTAGAGGTTCTGAAATGAAACAGCAGTAAAGATCATCCTGGATCTTTCCTCTGATGACGGCATCCATGATGAAGAGATTTAATCCATTTTCAGTTGGTTTTTGGCTCCTCAAGACCAGATTCTTACGTAATTCAATTGCTGCCTAGAGTTTATACTAATATCAAAGTTTCCAATTTTATTTTGCATGTAAGAGTTTGTGAGAATTTGTAAAATCTGAATGTTGAACTGTACAATTTTATTGCTCTCTAGTTTTCAGTCGGCTTTTAGTGAAAAGTTTACTGTTCTGTTGGAATGTAGTTTTATTTTCAGGTGGCTGTACCAGTGGTATTATTCGTTTTGATAAAGAGATCAATGTGATTTCTGTCATTATGGCTTTGCAGGTAAATATACATCCATGTCAGATGTGTGGAGCTTTGGAATTCTTCTGTGGGAAATCTTTTCCAATGGCAGTACACCCTACCCTGGTATGAGCAATAATGAGGCCAGAGAAAAAGTACAGCAAGGTGAGCATCAGAAACTTTGAATGTCAAGATTTTGATGTGATTAGATTCATTGATACCTAATTACAGGAAATTGTGTACTTTTTTAACGAAGATGGCTAAATTCAAATCTGGATGATACCAGCACTACATCAAGTATGCAAATGAGGTAGGCAGTCAGCATGTAAGTTATTTCAGAGAGTGTTTGATGAGCAAGATGGTATGATTGTAAGATATGCTCGAAAGGAAGCATTGCTTTTTAATATGTTCTCAAGTGGACGTGAATAAAAGTCCCACAGGAAAAGTCAAACAGGATAAACAGTGTTTGATTCAAATTTGACAAATGTAGAGAAGTTGTGAAAATTTTAAAAGTTCATATTCTTTCACAAACAATGATATCAGCTACAAGTACACGTCTTGTGTACTGAGATGAGATAATGATGTTATTGCATCACAAATTTTCCACGTTCATAAATTGCATGAATGTCATATTGTTGTGTACAATAAATATAGCAACTAATATTCCTCTTTAAAAGGTAACCAGTGCAGAATCATTGCCCCTGAAGAACAGTGTGATTTCAAGGCTCTGAATTCACTTTTAAAAAGGGAAATCCAGTGAAGATATATCCGCTTTCTCAATACACAGCCATATATATATATATTTTTATTTTTATTTTTTTTTTCCCCAGTGAAAATATAGAACCTGACTTGTATTGTACTCATCTGTTTGTTTGATGTGATTTCATTGAGTCAAGTTGAGCGCAGTATGGAATGTATGTTTTCTTCTGTGATGGCTGCATGTAATTTTAGGTGTGACAGAGGGAGGAGAGAGAGAGAGAGAGAAAAAAAAAAAGGAAACATGGATCATACAAAGCGTATCAGGGCAATTACCCCTTGAGGACAATTAACCCCCGGCTAAATACTGGTTAGTGATAAGATACGAGTAAAGATTAGGGTTAGGTTTAGGGTTAGGATTAGGTTCAGGATTAGGATAAGGGTTAGGGTCAGGGAAAGGGTCTGGGTTTGCCCAGGGGGTAATTGCCCTAGACCCAACTATGATGCATCTTTATGTTAAGCTGTTCCCTTCCATCTTTATTTGTCCGTTCTATGCCCTCAGGTTACAGGATGCCGGCCCCGGAGCACACCCCGGACGAGGTGAGGATGCTGATGGAGAACTGCTGGAAGATGGAGGACGAGGACCGGCCCAAGTTCAAAGAGGCGCAGGCCATGCTGAAGAGGGCCCTAAAGACTGTTAGATAATCATCAAAGAGAGAGAAAGAGAGAGAGAGGATCTATCTTATCTCTTTCTTTCTGTCATTCAGATATAAGTAGATGCTGGTATATACACATATCTGTGTGTGTATGTGTGTGTCTGTGTGTATATGTGTTTTGATGAAATGTCACAAAGAGACATATACATGCACATCAATGACACCCACATATGTATGCCTACTGTTTAACGTCAATACTTTCGCGTGATTAATTTTTCGTGCTGAGTGGCTCAAAAACATATTTGCGGGTTCTTGAAATTGCACGGCACAAATGCTTTACTCCTAGTCCGTTTTCATCCAGTTCACAGAAAAGACAGAATTGTATTTCACGTTTCCCTGCATGAAGATCGACGCGCTGCCCGGTCCATTCGAATGTACGGCCTGCACAGAAACTACTGCGTACACACATGCACTCAGCTGAATACTACAACATACCAGGGCATATGCACACGCACACACTTGTACTGGGGACGCATCACTGATGAAGTCCACAATTCAACCTGTTCAAAATGCGCAGAGAAAATTGTGAAGATAATTTTGTGGGTCACAGAATTCAAGCTATTCAGTAGCAGTGCAAAATATGCAAAAACTAAAATATACTGTGAAAATTTCTGCAATGACAGTACAAACATACATCTAAACATACATACACACATGTACTGGTACGTGTGTGTGTACAATCAAGCACACATTTGTCTTTAAAATCAAAGTCAAGCCCATCAGAAGACCATGTAGAAAGAACAGACACATGTGTATGATTTGCCACCTGAACTTCTCCCACTGCGAATTGAAATTTAGTTTGTCATCTGCATGGAAAATGCCTCCTGTGTGATGGAGCTACTGTTAGGATGTTAGAAGATGTCATGTTCCAATCATCTGAAGAAAAAAGACAAAGATGGCAGCTAAAAGGACACAGGGGGTGGGGGGACACATCGACTTCATTTTGTGGATTGCAGCTCATTGAATTTACAACTCAGTGCACTGCCAGCTATATAAGCTGCGACAAGCCAAATTATTCTGTTAAAATGGAACCATTACCTGACTTGTTTTTTTTTTAATGGACCATTTTCAATTACTTCTACTTGTTTATAACTTCACAGATGAAATTATCTTTGCACTTCCATAAATACTCATGTGTTATCACTGGAATGATAAAAAAGGTTGCTTTGCTAGCTTGGCTTGCTTGCTAAGTATAACACTGAGTGGTAAATCCTCAAAATGTCCACCAACCTGTCATCAAGGACCAACTAGCTATTACATGGTCAGTCTTTCTGTGCAGGTTTAACTGTAGATATATGTTTGCTATTCTAATATTTTTGTCTACAATGCAAGTGAGAGAGTTAAATCTCTATTAGTACGTGTGTAACTATGGCAACATAGGAAAGTGCTTTGCTGAATTCTCTGCATTTACATAAGGGCATCGTTCCCTTAAAATAAAGTTGGTCTGCAGTACTGACTCCTTGATGATCTCTTCAAGGTAGCTCTAGGCTCACAGTGCATAGGAAGATTACTTGGTCACTAGTGATTCAAAACATTTCGGATCATAAAGCCAAAAGATAGTTCTCATAGGCCAGCAGAACTGTCGATTATTGCTCTGAGGTATGCATGCATGCAAGAGAAATGTGTGAAATTACACTGTAGTAGCACAATTTCAGTTGTGTAGCAACGAAAATGTCAAATATTTACCGAAAAGGTTCGCTGGAAGTCCCCATTCTCAGAGCTTACCCCATCATGGTTGCTACATAATTTTTCATAATTGATTATTGGTAAGCGACAAATTGACCCACAACGATACCCATCAATCTTCCATGCTAGAGTGAATCGCATGCAGATTATTTGAAAATACAGTTGCAAGGTACAATTGATCATCACATTGCATTCTTCACCTTCCCACAATGCAGAATGCAGCGTTAATGGAGAGGGCTCTTCTAGAATAAAAGTCATGTACTATGATTGAAATTATTCTGCACTTTTGATCTCAAAACACTCCAAAACAACTCATCATCCTGGCAAATTGCGTCAGCCGCGTAAGCACCATGGTAAATCTTTTGGACGTATAGGAAGCAAATTCCAATTGATGGAAGATGAATTTTGAGCCCTTCTGAGAACTATGTTTTGGCTTTAAGCTGCATCTTCATAAATATGTTTTGTCTGTTCAGTGATATAATGGTGTGCCCTTGCTTTGTGTGTGCTTTAATGAAAGCACGATTTTGGTGAATCCTACAATCTAAATCCATTCCTATTTTGTCTTTTTTTTTAGGGGGAGTGAAAGAAGGCAGAAAAGGGACAAAAACAGAAAACATGAAATGTATGTGTGTGTGTGTGTGTGTGTGTGAGTGTGTGTGTGTGTGTGTGTGTGAGGTGTTGGAGCAGTTATTACGTCATGCAATTCCTGTGGATGATGAAATTTGCATAACTGGATAACCGTGCCCCGACGCGAGCTGATATTGAAAGGACTGAGGCATGTTAGCCTGACGATCATAGTGATTTGATATGCGTACTTTGTTGCAACAGTAAGAAATGTGCTAACTTTTGACTGCAGTAGAGGTTTATGACGTATGCGCATTTTTTTGTTTTAATCGGTGTGCGCTCAGCGGGTGGGTGTTGGGAGAAGTAGAATGCATGATAACAAATTGCCTCCCATATAGAGAAGTTTTTATTGTACAAATCTCTGTATTTGCCGAGCACCATGCTTTTGCAAGTGGCGTCATATAAAAATAGAATATATGTATGAAATTGTGATATATATATATATGTACTAAAATACTATTTATAAAAAGATGTGATGTATAATGTATTTTTGTGGGATGATTTGGTGATTTCATCAAAAGCACTCACCTGACTATCTTTTCACTTGCAAAAAAAAACAAAGAAAAAAAAGACATGTTTAGAAGGTTGTCATAACTAGGTATAAAATGACAGTTCATTGTATGCAGCACTTGTGACAATGTGAATGTACGCAGAGAGAACATTTTACTCCAAGCAACTGTAGCTTTTTGTCTGTTATGATAATCTTTATAAGAAAACAGAAAGGGTATCTCAAAGCATCTCCTCGATGATTGTAGAAAAAGAAGGACAGTCTGATTGGTGCATTCTCATAGTTCATGTATATTGAAATACAAAGTGCATTGATACGTGCAGGATTATACTTACTTGTCATAAAAACATATGAACATAGTTTCTACTTTTGACTGGTGTAGATTAGAGGCACAAAATAGTGGCATTATTTCACTGTATGATAATCAAATCGGTAACTATTAATCTGCTGGAAATCTGTATATTTTTTCATATTTGTATTCAATATTGGCCTATGGATGTTAAACATTGAGAGATCATACTTAAAAACAAG
Source organism: Diadema antillarum (assembly GCF_040938485.1). Classification (NCBI taxonomy): domain Eukaryota; kingdom Metazoa; phylum Echinodermata; class Echinoidea; order Diadematoida; family Diadematidae; genus Diadema; species Diadema antillarum. The sequence continues at coordinate 835,511 of NW_027271393.1, read as the reverse complement.
AGAGGCAGTCTGGTATCTGGAGAGATGGAACACTTTAATTTACAGGTATATATTCCTGTCATTTCACTTACCGATATTACATATACAATACATAGTTAATGACTGTTGTTGCACTAAATCAATGACAATTACTGATGAACTGAGGTTGGACAATCACTATCCTCCCATATCTGTCCAATTTCTTGAAAAATGAACAGAAATCAAAAACATGTAATATGGTTGCCTATGGCAACAAGCAGTCTTCTGGGTACACCTAAAAGTTTTGAATATTCAGCAGGTCTGATCATTGATGTGTTTTCAGGTTCTTTTTTTTTTTTTTACTGGGTGTATTTATGTGTCTGTGTGTGTGTATATGATGACACAGAATGCTTTTCATGTCCATATTCCTATCACGAGTGGGCTACATGCATGAACGCGAGTTACCATGTGTATGGTTAGTAAATATTATCAACTACTTCAAAATATGGTACGAGCGGGGATTTACCACTTACGGTACAAGTTGGTGAAGTTTGTTTGTTTGTTTGTTTTTTAAGATTTTGGAAATACAATGAAATCATGGAAAGGAACCTCGTGTGCCAGTTCATATATATATATATATATATATTTTTTTTTGTGTTGCCTAATTATGTGTTGCCTATTAAAAGAATAAGCATGATTTCCTCTGCTCTAGGAACCTGGTGTTGAAAGCTGACTAACAGCTGCAGACAGGATGTACCACATTAGCATGAATTCAAGCACCTATAGAGATGGCTACATCTCATTAGCATATATACATATGGATTTGGGAAAGCGACATGAAACTAGAACTTTTGTGGGACTGGATATAGAGCAGATATTGGAATGAAACGTTTAAAGTGAATGTTTTTATTTGTACATTTGAATTGGTGATTTGGGGCAATTAAATATGCGTAGCATCTCAAACCTATGCCAGCATTCCAGCAACATCATGATATCAAGGGACCCAAATTTGTTGTTAAGTTTGTTTGTTTGCTTGTTTGTTTTTACACAAGTATGTGTCTCATAGTATCTAATAGCAAACTTTGTAAGTTTTCAACTCATTGTGTGCCATTGTAAATGCTTTTAAGTTAAAAGTGGTTCATTTCTTATTCTTTATTTAAAAGTAAGCAACTTTTTTTGTTGTTGGTCAAGCTCTGGTCTGCGTCAACTGGATCATATCTGTTTTGTGTTTTGTGCTAGAATTCCAAATTGATAGTCTCTACTCAAAAAGCTATAAAAAATGAATGTGGATTCCTGAAAGAAAAATGTTGTCAGTCTTTGGTTGCCTAGTCTATTTTCAGACTCTGGTGACTGCACTCTTCCTCGCAGCTCTGTCTATCATTTTTTTTTTTTACAGAAACATTAGACTCAAAGAATGTTTGCTACCATTTGTCTGATTAATATATTTTTTGCTTGTTTTTGGAATACCATATTCGCCGTCGATAAGGTCGCAACGCCGGATAAGCTGCATCCCAACTTTGGTGATGAAAAACAAACAAAATTGGAGGAATTTAATTTTGTTCTGATCATTCGTTAAAAATAGCGCGGCCTTATTGTTGGCGAATATGTTATGCTAATTATATGACTGTACTCTAGACAGGACGTTAATTTAGTCAGCTTCATTTCTCCCATATGCAAAGCTCAATGTAAATTCTGCTTCATGCAGTCACTATTCTTTTTATCGTAGGATACCATTTTTCTATGCAAATCGTTCCAGCTGTTGTATTGATGTATATTTAGTGAACTTGATAAAGCAGAATGAGAAAACTCTTTTTATAACTGGATAAGAAACAAGAACCACAGGTCAACACAAATTGAAGAGAGAAAAAAAGACAAATGGTACATATTTGTGACAGTGTGAGTTTGAGGTAAAATATCTCAAATTTATTCACATTATTGTGTCCAGAAAGAAGAAATCAAAATGTCTTAGTCATGTGATTGATCATATAATACTGATTTTGAAATGGTTATGGCATAATTACCATTTCTGCGCTAAATTTGTTCAGTTTGAAAACAAAAACAAAAACAGAAAACACCAGAACTTTATGTTTGTAGCCCATTATTTGATCAGAAATTATCTTCCCCATACTCTTGGAACGTTGTGACTTTGAATGAACGGTGTAGGGAATATGCAAATAGGAGCATCAGGAATGTTTTCCATTTCCACAGTATCTGGGTGCATGAGATGATTGAACTTTGAACTTTGCCCTTTGTAACCTCTCCATGTATTTCAAAAGTCAGACAGACCTGGTGTTCTCTCTTCATTCTGATGTTGAAACATTGATAGAGCAAAAAAAAAAGATCTGTCAGGGGTCCAACAAAATTTTGTGTGCAGATCCACAAGAGGTTAGGCTCGGAGTCGGCAGAGCTGCTGACAAATTGTGCGAGTTGATTTGGAGATTATCATACCACTGAATTATGTGTATATATTTGTTGCAAGGGAGTGTGTAATTTTTTTCCAAGCATCTGAACAGTAATGACGATCAGTTCTCGAGTTGTCTCCATGGCAAAATCATTTTGCCGATTGGATTATTACGTGTACATATTTAGAGGTCCTTCTGCAGTCAATGATAAAATTTGATGGTGCGTATATAGTCGGCGTGTAAATCCAAGCAGTCATTGATTTGATATCAATATCTGTAAATTGTGCATTTCATGTGTGATGGTGAGAAAAGCACAATCCACCACACATTTTGATTGAATTTGTGCAGTCGAGTGAAACATGAGCTGGTTGAACCAAGTGTGTAATTCCAAACTCGTGCAAATTCTCCTAGAGCATTATATATGACGCATGCTACCCTCTAACTTGTTTTAGTTTCTTCCAAATGTGGAGTTTTGTGTCAAATTTCATAAATTGTCAATATGGAAAGCAACAAGGCAGTGTGTCAAGTAAGCATTCTTTATCTCATTGGCTGTTACTGTCTTTTTTCTTTGTTTCCTACCATTGGTGCAAAATTAGCAATATTTCTATTAGTACCAATATAATGATGATGATAATTATGATAATAATAATGTATTTATACAGCACATTTTCCATGTACATGTTCAAATGCGCTTTAAAATGAAATTTTTGATGGAACAAGTGAATCTATTATTATTTTTTTTTTTATGAAGATGTGTTATGATATGTATGTGATGTTAATTCCAATTTTAAGGGAAAAATCACTATTCAATGCTTCCATCAGAAGTTCTCATTGAGAAATGACATTAAAGGGGAGCTAATCACTCCTATTTGTGCTAAATAAAACTCGTAAATATGCTGGGCAAAATTCTTTTAACTGTCTCTGTAGAATAGTGACATCAGCAAATTGCAACATGCTTGTGAAAGCTCTTTAGCAAGCATAAGAAATGCTGCCCAAATCATCACCATAAAAATCACAGACTGAAGCGTGATTTTTCTGCATCGTTTTGCAGTGACACTGCTCACCATAGAACGATCAAGATTTTGAAAAATGTGCAGCCAGCCGACCAGGCTGTCTGTAAATGTCATAAGCATAGCAGTGTACAGCTGACTGTCAAGCCGATTGTGCATAAGTGTACAAAAGCTGATGATATTTCCATTGCTCTGCAATTTTATTCTATTTGTTTTTGTGTGAACGGATGGCGTGAAACATTTACAATATTTATTATTGTAGCATCTTTTGCGAAGAATAGGCTTTATTTTTGCCATACTCTTCCTGAGGGGGTCTGTAGTCAAACAAATGATTCGCATTTTGTTTAAAGAAGTGTGGTCTCTTGTTATCAAATAACTGTTGAATATGTTTGGTGCTTGTGAAGCATAAATAAATTACAGTGATAATAATGTTGGAATTCTAAACCCACAAGCCCAAATTCACGAATGTAGTTCAAATCTAGCCCATGGATTATGCAAATATTATCTGCGTAAATGTGCGTGACAGATCATGTACGGCGACTGGCCTCCAATAATGTGTGTGTACCGATATGCATGTGAAAGATCCACCTATTTCACACTTTCATGAGTTGATGGACTAAATTCGATCAGACTATGGATTTGCTTTCAGTTACCTTTGTGAATTCAGTCCATTATAGGTTTAATCTGATTTGCCCAATTTAATGCCAATGGCCATGTCGTTTTACAATTGAGTGAGCACAGAATAGTATGACTTTGTGGAATATGTGGAGTATAGCCTAATTATAATGTAGACCCTCGATACCTCATGCAGATCTTGGCTGTGTCACATGACATGCCACATGAATCTCTACTCTTGCAGCTTTGGAAGTGAGCCCTCTCTTGTTTTGCCCCCTTTTTTTTTAGCAGACATTGTGAAATGTCTTTGCAGTACATGAGCAAAGACACTCGATATTTGACCATGCATGCCGGATTTGTGTAAAAGAGTGTGTTTTATATTTTCCTTGTTCATGCAAATTTATGTTGTTGTATTGGAATACAAGCTTTGACACTTGAATAGAACAGACTATCTATATTTTTTGGGGGGTAAAAAGTCATAGGTTTCATTTCCTCGTAAATGTCACTTAAATGTTGTAGCTTCAAATTCTATAGCTTTCACACAAAAAAAACACCACCCTCGTTAGTCTCAGATATTAGGATCTGATGTGTCAACAGAAACAGAGGGGAGTTGAAAACAATGTTGTGAAACAAAAGCCAAAACAAAAGAAGTCAATATTTCAGTCTGCATCGTTTGTTAAAATTGGAGTTACTGGTAGAAGGAATTGATAACATTCCATTGTTTAGCTCATATTTAACAACATAGGAAGTAATTGTACAATCACGGAATAGGTGGCTTACATGTCCCGACATATGCAAACAGGTACCCTGGTATACAATGACATATGTACGAGACCAGCAGTGCATTTGACCAACAGGATATTTTTATGGGGAATGAAGTTTGATCACGTTTGGTCCATGGTCCACAAAAATTCTTTTCTTTCTGTGGTTGTCATTACAGAGGTATTTACAAAGGTCACGTAATCCTACACCCTGCAGCCCCCTTCATGCCCCCCCCCCCACACACACGCATACCTTTAATACGAAGAATAATGCCATACTCAAGCTTGCTACATGCCTACCCAATAAATGCACAAACACATGCCCTCAACCTTAATATGAGAATACATGTACAATGCCAAGCAAATATACTCTTCCACTATTTAAGTAGCTTTATTACGCCTTCTGCACAGTGCCTGCCTTTAATATGTGCTGCAACTGAACGATGACATAATATGTATCATTTTTATATGTGTACGATTTGTCTACCGCTTAGTACAATCTTGCAATTTTTTTTCATTTTTTTTGTAGGTCAACTCTCTGTGTGTATATAATATATATAAATTGACGAGATGTGAAAAGTCTATGAGCCTGTGATATATTAGGCACCCTATGGTTGGTTCACAAGGAAATGTGAATGTGATTTTTTATTTCTTCATATGCATTAAAAGGATGAACAAGAGATTTCTTGAGTCATGACTTATATGCGAGTTTATGTATAAGACAAGGTAACTATACCAAGTCTCGGCTGCCATTTTGTTATTAATACTACTGTATGCGCCATATATTTAGAGAGTCTAATTTTTCCGCAAGTTGTGACTTCCCGACAAGTTTGAGAGGGGTTTAATTCGTGATCACGCAGTACAGCAATGGGCGGAAAAATCGGTGTTATTCACTCATTTTCAGGAAGAAGTGCATGCACCTGTTCACACATTAGGCATCGCAAGACTTTAGGCCTACAAAACTGTATTATCACACACCTTATTCACATAGGGCCTACTGGAGTAACCAGAATATTGAACACGTGTCGTTATGTCGCATTCATGTCGGGATCACAGTTCATATTTTCGTCTATTGTTATATTCCCGAATAGCACCCACGTGGCATAATTCATAAATTTAGAAACCCTGCTGAATATTTGGTGCATACGGTATCCAGGCTGTTGCGTCTAGCAAAGAGTGATCTCAGAAAAATTCTCTTTTTTTTTTTCCATTATGAGTAATGGCGGTCAGATGGCGAGTCCACACTCGTGTGGTTCTGGGTTGTATGATGTGTTCCCTTCATTTTAGACAACAGAGAAAGTGGAATTATGTATGCAGACTGTTCTGTGTGTGTGTGTGTGTGTGTGTGTGTGTGTGTGTGTGTGTGTGTGTGTGTGTGTGCACTGGTGTGTTTGTGTGTCCTGACATGGGCTGCCTCATGAATTACAGGGGAAAATAAAGCACAATAGATAGCTTATTTCTTTCAAGCTATAAAAGGATACACAGACCACTAGAGACCAAAGGTGTGCTTGACAGATTGATGGAAGATGTGTGTGTGCAGGGGATGTGTGTGTGTGATTGTGTGAGTGTTTATGTGTGTGAGATGTCCTACATATCGTCCAGTTATGGGTAAAATCAGTAAGTTTAACCCCCACATCAGTGGAATATATGGAAATGGTAAAATTCTTTTTGAACATTGCATAATTTGATGTTTAAGTATGCTATCACGTAGGATTCCTAGTGAAAGCTGTAGAAGGGATCAGTTCCCAAGCAGTAGATATGAATGCTTGACGAGATAAAAAACCTAATGACTAGTAATAATGTAATATGGACTGGACTTGAAGGGATACAACATTTATTGCCTGAACTAGAATTGTAATGCCCGAGTCGAAGACGAGGGCAATACAATTCTAGTGAGGGCAATTAATGTCATATTCCCCGAAAGTAACCACTCCATATGAATTATTATTACTCATTTCAGACATCTTGAGCGAGCAGCAACATAAACTACTATACAATGTAAACTTTTTGCAACCAGCCAATATAAACAAATTTCCACTCAGCGCCACACTCAAGCTCTACACCACAGCAACCATACCATACATGCAAAGCTCAGCTATGCAGCGCGCATTACAGCCATGCACGCACAGTCACACATACGATTACACACTTAAAGGGAAGCAGTCCTGAGATTTTCACTGTACTGATAATTAAGAAGAGTAAAAAATATAACCTTTCACCAATTTATACGCGTGGACATCAAAAATTGTCTTCGTACACGATTTTTTAAAAATAATTCCTGCAAGCGATCGTGTAAGAGCCTGCCAAAAGGTGCAACGTCATTGATGCCCTACTCTCAAGTTGAAAGCCGTGCCTCAGAAAACCAATTTAAGTGTTCAAAAGGATCATATCTGATTTTTTCATAAAATGTGACAATATGTGGTTTTATTATTTCAAACAAAATATTTCAAGCTTATTTATATATACAATTAACATAAAAATAAATAGTAAACATGTATTTATAAATAACTAGGGATGACGAGCAGAACACCGCTGGAAAGAGTTGTGCATCGATGACGTATGACTCTCCGCCAAGACTTGCTCATTTGCAGAGTCACACTTTTTTAACCGAAATGTACGAGCTTATTTGGTGATTTGAAAGTTTGTTTTTGATGAAAGTAGTTCATTGGAGGTGCCAACAACAACATATTTTTTTTTAATTTCGTGAGGACTGAGTCCCTTTAAGGCAGATGAAGCGATTGTCCTCAATTTTTACATGCTAACATATTGGAATTTGCCCTCTGTGGTTAAACCACTCCGCGAGAAACACTCATCAACAGCAAATTTTCATCACTGGGAGCTCAAGTACCTGGATGCTATATTCCCCTCTATTTTTTAACACGCCAATCCCATAGAGGTTTGTAAAACACAGGGGGGCATAAGAAATTTATCCCTGCTGACAAGTAAAATTGAGGGGAATACAATTTCGTACAACCACAGCTCAGATGTCTGATATGTGTAATAATAATGCACTAGACTGTGTTGAGTGTTAACATGTATGCAAATATATATATATATATATATATATATATATATATATATATATATATATTTATAACTATTATTATTGTTATCAATGATAAAAATAATAATAATATGAAGGAAAAGAAAATATAAGCACAACACTAAAGCAGTGGCCTTCAAAAATAAACCTTGATAAAACAAGGAAACTGTACATTCCAAAAGCAATGACAACAATCAGCATTATGTGGTACTACAGTGTGGTGTGGCTCCATGTTTTTTTATTATTACTATTTTTTTCTTAATTTTAGAGCAGCAAGTCTTTGCCTTGACATTTGTACAATATAGCTTTTCATAAAGATTGCATAAATATACAGCTCAAATGTCACATGATTTAAAAAAACAACAACAATACTCATTTTCATGTCAATTCATAATTAACGAGACTTGGTACATATATACTTTCTCTTATTAGTAATTACAATATCATTGCCCCATACAGCGTATATATATATAAAAAAAGGAAAAAAATGACACCACAGTTTTATCAAAAAGATACACAAGTCTATAACAAAGTTAGTGAACAAAAAAAAAAAAATCAATGTTCAGAGGAAGTCAAAAGGGCATGTTCCACACATTTTTAATTTTAGTGTGTGTCTATTAACAAGATGAAAAATCCTGACACCAATTCTAATCTACAAGAGAATTTCATCTTCAGACACCTATATGCTATGAAACATCAACATTTGAGTTGCAGAGGAACATATACAATGGCGTCTCTAGGGATGATTCACTTATTGTGTTCAGTGGCAAATAACTATTGACATAACCAAAGGTAAATTTTCAGTTTCATCACAGGACATACACTACCTTGAAATAAGGTGAGGAGACGATAATATTACACAGTCTAAGAAAAGCACTGTACCACTGTCATGCCATACCTATGTGTGTGCACTTTGACAAAGTATACAGTTTTGTGCTTTACTACCCAATGTGCCCAACACTCCAAATATTTGGTACACATGTACCACCATCTAGATCTGCAATGACCCCCCCCCCCCCCCCAATTGCTATATCCCTTCAGAAAGGTTGTTCATCACACCTACCATGGTCAAAATATTCGGAAGTGAGGGGAAATAATGCAGAATATACGGCAAGACAATCATGAAGAAAACCTCACCCAAAATACAGCTCTAAGGATCTGCCTAGAATATGCCCATTTCTCACTATGGCTAATCAGCGGAAAAAGTATTATTGTGGCCACAGACTTTACCAAATTCTTTGCACTTTGTGTGCTAGGACAAGATGGGAAGAAAAGATTAAGCACGTGCTTATATTATCTAAATCCTTGCAGTTTTCACACCTTCAAAGGTCAGATTTCTTTATACTTTTCCTATCACACAATTTTGTACTCCATCACTACAGCTGTATGTGCATGATGCGATTGCATTACCCACCCTTCTGTATTTTCAGTATCAGTGCTAAAACCAGGGAGGTAAGACGACCTCCCTGCTACAACCAAGACTGAATTTGCACAGGAACAGAGACAAACTTCATGAACGATGGTGGTTTATCTCGGCAAACACCCATCAATTTGGCAAAATTTCATCCTGAGATAGTCATTGGCATCAGAGACATGTTGTAAATGTCAGTATCGGGTTACCTTGAAATTTGTTGTTGAGATTTGACAAGAAACGATGCATTTTCCCAGACATTCTTTGAATCTCTTTGAATGCTCTTACAGGGTGCATCGCAGGAGCTTCCCTGGGTGTTTCGATTTGTAAGAGAAAGCAAAGGCTGCAAGGCGATCGTAAAAATCATCCCACTATGTGAACAGTGAAAATTCTGCATCCCCAGCTATGATAAAATACCTCTTCTATTCTTAACCTTTCCCAGTGTTTGACAAATGAGAACAAACGTCTAACAACCAATGCCATGAAAGCACATACTGTGTACTGCATGTGCAACAACCTATTCTGCAGGTGTTTTATATTACTGAAAGCCATTTTGTTATAATACTGACATTTGGTATTGCATGTTGATGCAATATACAAGGTACATACCTCTCAAATTCTGTTTGCTCTTTTTTCAAGGCAAACAGGTATAAGAAATTCAAACAGGCAGTAAAATGAACATCAGGAACATTAGCATACTTGTAAGATTAAATAAGTAGAGAAAATAAAATCAACTGTCATTACGTCGCATAGCTACAGAAAACAAACAAGTTAAATGGCAATTCAAAGCAAATGAAAACAGAATTACATGTCATGCAAAGAACTGGAATGATATTGGTCAAGTGCTGGTTTGATGCCTTGGCTGAAAACGATGCCAGACATGTACACATTAGGGCAAAAGTACAAAAACAATATCGGCGAAGTAGTCACTAGGCGCTGCCAGACTGGCAAAATATCAAGAAGTTTAAGATCCCAAAGTTTTGCCAGTGTGACCGCAAACTTCCCGCAAAACTTCTCTTGAACTCCCCACTCCAACCAGGGATATTTCAACCTTTGCCACCCCTGCCAAACTTCTTGATCTTTAGCCAGTGTGACTGGACGGCAAAAGATTGTGAATATATCGCGAAGGCTTTGCAATCTGATACTTCTCGATCTTTTGCCAGTCTGACCGTGCCTCATGATTCAGAAAGCCACAGACTCCTGCTCAGAATGGAGCTACCATGAAATGTAACATTTGGTCTCAAAGAAGAGCATGATCTCCTTACGGCGCTACCACTGTTGGTATTCTTATGAAATAAATATGAAATTTCCAGTGTAGATAAACCCTCCGTAGTGAACATTGGAAAGTTTCACTCTGGTTTCAGACTGAATTCCACCACAACATACTGTTTCCTTTAACATATCATGCATGATTCAGTGCGTGTAGAAATAGCTCCTTCCGCTTTAATTCTCAACAACCTGTTCAATAGACCCCCCCCCCCCATAAGATAAATAAATAAACCAGTAAATAATTGCATTTTCAGAAAAAATTGACTCAAAGAAGCTTAGTCTTAGAAGGCATGGACGAAAATCATTTGAGCAGTACTTTAACATCTGGATTATTTAGATTTACACTTCATTTATCCTTTATAAAAAAATACTTCATATCCTATACAAAACTATTAACATAATATTTGCTAGTTTGAATTACCATTCCTTCTTTAAGATTTCAGCCTTTCATAAGCCAGTTATTGGCACATCACCATTTATACTGATCTCATACAGTGGAAAAATTTGTCTACTGAAACGGAAATTTCCTTTCTACCACACACAATATGTTAATTTCAAAAGCATCCTCCAACTTGTATCACAATCATGTCTTGTTAGATTCAACATTATGTGTGTGAATCCTATAGAAGTACAACTGTACTATGCATCTTTGAGACTCTTGACTACAATCATGCATTTTCCACGATATTATGTACCACACAAAAATCACGGTCTGCTTTTGAAACTGGTGGGTGGTGTCATATGCCATTGGGAAAGACAAAAAAATTGGATCATGGAGTCAGTATTAGGAAGAATCTTTTCATACAAGGGGGGATTGGGCCCAACAGTATGGTACATGTGGGTTGGCAGCTTGTTTTATAGAGCCATTCATTCTCTCAACAAACCAAAGCATCTTTTGCTCAAAACTCATACAAGGGCAATTTCTAAACTCAGCCATCAAAGGGGGTAGATGGAGAGTAGCCATTAGCAATCTTTCTTCAACAGAAATTATAGTTCTGTACTTAACCAAAGCATAAAAAAAAATCAGGTGCACTGTAAAGGTTGGAAAACTGTGCAAATTTCACACGACATGAAATTGACACAAAAATAAAAGTGTGCACATATTTTTGCTTGTATATGATGCAATATTTTATCTTTTCGATTCCACAGAATTAAAGACATGCGAAATTCAGTTTACCAGACCAAACGTAAAAAATTACTCCCACGAAAATGTCCACTCTTACAGTAATCGGGTTTTGCTGTAAACGTCCATTCTGAATGATTCTGCAGTACCATGCCAAGAGAGCTGGCAAAATGTGGCGTCAACGTTAACAGCACATGTGCATCTGAGTATTGCTTGATTCTCCTTCACCCTAGCACCTGATTACCCTGTTGTGTCCCAGATACATGTACTGTAATGCCCAATAGGATTTATACTTGGCACACTGGATTTCTCGTAATCAATGGGTAAAAATGTCCGCTACTTGGGTCACACCAACTCCAACCACCTCACTTCTCTCATGGGATTTGGTTACCGTGGGTACTCCCCCCTCACATGGATTAGCTTCCCCACACCTACATGTACACTCCACACCACTAACATCTATTCTAGGCTCCACTTGACATAAGAGTCGTGAAATCCTGTCCATTTTGTCTTTTCTTAACCACACCCAATCATTGGAAGAAAACAACTTTTAAAGATTTAGTTATATCAAATAAAACATAAGACAATAATTTCTTTCTAGCATTTTCTTTTTTTGTTGTTAGAAAATCCATTCAAACAGCGGGAATGATCACGAAATTCAAACAAATGTGAGTATAGAAACCGGGAAGTAGGAACTATATTGTCAAAAGAAAAAATAAAATTGAACAGAAAATAAAACACAATTTCTCAATATTAAAGCTGGCATAATAAAGAAACCACTGGGATGTGGAAAATAGATTCAAAGAATATCACAACTTTCTGGTGAATACACCAAAAAAAAAAAAATACAATTCACTTTATAATTCTTAGTTCTGATATAACGTACATCCACAACATGAAAAGAGGTACATGTACAGACAGACAGTCACACAGACATCTATAAACATATACCACAAACACACACACACACACACACACAAACAAAATATATCTATATCTGATCAAAAATCTGGAAATAATACGTGGAATAAGAATTAACGTATCTATAAAAGTGAACAGGCATACAAGATTTGTGCAGTAGCAAAAATGCAAAGCTTAAACACAGGCAATGTACGGAAAATCCCAAATCATCCTAGCTCAACAGCTGATATTCAAGAATTGCTGCTCATTTCTGCATGAGGGCACCTTCCATGAAACATGAGGAACAACTTGAAACATGTCATATTATCTCTTGGACTTTTTTTTTTGGTATGAATCTTATTTCCACTGAGATGATGTCATAGTCTTAATTCATTAGGTAGAAAAAAAGACAAGTGTAACACAAAAAGTTGTTTAATAAAATAATCACGTAGTAGCTAGGGCACACATGCTGGAACATAATATTATTGTAAAAATGGACACATTCACAGATTAATTTGGCATGCTGGGCACATTTATGTGATTTACTTGTTTCCAATTATGCAACTATGCAAAAATATTTTGGACATGATTCCATGCCTCCAAAAACATTCAGATGATAATGCTATTGATATCGTCATTAAATTTGCAATAATGCAGCAGAGTACAAACTTCCAAGTTACATTTGATTGTGTGAAATCCTGTACACAATTTTCCTCGTAAAGACAGGCAAAATCAATAGAAAAGAGGCAAAACAAAACAAAAACAAAAACAAAACAACGAACAAAATAACACCCACTTCTAAACAAGCTGATTAAAATTTCAAATGTGCTATTAGGGACTTTAGTGTGCAGGAATGCCATAAAAGAACATCTCTAAAACAAACAACTTTTTCCTACAAAAAAAAAATACAGTGTCAGAGGGATTAAATAATTGATATATTGGACAAACACTGTCCACCTTTCACATTGTCATAAACTAAGAGTAATGTCTACGACATAATGCCTCTGGCACCCTTTCTGGTGAACACATGAAAAAAAAATGAAAAGAAAATGAAATTACACTTCGAAAGATATAAGCAATTTCCTGGCATAGAAGATTTTGTACAATAGTTTTTTCTCCATTTTTACAACAGCTATAATTTCCCATTCCCCTTTACAAAAATCGAACAGATTGCACTTTGACTACACACAATTCTGAATAAACGCGGGGAGGGGGGGGGGCAGGCAACATCTCAAGACTTTCTCCTTTCTCAAATTCATTTGAGAAGAGATCACATCTTCTTGAGTTATCTTGTTTTTGATGCAGGCATTAAAATCTAATAAGGTTAAGTAGGTTCCCATGAACATAGCCTCCACCATCAAATTCAAGATGGTATTTTGACACTTCAATATTGATATCCTCCAAAATGAATGACAGAATTTTAGATACAATCACTGAACCTGGCTCAATTACTGAACCCAATTTCAGTAGATTGTTACCCTCAGATTCCATATTTCAGACGTTCATTGCCGAGAAAGTTACGGGCAGTGTCAATCAGCAACGCCAACTTCATAGGGCTCATGGTATTGCTGGGGCTACGAGCTTCTCGAACGTGAAAACAATTGAAATCAACTGATTAAAACCACGAGACATCCACGCTGTATCACACTCGGGGAAAACTCGGAGGTACAATCTTCCCAAGTGCCCAGAGATAAGATGATATATAAACGGTTACACTTTCAGATATTGAAGGTATTAGCACGTGTTGGGGAAAATAATGACACAACACATTTCTTCAGTAATGCATGTCAATCAATCCCTTTGGTCTCACAACACATTATTGCAGCTGACATTAGACTCTACTCAGACATATCTCGGTATTAAACGGTCAAGTGAGAAATGAACGGTAGCATGACGGATACCAGGAGTGATAAAATCCCAATGATGCAAAGCCCAACTGCCTCTCAACATCTGGTGCAGAGAGCACCAAAGTGATGATGTCACAGGTCTTTTGTTATAGCTTGGGCTAGTACCAGGTGCGGGCATAAAGACTCGGACCAGGTGAGGTTGTTTTAGAACCAGCTTCCATTTGATGCCTATGACATCACACTTTGGTGCTCCACAGCCAGCACCCTTCCAGAGCGAGATGTCTAACTGAATAGACGGCTTTCGTAACATATCCAAATCTTATGCATTCCTCTTGAACAGAGGTTGTTCTCGACAACCTGAAAGCTTTTCCGAAGCTTGTCCAACATAGCAACACGTAATATCTGCAAACTGGATTCCAATTGAATTTCATTTAAGAAGAGTAGGTTAATGGAATACCAGTAACTCGTCTCTTTGTTCACGGGAATGAAACATCCATAAATTTGAATACATTACGAAAACAACCTATTCTCACACACAAGCACTTAGTACCGTTTTTTTAATTTTTCTACCGCAGTCTGGACCGCTGCCACGGAAGGAGGTTGACATGACATGGGAGGGGCAACCGCTTGCATTGATGATTGGGGTTACAAAAGCTTCGCAGGATAGCGCCCATTTCCTGCGATTCACTCCTGAAAAATGTGAAAAATGCTAATACTGCACACGTTTTGTGTCCTTTTCTCTTGCTGTCACTCCGCCGATGGTGAGATGACGACGGGGCAAAATGCCTACCCTTGCCTGGTAGAGGGCGATCTTGATGTAGGACTGAAGACAAGACGGCTCCGTTGCCCTTACCGTTCATAATACTGTGGGGAGCTTTGGGGGCAGTTCTCTTTCTACGGACGAGCCCAACCGCTGCATCCCAATCATGCTTGGAGTAATGTGGCTTTGAATAGTACATGTACATGTTGGCATCGAGAGAAAATATCATTAAGGAGTCTTCTCTTGTTCACACAAAAGTTCCTGTTAACTCCAGTCAGTGTGATAACCTGACCAGTCACTCTCCGGTGCTATGTATACTCGCTGTCCATTGTAAACGCATGTCACAATGCCTAGGTACCCTGTCCTTGGTACACCAGCCTATTTTAAGCAGTAAGAAGATGGAAGACAAAACACATTATTTCAGTGGTTCAATAGCTTAATTGTCAGAGCTAATTTATAGTCTGTACAAGAAATGGGTATCTTATTCGCAGCATACCAGAATGAAAATGTAATAAAGTTATCATTTGGTAATTTGCTTCTTTTGTAAGGGTAGTTTTTTTTTAATGCAAAATATTGCAGCATTGCTATGTCTCCACAAAGTAGGGCTGTTATGCATCACTACAGGGGAATTTTGTTCCAACGTGCTGGTAAGACCACTGAAATTTCCTTGTAATATCAGGGATAAAAGCAAAAGAATTTGAATGAAATGGGACCTTCAGAATTATCTTGTTATATCAGGTACCTCACTTCATCTGACCTCACTATAACAAGATTCCACTGTCTTACAAATTCTTGAAAAGTATCAAATGAAAGCACAGAAAAAACATTAAGAACATCCTTTGAAATAGACTACAAGAGTAAAAGTACAAAATCACAACAAAACTCACCTTGAAATCTTGCATTATACCCAAGGTTTTTGTGATGAGCTTGAAGCTGTTTTTATCCCTGTACGTCACTCGCACTTCACTTAAATGCGAAGCATGCCCTCCCTTGATATCCTCCAGAGAGCGACTCTCAACACCATAGACCCTCTCCCTGAATGCAGGGTCATAATTTTCCTGTTCCAGTCAAACAAAAGATCGAAATAATCCAGGGTGAATTTTTTTTTCATAGCAGGGAATATGGGTAATATGACGACTGATGGGTAAAAAAGTGAAATGAAAATAAACAAGACAGACAAAAAAAGATGAAATATGAACTTGAACGCTGAAATACAAGCAGTAGCGTATCAGCCTTTTCAGAAATCTTTCTGTTACTGGATATGAATAAAAATAAACACACAGACACACAACAATAGACAAAATACAATCTTGAGTGCGGAAATACAAACAGTAGTGTATTAGCCTTTTCAAAAATTCTTCTGATATTGGTTGGTCAATACTTTATAAAACATACATCAAGAAAGAACTGTGAACTAAAACGCAAAGTTTTCCTGCATAAGTACAATCATTTTCGGCAATCACTTTCAATACCTTTGTTTTTCTGAGCTACAGTAGGTGTAATGACATTAACTTTTGACTGCTTTTCTTTTCTTCCCTTTTTTTTTCCAAGTTTGGAAGCAAGATGGTACTATTATGCTGAATAAACCAGAGGAATTTTCATACACCTGCTGGCTCATTTACTGAGTCCTGAATATGATTTTGACATCAGCACAGACAGGTGCATAAAAGACATGATGCAGAGACTCCAACTCTCCCGCTTTCAATGGGAGATCTCCCGCCGAAAGCCCATTTTTGCAAAATCTCCTGTTCTCCCGCTTGAGATTTAATTTCTCCCGCTTGAAATGATTTCTTACTCTGTGTCATCGTATGTTGTAAAATAAGCCTTACATAGCACGAGATAACATCTAGGACCCTAGAGTTGGACCCCGGTAGCAAAGAACTTCGCGCACATCAAGTTGGAGTCTCCCGTTTACTAGGGGTTTCAGGCGGGAGAATCTCCAGATCAGAAGGTGCTTGGGGTTGGAGTCTCTGCATGATGCAAAGCAATAAACGGATGTCCCCTTTACAGCTATGCATGGTTGCACTCAGCAATACAGAAATGAACAGTGAAGACTTGCAAATTAGCTAAAGGCATTTAATAATCTTAACTCACAATTGGTTGGACTGATTACCTTTAATAGATACGAGAGATCTTTGGAAGTAAATGGATAGAACTCTTTGTTGAGGGAAATGAACTTTAGATGCTGCTCGAAGAACTGGCCTCTGCAAAGAAAACACATAGAATGAAGAGATATAATTTCATAGTACAGTGATAGGTAATACCTCCTCTTGTTTTGAGGGAATCTCACATCAAATGCTACGGATTACATTGGGCACACATTAGATCAATTGATACTCCTCCGGAGGTAAGCCAAAAACTGGTTACAAATCTATAAATCGTCACTTGCCTGGCAGAAGGGCCCCAGCAAGTTTACATCGTGCAAGCCTTAGGGCCCTTCTGCCGGGCAGGCAACGAAATATACATTATGTGTGAATGCCTGTATCTAAAATATCAAATCAGAATCAAATGTTTGTCTTTCCTTCACCATTGGTTCATCAACTCTAGTACTTCTTGGTGTATAAGTGTTTGAGATAGAGAAATCTGTAATACTGGGCTCTGAATAATCACTAATGCATGGCAGAAATAATTACACATTATTAGCAGATCCAGCTGTCATAAAAACCTCCAAGTGTACACTAGATTTGCAGGTGAGTGTCACTAAGCACACCAACTGTGTATTAGGTCTATCACAAGGAAATCATTTAAAATTTCAATTTCTTTTCTTTGTCACTCTTTCACACACAATGGGTGAAAGGTCAAGTGCATGAACAGGTAAGGCCCCCAAACGAATATTAGCACTGACAGGTCAAGCCTTTCCAAACTCAAAAGTAGTTCAGGGGGGTGTTTCATCAACGTTTGTCAGCGCTGACAACTTGAATCACCATAGTAACAGTCAGTGACCAGAGCATCTCAGCCAATCAAAACCAAGGATTTTGCTGAAATTATCAGCGCTGACAGTTGTCAGCGCCGACAAACGTTGATGAAACACCCCCCAGGTCATCTGGAAAGGAGTGACGGAAAGGAGAGAACGGCAAAAGAGAAAGAATGAATGTAGAGAGTAATGAAAGAAAAAGGGAAGGAAAAAAAGAAGAAGAAAGCTGTATTGAAGGAAGAAAGAACGAAGGAAATCAATAAGAAAGGAAGATGGTGAGACAGACTCACTTGCTGACACCAAATTTGCCAAAGGTGTCTGTCCTAGAAACCTCTGGTCGGATGCAAGCTCTCTCCTTCCTTTGGTCTGGGTGCCTCATCCAGTCATCCCAAAACCTATAGCAGGGAAAATAAAAATAAAAATAGAATAGTATTCATCCTATTAAACCAACTATCACATTTTGCTGACCATTTATCTTTTAAAAAAAGGGGAGGGGCATACATGACTTTTTTTCAACATATGTTTAAAGAGGCTAAATGTTGTTTTTTTTTTGGACAAGTTCGGACAAGAGTATGAACATGCATAACCATCAATTGCTGCTTTGGTTGCATTGCAATACTGACAATTAAACAGGAAGTCTCCCCAAACATACATGCAGAATATGTGGATTCAGCTACTATACAAAGATTGTGAAAGTTTGAGGTAGGTGGCATTTATTCAGAAGGTGACGATTGTTAATGTGTTGGTTAATTCCACTGATAAGGTCAGAACAGTACAACTTAATAAAAAAAAAAAAAGATATCATTTTATGCTAGGTCTACAATTTTTGTACATTAAGTTTCCATTTTTGGGCAAGCAGGGCTGCTGAGGCCACTGGGTACATAATGTTAATGATCCATCAGAAATAGGAAAGATGGATTGTACATTTTAAGAGAGTAATGTACAGAGTAGAGTAGGCTGATACAAGGGATTGTGTGAAAGAGGAAGGGAAACCAATATGCATCATACCCGCATCCATCTCCCTCTCCAAAAAACAAACAAAAACAAAACATGCATCAAAGCACAAACACATCCCCTTTAAGAGTACCTGGCAGTGGTCACAACGGGGGCGTTTGTAGGCAGTTTTGGTCCAAAGGCATAAATAGGGTAATCTAGGTGAGGTAAACGATTTAGCACACACAGGAATGCGAGTAACATGTAAATAATGACATTTAACCATGAATGATTTGGAGGCCTTTTGTCTTGTACTCCACTTACTTTATGTACCACTTTATCACCAAGACTGTTTGTTTCTGAAGGATGAATGGAAAATTGGGGAGAGGGGGGGGGGGGGGGGGGGAAGAGAGAAGTGTAATGATGAAATATCTCACCCAGCCGGCCATTTCGGGCTCAGCTGCACCCATTCTTTTCTGAGCAGCATCCATCCGAGGCCAGGAAAGAAGTCGCTGCGGTAAAGCAATCCTGTAATCAAGGAAGAGATGTACTGTAAAAGTGGAAATTTTCGCGGTGTTGAAATTTTCGCGCATTTCGCGCTACCAGAAACTAGCGCGAAAATAAAAGCATGTGAATATTTTTGCTTGCCATATGCTCCTGTGCGTGATGTCATGATTCCGCTGAATTAAAAACACGCGAAACTCTTCTTACCCGGCGAAGCGCGAAAAATTAGTCACGCGAAAATATCCACTTTTACAGTAATCACAATCAGCCAGGACAACATCCTCTGGTCTTCAAGAAAGTGATGACACAGTACAGTATGTCCCAAAAAAATTAGAATCGGATTTTCGCATTGATAACCCCCAATATTATACTTCAGGGTCTTAAAATATAACATCTTAGCTCTATTTTGCAGACAACCCCATTCAATTTGGTTAAGCGGTCGCAGAGAAATGTGGATTGTTGTAAAGCATGTCATGAGTCTGATTCTTCGAAGTTTAGCACTTGGATGCTCTTGGAACTGCATATTAATGCGTGGACACAATAGCCAGAACTTGGAGGGAACAGATTCCTGACATGCTCTACAAAATTCCTCATTTCTCTTTGACCACTGAAGCAAATCTAATGGGGTTTTCTGTAAGATGTGGGCAATGAGTTATAGTTTCATACCCTGAAATTGTATTTGAATTGATTCACTACTTTTAAAATTATCATTGCGGAGGGTCGCGTTGTAATTTTTTTTGGGACATATAGTACAATCTATGTGGTACTTGGAACTAACGTGAAAGTACACAATACTAGAAGCGACATGGTCATGTTGAATTATTTCAAGGATGCTGATACACTGCAGCATTTACTTTTAAATGTTGCAGAAAAGAAATAGAAAGCAAAGTGACACCCCCCCCCAAAAAAAAAAGAAGAAGAACAAAAACAACAATGTATTGTCCCTATGTTATCAAAACCTTTAATCAGAAAGAGCTAGATACACAAAAGCTGATTTATGTGGCAAGAACCACTTCATTGCAACAGTTTGCAAGATCTTCGTACGATATTGAACTGACATTGCTATGCATTCATAGCTTTTAACCCGTTGGGGACGGACTGATTTTGCTACAACACACATTTCCCATAGACCCCTGCCCGAGTATACACAGGACTCATCCTCAACAGGTTAACAAAAAATCAAATGTACACGCAATCGAAGTCAACCTCCTCCTCCTCCTCCTCCTGTTCCAAGTCTCCACAATGGTTGAGAATCTTACCGGGGTTCTTCTCTATCCTCGTGTCCCTGCCATTGTCGTTCCAGGCGGACACACACCACAGGGTTGGGTCCTGCTTCAGGAGAGGGTAAGTCGCCAGGAAGTATTCGAAGAAATCCACAGCAACATCCAGATCATCTGTGGGAAGGTATCATAGTGAAAGGAAGGGAATGTGGGCTTCAAAGGGTGGTGTCTCCTTTTGATGGTAATGGGTCTCTTTGTGAAGGCAATGCATTTTGTAAGGTAAGGGGTGATGCATCTTTGTGAGGACACTGTCTCCATAGGGGCAATGTGAATTTGTAAAGACAGTGTGAAAATACTGCCAAGAACATGAGAATGTCTCCACTGCCACTCTACTTGCAAACTTAGGGATTCAGGGACCGACTACAGCGTCTACGCACCAGGTGACTCAGATGGTACAGGCGTGGAGAATGCACCAATATATGCCAATTTTCAGCTTAAAGGGGATGGCTAGTAACCAATCAGTGGGAATCAGTGGGAATGCTGAGGGATGATTGTTCCCATCCTTGTGGGATTCATTTATGAGTACATTATATATCTACTGTTGTGTGAAAACTATTTGCTTCAGAACGGTCTCATATTCAAGTAATGTGCCGATTAATGCCCCGTCACTGACCAGGCACGCTAACCTGGAAACATTAAATTGCACATTACTTGAATATGAGACCATTCTGAAGCAAATAATTTTCACATAACAATAGATATATAATGTACTCTTAAATGAATCCCACAAGGATTGGAACAATCATCCTCCAGCATTCCCACTGATTCCCACTGATCAGTTACTAGCCTTCCCCTTTAAGAGGACACAGCAGACCAAGGAAGACCTGGTCTGAATGTGCTAGGGTCGACATTACGATGTGTGCCATGGCCTGATCCGCATTGACCCGCTGGACAGGGTGGCATGTGTTTTTGTGAGGGTAAAGGGTCTTTGTGAGGACAATGTGTTTTTGCGAGGGCAATGTGAGTTTCGTGAGGACATTGCATGACAAATGGTACATATGGGCCATAGAATGCACAGCTCAATCTTAATCATTTTGCTTATAAATGATTAAAATGAAATGAGAACACTAGCACTGAGGAAAGATATGCTCCAAGTATGAAAAATTCTCCATGAATTACGATGTTGCCAGCAATAAAGGGCAAATGTTTTTAACTCTTATTAAAGTGCACTCTGTGTCAACATCTGCCTACAACATGACTTTTGAAAACAACTTCAATGTGTAATCCTGCATAATGGACAGTTTCTAGAATAATTTTGACTTTCAACTCTTGATTGACAGTGAGGGGACAAACTGATAACTAAGAAGTTAAGTAAGCATAGGAAAAAGACAGGAGTTTCTGAGAGCGCTGAAGCCACTGTTCATGAATGACAAACACTTCATCAGCGGTAAACAAATCACTGGACGACCTTTACCTTCCACTATGATAACAGCGTCGAAGGAATGCTTCAGGAACATCTGATCGAGGGCCCACTTGTAGTGGCGTGAAATCTTGTAGTAGCCTTCAAACTTCTTCTGGTTTGTTGGCAGTTTAATTGGGCTCAAGTCTGGTTGCTACAGAGAGAGACAAACATTCACTTTAGTAGAAGCCATTGAAGTTTCCCAAAGTTTCTGTAATTTGTTACATGCACATAACACTAAAAAGTGAGGGGGGGGGGGGGGTGAGGAAGCAGACTTAACTGAGATAAACCATCACCCCCCCCCCCCCCCCTCCCGTACAGGAAATACTCAAGTACAGAGCAGTTCTGTTATAGCTCACATGAGATTCAGATGTTTATCAAGAACTGCTGACTGTACATGGGTTCTTTGACCAATTACTAGCATTTAAAAGAAGAAAAAAAAGAAATTAAACAGTCAGGGACAGAACATACTTGGGAAGGTATTGTTTTGGATCTTGTCAGATTCTGATTTCATCACATCTTTTAGCATGTAAAATGATTCTGATCAAAACAAACCTATTAACTGGTGCACCAATCACCGAGGAAACAACAACAACAAAATCCCACTTGCACTCTGCCTCCAAAATTAAGTATCTCTCCCCGCTTTTCTTCTTAACATGAAAATCACAAACTTTTGCAGACTTGAACGGCCTCTTTCTAATATGAACTGATTTGTACATATACAGAAGTAAATGATAATTCTGCACTCTGTACACTGATAATTATCAAAACGGAATGCCAAAGTTACAGTTACAAATATCATACCATTCCTGTATGTGAGTAGGACCCTACAGCAAACACATACACACAGATGTTAGGACCTCCTGTGAGTTTTGACATGAATATGGCTTTATTTCCTGTGGCTTAACGACAGGTAAAAGTACATTGTTTTCATAAACAGTATTTGTTTGCTGTTGTTGCTTATCATTGTTGTTTTTATATCTCTTGAATTTCTTGTAATTTCACAGCAGGGTAATTCTATGAAGTTGGGGCAGTGTCCATGTAGCATCGTGATATTTAAAAAATACATTTCAGCATAACTCAATATCAACTATGCTATGCATTTATTGTTTGTAGGCTTTACATTTGCATTGAGGCCACACATTTTCCTGGAAATTTTGTGCCATTCAGACTCAATTTTAATGAAGTTATTAAACAATATGTAACAGTGTCCTGTAGCATCGTGACGTGTCCATGTAGCATCATGATATTTAAAATTTGGTCCTAAGAGACAAATTATGGCGATTAGCTTGACCAAAATTTGATGCAATATGCATATTTACAAGATATGAATGAGATAGCTAAATATCTCAAATTTCCTGTTCACAGTTTTAATTTTAAAAGAAAATTACAAAATGTATCACGATGCTATGCGGTGTCCTTTTTTGTGACATTTGGTGGACACCGCGTAGCATAGTGACACATTGTGTAATTTTCTTGTAAAAGTAAAACTGTGGAAAGGAGAGTTAAGATATTTAGCTATCTGACTAATCTAGTAATTATGCATATTATATC
Source organism: Diadema antillarum (assembly GCF_040938485.1). Classification (NCBI taxonomy): domain Eukaryota; kingdom Metazoa; phylum Echinodermata; class Echinoidea; order Diadematoida; family Diadematidae; genus Diadema; species Diadema antillarum. The sequence goes on along the minus strand of NW_027271393.1, from coordinate 811,828 downwards.
AAATTTTGGTCAAAAAAAAAAAAAGGCCATCGGCTTCAATCTGTAAAAGCTTTGGGCCACAAATGTTTCTGGTTTTACAGTATGTGCTTTGGAAATTCATCCACTTTCATTGTAATTGCTACAGCATTGTGTTGTACATGAACAACAACAAATAAATGACTATCAGAACAACAACAAACAATACATGTACTTCAAACAAAGGTTTTTTTTTGTTTTTTTTTTTCTTTCCGCTCTGTCTGGTCTAACAAAACAACAGGCTGGCGTCAAATTGTATTCAAACTTACTTGCATGTGAACCACCTTACTGCCAAACTCCCGGATCGCATCAGCCGTCTTCCTGTCCCCGCAGTCCTGGCTCACATAGATTGGGAACTGCTGGGCTGATGGTCGCGTGCTGCATGGATGAAAGCACACGCACACACACCATTTGAAAAAAAGATTGTGTAATACAAATAAATGAACGACACATTCTCTTGAGCTTTTTGAGTGGTGTTCAGCTTAAAGAGGAATTCTTTCTTACCAGATAAACCTATAACTGGCATGGAATTCCCCTTTGATATGCACAGATCTGAGATGTGCAACTATGAATAATACAACAAATGGTCAGAATTTGTTTAGTTTGTTCTTTCCTTACTTTTTGAGATATGTAGTGATTTTCCATCACATCATGGTGCTCACAGCACTCAATGATATGCCATTAGTGCTAGTATTAAAGAAAACCAAAACCCAAGGAGCGATGTGGATTGAGTGAAAGCAGCAACATCAGTAGAACACATCAGTGAAAGTTTGAGGAAAATCAAACAATCAATGCAAGAGTTATTAATTTTTAAAGTTTTGACATTGTAATGAATGAATAAGGAGACTACTAGAGTCCATGATGTCATGTGTGGACAACAATACAAAGAAAATATAAAGAGAATCGTTTTTTTATCTTTTTATTTTCTTTATATTGTTGTCCACACATGATGCCATAAACTCAAGTAGTCTCCTTATCCAGTGGGTCCAACACCAAAACTTTAAAAATTCATAACTGCTGCATCAATTGTCCGATTTTCCTCAAACTTTCATTGATGTGCTCTACTAATGTTGCTACTTTCACTCAATCCACATTTCTCTTTGGGTTTTGGTTTCCTTTGAAACCTGCTGCACATTCCATCCACCCCCCCCCCCCCACCACCACCACCACCACCACCATCATCACCACAGGAGCATTACAAGCAGGATGCTGGCTTTTTAAAGATAATACAAAGTTTTGGTACCTCAAAAGTTTCGCTGAATTTCCTCATCTTAGTTTGTGTTTCAGGTTAAAGTACCTTTCATACAACTAACACTGTGAGACTTACTCGCCCCAAAGTGCTCTCATGTCTTAGTAATCATGCAATAATGGTTTCGTACCAGAGCCGCCGCCGTACGGCGGCGAGGTAGTACACGTATTGTACGTTGCATGATAACTGCGACCAGCAGCGTGCAGCCCCATACAAAACATGTGTACGCATAGCTAACTGTGACCAGCAGCCCCATACGCATAGCGTAATGGGGCCTCGCATTGTAGCATTCAGGATCATGACAGATTTAGTATCGCAGGTAAATTTCAACTTAAAATCCAAAAATTTCTTCGATTTGAAGACTTACCAATTAAGTTGAAGTATTGAAAACAGGCTTCAGGTAACGTTTGGTTCTGCCAATAGTCCCTTTCTGTTCAAATTGATGACTGAATGTGACTCGGTCGAGAGGACCTTGGGAGAGCTATATACACTGAATACAATGGCCAGCGCATGCGCACACATCACATGCCCACAAATTTCAAATCCATGAACGTATAAGATGTTTGTGTGCGCAACAACAATTTTGGGCTTCCTACCAGGCACACAGAATCAATTTCCTGGTATCGCATTGCCAATTTGCTCTGCATTTCTTTAATCCACTGCTACACAAACTATCTTTTGTGTAGCAGTTTTCTTCCATAGACGTGTACAGGATATCATTTGAAATATTTTTCATCTGCTGGTATTGCTAATCAAATTTGAGTTGGAAAACTATTCCCTGCAGGCACCCAATCCATAACACCAGGGCAGAGAGACATCATTTGAATGAATCCATGTGTCCTGCTTCAATACATAAGTACATACATGTAGGCCCTGCAAGGGCTCAAAACCCTGTTCTTGTTGAAAGCACAGTGGACGATCTGTATTAAAAACCATGACACCCTGACATAACAGGCATTATCATAATTAAGCACCTGCATACTGTCCAGATTAAAAAAACAACAATAACAACAACAAACATACTATGATTTGCCAATCTAAAGGGTGTGTACAGTTCTCGTGGAGGTGAGGATTTAGCTTTAAACACTTTGCGAGATATTCAGAAACCACTCTTTGAGATGTCAAAGAGCATGCAATGCTAAGGGGTATCAAAAGTTTATTTGATGAAAATCGGTTTTGAAATGCCTGAGATATATCCAAAAACAAGGTGAAACAAAGAGATCCTAATAAAGTTGTGGCATGTTGCCTTTTATTATTATCACTTTTTTGGATATCTCAGCCATTTCAAAACAAATTTTCATCAAATAAACGTTGAATCCTTCTTAAAATTACATGCTCTTTCATATTTCATAAGAGATTTCTCATTATCTCACTTAGAAATGTTCAAAACATGAATCCCTTACCTCAACCAGTACTGTACAGTCCCTTTAATCAAAGATCTGTGCATTAAAATAATACCTATGAACTCTTTCTGGTAATTTACACTCGATAATCATGACCTTCAGTTCTCACAATTGATCTGGGCATTAAAACTGCTCCCTGAACACACCTTGCCTTTGACCAACTTTTGACATGCAAGGATGGACATTGTACTCTGCACTGCAACTGTAAATAGATTTTTTTTCTTTTTCAATTTGTAGATATTATGACTACTGTTGATAACCTCAGTATCTACAGCAATGAGGAAAAGAAACTATAATTGATAGGATCACACAATCTCTGATTCATGCATTAAAAAAAACACACACAAAAATGTTAACCCTTTTTGTGCCAGGGACTTTGGACAGTGTGTAGGACATAATGGCCCAAATTCACGAAGGTGGCACAATCTAACCATGGACAAAGACCATAGTTTTTTATGGGGTGCCAAGTGTTGCATATGGCCTATTTCGTTACGAAATCAGTCATTTCGTTGATGAAATGATTATTTTAAAACGAAACGACAATATTTCATAACGTCATAAAGAAATGACTGATTTCGTAACAAAATAGGCCATGCAACACTTGGCGCCCCATAAAAAACTATGGTCTTTGTCCATGGTTTAAACCATGGACACGATTGTACCACCTTCGTGAATTTGGGCCAATGGGTTTAGAAACTTATTGGTGAAAGGGACAAGGAGATAGAGAGAAAGAGACTGATATAACAAATGACACCTTCTCTTATTCTTCTCACAACTTTCAGCGACTTAACATTCAAATATTACATCTAATCTGAACTTTGGAGACATTGCATAAATTTTAGATCTAATCTGAATCAGAATATCAACATGAGGCACATTTTAATTGCCATTAGTCCACAATAGGTCTGCCTATGGGGGGGGGGGGCCTCATACTGGTAGATATGATTGTATAGCAAACGATTACCTATATAGAAAGACGAAAAGAGAGGGGTATGAAAGAACGTTTGTTCTGAAACTGCATGAATATACTTTAGATCAAGTTTGGGGCACAATGGCAACATGAGACCCATTACTATTTACCATTATGCTAGACAAATATGAAAAGTCTGTCTTTTGGAGGTCATGTGTGCAATGCCCAGAATACTGACAGAAAGATGGAGAGAAAGAAGAAGAAGAAAAAGAAGAAAAAGAAAAAGAAGAAGAAGAAGAGAATGGTTCCAACAAATGTTTGCTCTTATTCTACCCACATGCCTATACTATAGAGACTGTTCATGAATATTGAATCTAGTTCAGGTCAAAAGGTCACATGGGGCCCTCTGCAAACTTTATATACCGGTAGTCAGACCACTGATAAAGTCCCTGTTTTTTTTAGCTCACATGTCGCTGTCTGCAAACAATAGAGCACCAGAGCATCCTCTGATTGGAGGTCAACTAATCTTGTCAAGTTCACAGGTGCTGCCTGTTCCGATCAACTATTTTTTATTCTTGCATGTCGGAGGTTGACAACTGTTACCCATGACAGAGTGAAAAGAAAAAAAAAAAAAGATTGGGGTTGTGCCATGGATGGCCTGAACAACATTTGGACAACAAATATTTGGCAGAGGCAGCAAAACCGGCACATAAAATGTAGGGTGACAGCCATACGGGCAAACTGAAGCTGCCTTTCTGGAGCACACATCACCTTCTGAGGATATTGTCCCTCGGTTGGACTAGTGAATTTCAGAGTTTTATGGCCTGAAGAAAAATGTGACAATATCAGTAGCCCACGATCAAGGGAACATTAACAGAAACACATAAATTTCCTCTCCTAATATGTTCACCTACAGTGTAGGCTTACCAATACAAGATTCATGTAATTGTGTTGTCATATAAACAGTTCTGTTTCATATGAGTAATTGAATCAACAGGGTTGAAAGAAAGAAAATGAAAAAGAAAAAGAAAAAACTTTGCCCTTCACTATCAGCTACATCTTTCTGATTCTATTCTTTTGTCATATGTTCCAATTCAATCATACACAACGTAGCAAAAAAGAAGAAGAAAGAAAACAAATACAAAAGAAAAAATGAAAAGGGTGTCTACAATAGCACAGCAAATACTCAAGCAAAAGAAAGAAACAGCATAATAATTTGTTTGCAACATATTTCATGTGACATATATACCCTACATTCACACTGGATCCAGCGTCGGATCATGGGGACAGTCAGGAGAGATCTTATGTTTTAAAGACTGATCATCCACACCACTATTTCAACTGTCCCCGAGCATAGGGGGAAGGGGATTTGGGTCAAGCCCTGCAACTTGACGACATTGTTTGTGCACCGGCACTTCGATGAATACAGCCGGGCACTATCAATTACAGCCCAAGGTCATTCTGCCCTCCAAATACTGTATAAGCTGTTAATTTTATGTACAGATATTTTCGCTAATGAGGTTACAGAAACTTTCGCGAGATATCATTTCGCGAATTGACACCGACGCTATGATTAATGCACTATTTCCCTTGCGCTTGGCAACATTTTCGTGTATTGTTAAATTCACAATTTAATTGACATTCGCCAAATTTACGAAAATTAAACCCTTGCAAAAATAACAGCACTCATAAGGTATTGTCCCCCTGACAAGCTTCACAGGGGTGTTGGGAGAGGACCACTATGGTTTGGAGGGGAAAGTCCAACAATGCAGGTACCCTGTGTGAACGTGGGATTTATGACTGGTAGCTTCATCAGGGTTAAACATTACAATTTCAGGGAAAGCTGAAGCAAAGTGTCGAAGAGATATGTTCGAACTCCCTTTCTCTGTCAACACTCTTGTGTTGACATCATTTACAATGTAGATGACAGTTCTCGAAATATAATGTTCATCACATACCAAGTAAATCTATTCAGCATTCAGGTTGCATACTACAACTGTGCCGGGCAGCACTTCCCTGCATGGAGAATAACCATCTAAATATTTCACTGCCATCCAGGGCTGACAAGGCACTATGTGCATACTGTAGATTTGATTTTAATCCGGGCATTTTCCAAACACGTATCATCAGATGGTGAGGCTCGTTTGTGTAGACAGGATGTAACGTTCAAATACCTGACAACCTAATTCAGAGGTTTCCTGTAAAATTGTTGATATATAATGCAACTTTTTTCATCCATGACTACAAATTCTAACAAGGTTTGCTTTTCTTTAACTAAACCTAGAAAAATGGTATCCTACCTCCATTATCACTAACTACCCTTTCCTCCCCTTCCTCCTCCTTCTATGACTCCTCCTCCACTTCAAAGTATTAATATTATGTAAGAATGAGAGCTTTTAGTTGATTTTGCAACTCCATGGAACTTGCCTGGTTTGTCATCAAGCAAAAATACACACTTTGCTCCTAAAAACTGTGTGTTATTCCCCAATCTGACCTTTTTGTGCAATTTGGCTTAAAGGGACTGTACAGAACTGGTTGAGGTGGTGATTCATGTTTTGAACATGTCTAAGTGAGATAATGAGAAACCTCTTGTGAAATATGAAAGAGCATGTAATTTTAAGAAGGATTCAAAGTTTATTTGATGAAAATTGGTTTTCAAATGGCTCAGATATTTAAAAAAAAAAATGATAATAATAAAACGCGACAGGCCACACCTTTTATTAGGATCTCTTTGTTTCACATTGTGTTTGGATATCTCAGCCATTTCAAAACCGATTTTCATCAAATAAACTTTTGATACCCCTTAGAATTGCATGCTCTTTGACATCTCATAGAGTGGTTTCTGAATATCTCGCAAGACATTAAAAGCTAAATCCTCACCTCAACCAGAACTGTACACACCCTTTAATCTTCTCTATGTCCCATCCAATATCTCCTCTAAAAAAGCATAAAAGAAAAGATGCATAATAGGTAGATTTAAAACAAAGCCAGCCAAATATGACCTTGAACTTCAACTTCATACATGGGTACATGTATCAAACCAAGCATTAAAAACTGCATTTTGTATTTCCATTAAAGGGAAGCAGTCTTGAGATTTTCACTGTACTGATAATTAAGAAGAGTAAAAAATATAACCTTTCACCAATTTATACGCGTGGACATCAAAAATTGTCTCCGTACGCGATTTTTAAAAAATAATTCCTGCCAGCGATCGTGTAAGAGCCTGCCAAAAGGTGCAACGTCATTGATGCCCTACTCTCAAGTTGACAGCCGTGCCTCAGAAAACCAATTTAAGTGTTCAAAATGATCATATCTGATTTTTTTCATAAAATGTGACAATATGTGGTTTTATTATTTCAAACAAAATATTTCAAGCTTATTTATATATACAATTAATATAAAAATAAATAGTAAACATGTATTCATAAATAACTAGGGATGACGAGCAGAACACCTCTGGAAAGAGCTGTGCATCGATGACGTATGACTCTCCGCCAAGATTTGCTCATTTGCAGAGTCACACTTTTTTAACCGAAATGTACGAGCTTATTTGGTGATTTGAAAGTTTGTTTTTGATGAAAGTAGTTCATTGGAGGTACCAACAACAACATATTTTTTTAAATTTCGTGAGGACTGCGTCCCTTTAAGAACTGTTCAAAAGCAGTTAACAAGGCATTCAGGGGAAAGTGATAATGAGACATTGAGGGGATTTCAACAACGTGGCACTGATATTTGATATTCTCATGTAAACGCGCTGCCATAGACATCTGTCTGCAACACAAACAACGCTAGCTTGAAAACCATAACAGTGGTGCGTTCCCCTCAATCTTCCACGCAGGGTGAATTATGCATTTTAAAAACAAGTCCTTCTCTTCACAACTTCACACTGATATACTTGCAGCTTACCAAAGATTAAAAAAAAAAATGAACATTAGATAAGCATTGTTTTGCTTTGTTTTGTCTCATATCTGGTAAATAGAATGTGTGGGCATTGCATTTCAGTATTTTGAAACTGTACAGAGCAGACCAATACAACATTTGGAAGTGGTTCAAGAGGAAGATTCACAGAGCTCTATCTGCTCTAGTCCATCAACTTGATCTGAGCAGTTTTTGCAGAATATAGAAGGTAATTTGTGAGAAAAAACAACAACAACTGCATTTGTTATTCTCTGAATTCACACAACAAAATAGTGGAGTGGTAAAGAGAGCTTCAGGCACACATTTGATTCATTCGATGACTCTGGGAAACAATCTCTCTTGCAGTGTATTAACCCCTTGGCACTTGGCACTTGGCATCTGCAATACAACTACACGTACTATGTGTTTGAACAATTGATGTCTGTACAGCTGTAAGTGTAACAGTTCACAATCACCTGTTCCTGCATATTGATATGTGTGATGTCAGCACATTTTTTTCACCCTTTTTTTTTCTTTTGAGAGAGAGAGAGAGAGAGAGTGTGTGTTTAACCTTTTCTGTGCAAGTGGTTCTAGACAGTGTGTACAATGCTATGGGTTTTTCTGTGCCAGTCAGCACTCACAGCACACAGGAGCTAAAACGCGTCGTAATGTCAACAGAGCAGGCATAGCGTACCAGTTGATTCAAGAGCAAAATAAATGGTGTTGAAAAGCAAGCGCATATTAAGCAGGGGGGTGAAGGTTGAGGTGTGAATTTTTTTCAATTTGGCTCCCTCTACAAATGAAATTTGCAAGATCGCAACTGCTGAACTATAATTTAACAAACATATCGGAAAAAGGGAACCACGGGACTCGAACAGGTGTCGCCCATTGCTTTCCCGGCAATGACACTACCACCAGGCTATCCCTAGTTGCCGACAGTGACAAGATGAACTTAAAAAAATTAGACAATTCACTCAAAATAATGGATTTCTCAAGTTTCGGTACAGCCATTGCTGGATCACGAGACTACATCAATTTGTGATGTCGCACATGGACAATGACAGAAAGAAATTACACAAGGAGAATTCAACATATTCTTATTTTCCTACCAAACAATTACAATGACAGAGCACTTGGCTTACATCCTTCACAAGGTAGGGGTAATAACATAACCCTCAAGATATGTCACTAATAAGTAAAGGAAAGTGTACTCTTCACACTATGAAATTTTGTGGAATTTCCTTATATTTTCTGCATATCATTGTCTTGCTGTGATATCAAAATTGCTGCTGTCTTTTTATCCAGCATTTGCGGTAATAAAACTTTAAAAATTCATAACTTTTCAATGGCTTATAATCTAATTTTCTGAAAACTTTACAATTGCATTCCACTAATATTTCTGCATTCAATCAATTTATAGACTTGGCTTCATTCTCCTATTAAAAATAGATTCATTTATCCTGGTAGTTTTTCATTGATAGTTTTTCATAAGGTAGACGAAAAACTTCTCTTTCAAATGAGCCCTAGTTTAGTCATCTATACCATTATGCAGGTAGTTCCATTGCAGAATTATCAAGAGTTTCTACATTGCTAAATCCAAGCTAATCCTTCATTTGGCAACATATTTTAGCAGATGACATAACAATGTTTTGGTCTCAAATTGGCGATCTTTTTTTCTTATTTCATGGAGACTCTGTGAATTCATCAGGTCCATCTTATCTTGCTCCAATTTATAAAGGGTATGCAGTAGGGCAAGTTGCAGGTTTGATGAGTACAAGTTGATAATATCTGCAGCATAAAAGCACTGGACGAGTTACTAACAACATAAACAACACTTGATGTGATAGAGCGTTCATGTGTGCTGCATCAATGCTCTGGAGTAATCTCTAACATGATATCAGATATACACGTGAGAAGCATTTTCAATTATTCCTACTGTAGGCGCATCCCTTCCATCAAGTTTTGTGTCATATTCTTCATGCTGAGGGCAATAATATTACAATGTGGGGTTGAGTATTCTCCATCTTGAATATCCCAATTATACTGCACAAAGTATGTCCATATCAGATTGATAATGCATCTTGAAATTACAACATCTAGATTTCTTTCCAGTATTTTTTTGACAGGCACGGAGTTATGGTTTCCCTTTAAAACCATGTTATGGAATGCAAGCCACTTTACATTACCATATGAAATATTCATGGCAACGCCGGCCTTCGCCTCAGAACAGCAGTTTCCATTGTCATGGTAGCATAGGCCAAATGGAAGTGCATGTACTCTTTTGAAAGTAAATTGAATCCTATCTAACACAACAAGCCACTCACTGGTGCTGCAGCGGGTTACTGTGTTACTCAAATATAAAGTGGGGATGGCATCTACTGTCAAATTCTGTTTTTAGTAAGTACTAGTTTAAGGGAGAAAAACCTCAACATTTCAAGGTCTGATGATGGAACATACATTTTCTATGATCAAATTATGTGTCTAGAATGAAAAATAAAAACCAGCAACTCACCTTCACGTTGTGAATAATGTCACAAATGTACACACTAGTAGTTATGTACAGTATGATGTACTGTATGCATGGCTGTTTTAATGTGTATGTACACAGGTTGACCAGATTAATGGAGAACATTCTATGTGGTATAGATATAGTACATACAGGCTGACCAGATAAGTGGAGAATTTTCTAGGTGGTATACAATGTAGCTATACAGTACATGCATGTAACAGGAAATACATTATAGCTCACTCAATCTAGAATGATTTCACCCATTCCAGAAAGTTCTGGGAAGTGCTAACATATTTGGCTGAGTGAGGCACTGTCCCTGTAGCCCAATGTGATTGGTAGTTATTCTTGGCAGTGATGTTTTGTACATAGTTAGGCAGTGAGTCATCCAGGTTTCCTGGAACTTAGACTGGCTAGTAGGTTGGAGAGAGTTATAGAATGTGCTAGAAGGGGTGAATAGATAGTATATAAGCTAGAGAAATTCTGCAGTAGGCAGAGTACCCAACACCTCTGCTCTGAGAGTTACGTCACTTCTGGCTCTGAAGCGACTTGTTATAGTCAGTCGTGTGTTACCTGCTGACCTATTATGTTTGTGGAGATAAGGCCTGGGAGACATTTTGCCTGCAGAGAATTAATGTGCCTTCATTGGACTCCATATTTTAATGTCAATGGACATTGCTACGGCAAAGCTGTGACGGGCTGGATTCCTCGCTGGACACTATAAAGTGAATCATCATTCAACGCATCGACTGGACGTGATCGTTGGATTCTGCACATTTCGCAGTGAACATTATACCGTGGACTATCGTAACCTGCGCCTCTGGAGTTACGTCAGAGGAATCATTCATCCGTGCGTCAAGGATCATTCGTCTGTGCATCGAACATCGTATTTGGACACTTTCAAAGGATTATTTAATACGTGTAAGTGATTCCACTACCGATTTATAACTGTTTCTATTGATCATTGTTGTACTGATGTGACGCTGATTACCAGTCTGTACCCACAATATCACTGTTAATAAACCGCCTGAACATCAGTTGATTGTTTCTTTTGTGCGATCATTCTCAGAGTGATTTTGGTCGTAACAAAATTGGGGGCTTGTGTCCGAGAAGTGAATTTAAGCCAAAACTTAGAATTTGGAACGTTCCGGAATCCAGAATATTGGAACAGACAAAATACCAGTTGAGTTGATTGTTCAATTGTATATTGTGTGTATTACAGTGTGATAATGTCAATCAGTACAATGGATGTTCAGGCATTTGTTCAGAGGACAGATTTGTCCCTCAAAGATTTGCAAAGGTTACGCAAATGTGATTTGACTGCTATTGCACAGCATTTAAATGTTGATGTTCCACAAGGTGTAAGAAAAGCAGAAATTCTTGACTTAGTGGCTGGTCACATGGAGCTCAAAGAAGAAATTGACACTCCAGATCGAGCTCAAATTTCAGATCAAACACGGCTTGAGCTTGCTAAATTGGAAATGAAGGAGAGAGAAAGGGCAAGGGAATTAGAACTGGAGAAAGAGAAGATGAGATTAGAAATGGAAAGGGAGAGGGATAGAGAACGAAGAGAAGTGGAGAAAGAAATTGAAATGAAGAAACTTGAAGTGGAGCAACAACTGAAATTGCGTGAGATGGAATTGACTCATGCACAGACTGTTGGAAATCATGAAAGGGCTCCCTCTGAATTTGATTTGGCCAAGAACATTCGATTGGTGCCAAAGTTTGAAGAAAACAGAGTTGATGCATACTTTGTGTCATTTGAGAAGGTGGCTAACAGTTTGAACTGGCCACAGGAATTTTGGCCCTTGCTCCTGCAAAGTGTGTTTGTCGGCAAAGCAGCCGATGTGTACTCATCTCTCTCTGAAGAGCAATCACGTGACTATGCTACAGTCAAGAAAGCAGTGTTGAATGCTTATGAGTTGGTGCCAGAGGCGTACAGACATAAGTTCAGAAATTCGTACCGTAAACCAGGCCAGACACATGTTGAGTTTGCTCGTGAAAAAGAAATGATGTTTGATAGGTGGTACAGGTCCCTGAAAGTGGATCAGGATTTTGATAACCTACGTGAGGTTGTTCTCTTGGAAGAATTCAAAAAGAGTGTTGCTTTCAGTGTGAGGTCGCATTTGGATGATCACAAAGTGACAAGTTTGCATAAAGCAGCCTTGATGGCTGATGAGTATGAGCTGACCCACAGAAATGACAACAGACCACCTTTCAGGAATTTCTCTGGAAACAAGAGAGACAAAAATCAGTCAAGCAATCCAAAGAATGCTGGTTCTGAAAAAGGCACGAGTTCTGAAACTTCATCGGCACCAAAGCCTCAATTTGACAAAGGGTCCAGTACAAGTGCAAATGTCATCAAATGTTTTCACTGTAACAAGACAGGGCACGTAAAGTCACAGTGTTGGAAGTTGCAAAACAAAACAAAGAAGGACTTGGGATTTGTTATGTCAAAAAGTGTCCTACCCGAAAACAGTGTCCCGTTCAGTGAAACACAGGCCATTGAAAGTCAATCTCCCAAATTCAAAGATAGGATGAAGCAGGTGGATGAGAGCTATCGTAGCTTTTTGTTTGATGGTGAGGTGACCCCATGTACCTCTGGTGAGGCAGGTAAGCCAGTGGTCATCCTACGGGATACGGGGGCCTCTCAGTCGTTGATGGTGGATGGTGGTATGACTTTTCCACCAGATAGTGCAGTGAATGCAAAAGTCTTGATTGAGACTGTTGATGGCAGTTATATGTCAGTGCCACTGTATAGAGTGGATTTGAAGTGTGACCTAGTTTCTGGTCCTGTGACTGTTGGAGTTGTTCCTGAGTTGCCCATGGCAGGCATTGACTTCTTGTTGGGGAATGACTTGGCTGGGGATAAGGTGGTTGTGTCTCCAGTTGTTTCGGATAAACCAGTGGTGGTTGCTGAAACTGAGCAGTTGCAGGAGGAGTTTCCTGGGATTTTCCCAGATTGTGTTGTGACTAGGTCTCAGGCTCGTAGAGCTGTTCAAGATGATGCGGATTCTGTTGATGTGGAGGAGAATTCCGGTGTTTGGTTGGCAGAAACCTTTTTCAAGGATTTGAATGATGGGGTTGCTGTATTAGGCTCCGAAGCTAACAGTGATGGGCTGTTTAGCAAGTCTTCCTTGGTTGAAGCACAGCAGGCAGACTCTGAGTTGAAAGGCTTGTCTCAGACGGCGTGTTCTGAGGCTGAGGCTGAAAAGGTCCCTGAGTGCTATTATGTCAAAGATGGCATTTTGATGAGGAAGTGGAGACCTCCCCATAGGCCAGCTGATGAGGATTGGACGGTGGTCCGTCAAGTTGTTGTCCCTCCTAGTTACCGCGGTGAGATCTTGAGGATTGCTCACGAGTTACCTGTTGGCGGCCATTTAGGCGTCAGAAAGACAAAGGATCGGATCATGAGGCATTTCTATTGGCCGGGGTTGAATGTGGATGTGGCTGAGTTTTGCAAAACTTGTCACACATGTCAGGTGGCTGGTAAACCGCAGCATTCAGTGAAGCCGGCGCCATTGATTCCGATACCTGCGTTTGAAGAACCATTCAGTCGGGTTCTAGTTGACTGTGTTGGACCTTTGCCTAGGACTAGGTCGGGTCACAAGTACCTCTTGACAATCATGGATATGTCCACACGGTTTCCAGAGGCTATCCCATTGCGAAATATCACTGCTAAGACTGTGGTAGATGCTCTAGTGCAGTTTTTCACTAGGTATGGGTTGCCCAAGGAAGTGCAGTCTGACCAAGGGTCAAATTTCATGTCAGGCATATTTCAAGAGGTGATGTATCGTTTGGGTGTGAAGCAGCTGAAGTCGTCAGCTTATCATCCCCAGTCCCAAGGTGCGTTGGAGCGCCACCACCAGACCCTAAAGACAATGATTAGGGCATTTTGCGAGGAGTATCCCGAGGATTGGGATAAGGGCATCCCTTTCCTGCTGTTCGCAACGAGGGACTCCCCAAATGAGTCGACGGGTTTCAGCCCATTTGAGTTGGTGTACGGTCATGAAGTTAGGGGCCCACTGAAGCTCATCAAAGAGAAATTCATGACTGAGGATGATGAGGTCCACCTACTTGACTATGTGTCAAAGTTTCGTGAAAGGCTTTCAAAGGCTTGTGAGGTAGCTAGGGAACACTTGAAAGTGTCACAAGACTCTATGAAGAGAAAGGCAGACAAAAATGCCAAAGCCCGAACTTTCAACCCAGGTGACAAAGTTCTTGTACTGCTGCCCATACAAGGTGAACCACTGAAAGCCAAGTTCAGTGGCCCATACAGTGTCAAAAAGAAACTCAATGATGTGAACTATGTGATCAGTACGCCAGATAGACGAAAAGATCAGAGGGTGTGTCACATAAACATGCTGAAAGAGTACTACGAGAGAAAGGCTAGTCAGCCGGTAGGCGTAGCTCAGGTGGTAGAAGAAGAAGTAGATGAAGAGGGAGAAGCTCAAGATGAGAATGGAAGTGAGCCCTCTAGTGCCAGGTTGTCTAACTCAGAGATGTCAGGGAAAGTAGATGAGGCACTGAACTACCTACCTGATAATCAGAGGAAAGATGTGACTAGTCTGTTACATGAGTACGAAGAATTGTGTAAGGACAAACCAGGCTGCACCCCTCTGGCTGTACATGATGTCGATGTACGAGATGCTGACCCTATCAAGCAAAACCCTTACAGACTAAACCCAAGCAAACTGCAAAAAGTAAGGGAAGAGGTTCAATACATGCTAGACAATGACATAATAGAACCTAGTAAAAGCAGTTGGAGCTCCCCAATCGTCATGGTGCCCAAACCGGATGGGTCTCAAAGATTCTGTATTGATTACCGCAAGGTAAACGCCGTGACGAAAACAGATTCTTTCCCCATTCCCAGACTAGAAGACTGCATTGACAGGGTCGGAAATTCTGCATATGTCAGTAAAATAGACCTTCTAAAGGGATACTGGCAGGTGCCCTTGACCGACAAAGCCAGAGAGATTTCTGCCTTTGCTACACCAGATGGCTTGTTCCAATGCAAAGTAATGCCATTCGGCATGAAAAATGCTCCAGCCACCTTCCAACGGCTGACAAACCAAATCATTGCCGGACTTGACCACTGTGTAGTATACATTGATGACATCCTTGTGTACAGTGACACGTGGGAGGAGCACATTACACACTTGCGGCAACTTTTTGATCGACTCAGGGAGGCCGGATTGGTGATTAATTTGGCAAAGAGTGAATTTGCAAAGGCCAAAGTGGTGTATCTCGGGCATGTAGTCGGTCAGGGACAAGTATTGCCAAGAGAAGCCAAGGTAGAGGCTATACTAGGCTTTCCCATCCCCCAATCCAAGAAGGAGTTGCTCAGATTTCTGGGCATGGCTGGTTTCTACAGGAAATTTGTACCAAATTTCAGCACAGTAGTCACCCCCCTAACAAACCTGCTGAAGGGCAAGGCAAAGTACACCTGGACTGATGAGTGTCAAAGAGCCTTCGAGAAACTAAAGGCAGTCCTTGCTAATGAGCCTGTTTTGGCAGCTCCTGACTTCGCAAAGCCATTCAAGGTGGCAATAGATGCTAGCGATATAGGAGTGGGAGCGGTTTTGCTCCAAGAAGATGAAGAAGTCACTGAACGACCAGTTAGCTACTTCTCCAAAAAATTGAACGCATACCAGAAGAAGTACTCCACAATTGAGAAGGAGGCTCTCAGTCTCATCCTTGCCCTCCAGCAATACGAAGTGTACTTGACAAATAGCAAAGGGGAGGTCACAGTCTATACTGACCACAACCCCTTGGTCTTTTTAGACCGGTTCAAAATGAAGAACAACAGGTTGTTCAGATGGAGCATGATGACGCAGCCATATGCACTCAAAATCAAATATGTGGCAGGCAAAAACAATGTAATTGCCGACGCTCTGTCAAGAGTGTAACATGAAGAGAGTATCAAAGGTGAAAAGTTTTCACCGCATATCATTTCCAGTGTATGTGTTAAGCATATTCATTAATGTGTGCAAAACAGTTTGATATGATTGTATAAGCTCCGAGAATCCAAGCAATATCATTGTAAATAGTATCCATGAAAAGAGAACATGGAATTAATATAGCTATCCAAAAGGCATGTGATAGTATGTGATTATTGTTGCTTGACTTGGACTTTACCTCACATTCGTTGTAAATAACAATGAGAAATTGTGAAGGTAAAAGAAACCCTTGCTACAGCAAGGCTTTCTTTTTCCCATGGGGGATGGTGTCACAAATGTACACACTAGTAGTTATGTACAGTATGATGTACTGTATGCATGGCTGTTTTAATGTGTATGTACACAGGTTGACCAGATTAATGGAGAACATTCTATGTGGTATAGATATAGTACATACAGGCTGACCAGATAAGTGGAGAATTTTCTAGGTGGTATACAATGTAGCTATACAGTACATGCATGTAACAGGAAATACATTATAGCTCACTCAATCTAGAATGATTTCACCCATTCCAGAAAGTTCTGGGAAGTGCTAACATATTTGGCTGAGTGAGGCACTGTCCCTGTAGCCCAATGTGATTGGTAGTTATTCTTGGCAGTGATGTTTTGTACATAGTTAGGCAGTGAGTCATCCAGGTTTCCTGGAACTTAGACTGGCTAGTAGGTTGGAGAGAGTTATAGAATGTGCTAGAAGGGGTGAATAGATAGTATATAAGCTAGAGAAATTCTGCAGTAGGCAGAGTACCCAACACCTCTGCTCTGAGAGTTACGTCACTTCTGGCTCTGAAGCGACTTGTTATAGTCAGTCGTGTGTTACCTGCTGACCTATTATGTTTGTGGAGATAAGGCCTGGGAGACATTTTGCCTGCAGAGAATTAATGTGCCTTCATTGGACTCCATATTTTAATGTCAATGGACATTGCTACGGCAAAGCTGTGACGGGCTGGATTCCTCGCTGGACACTATAAAGTGAATCATCATTCAACGCATCGACTGGACGTGATCGTTGGATTCTGCACATTTCGCAGTGAACATTATACCGTGGACTATCGTAACCTGCGCCTCTGGAGTTACGTCAGAGGAATCATTCATCCGTGCGTCAAGGATCATTCGTCTGTGCATCGAACATCGTATTTGGACACTTTCAAAGGATTATTTAATACGTGTAAGTGATTCCACTACCGATTTATAACTGTTTCTATTGATCATTGTTGTACTGATGTGACGCTGATTACCAGTCTGTACCCACAATATCACTGTTAATAAACCGCCTGAACATCAGTTGATTGTTTCTTTTGTGCGATCATTCTCAAAGTGATTTTGGTCGTAACAATAAACAAACTACTGCACTTTTTCTCTGAGTGCTCAATTTTCAGGTCAACTACAAAAATGTTTGCCTTTATTAATCCATGCCCATATAATATAGAAATGTACAATTTATCACGGACTAAGGATCAATCAATCAAAATACAATCAATGACAGGAATATCAATTAATAAGTTCAGTCCTGTTTACTATCAGTGTAATATTTTGTCAGCATCTCCATTGTCATTAAGAGTGGCAATATCACAATCATTACATCACCATCACCATGACACCATCACCATGACACCATCACCATGACACCATCACCATCACCATCACCATCACCATCACCATCACCATCACCATCACCATCACCATCACTGACACCATCACCATCACCATCACCATCACCATCACCATCACCATCACCATCACTGACACCATCACCATCAGCATCACCATCACCATCACCACCATCAGCATCACCATCACCATCACCATCATCACTATCACCATCACCCTCACCATGACACCATCACCATAACCATCACCATCACCATGACACCATCACCATCACCATCACCATCACCATCACCATCACCATCACCATCACCATCACCATGACACCATCACCATCACCATCACCATCACCATGACACCATCACCATCACCATGACACCATCACCATCATCACCATCACCATCACCATCACCATGACACCATCACCATGACACCATCACCATCATCATGACACCATCGCCATCGCCAACGCCACCGCCACCGCCACCATCACCATCACCATCACCATCACCATCACCATCACCATCACCATCACCATCACCATCACCATCACCATCACCATCACCATCACCATCACCATCACCGTCATAATCACCATCACCATCACCATCACCATGACACCATCACCACCACCATCATCATCACTATCACAATCACCACTGTCTTCTTCATCCTCAAAGAAGTGATTTGTTCTACAAATTGAAAGATGTTTGTAAAATAAAAAAAGATATTTGCTTCAATGAAATTGTTTCCCATGATAAAAAAGCCCTCTTACTTGAAATCATCTACTTTCTTGAAGGGGGGGGGGGGGAGACTTGTTCTAATATACAAGCACACTTTTTACAAACAAACAAACAAACAAAAAAAAAACATTCTTGAAACAATTGCATTTTACAACTCTGATTTAAACAGACAAGTGGACTCAATCTGTGCGGAAAGAGCCACTTCCGATAAAATGGCTTCCATTCTTGAATGGTGGTACTCACTCTAATAATGAATTCAAGCTGCGTGTGACGGCAGACGGCCGGTTGCATGCAATCAGCACTATGGGAATTGTGTAGGTCGAGAATGGGTATTGCTTCTCCGGCTCTTTGGTGTGACTCGGCTCTCTCGGCTCGGGGGCAATCGTGGGCACACCAGCAACTGCCACATCTCTTGGTCTGCCGTGAACGTGATTGTCGTCGTGGTGCTGCTCCAGGTTCACTGTGAATGATAGGGACGGCACGAGAGTTTAATATGCATCCACGTTACGGTTCTATGACGTTTGCTCCTCCAACAATTGCTCCCATGAAATATTTGCATGCTAAGCCAAACATAAATTCTACCCACAAACATGTCCCTATCCCCAATCCTAATCCTCACATCAAACTAAACCTAAAACCTTATCACAACCCTAACCATAACCCTAAGTCCTTGGCAAAATTAAGACCATAGAAACTGTCGCAGGAGCAAATATCTTGACACCACACATGAATGCACAACTGGGGGAAAACAATGCAATGTAAATAACTAAAGCATCTTATTACTGGTTCAATCACACTATTTATGCAACGTTACTCACTATAAAAGGAATGAACTATTATGAAAACACAGATTCGTCATCACGCTATACATGTATAACGTGCACAGGCAACTCCTCAAGACTGGCAGATTTCTTTCATTATATCAAAATTTTATCATTGCCGAACAAATGTAAAAATGTATAAATAATTGGGGGACCCAAACTAAATTTCATTGGTTGTAAAAGGAGTGCAGTGTATCATAAAAGATGCATGGACTACGTCAATGGAACAATCTAAACACAATCTGAGACACTGTGCCATTACACAAACACACAAACTTAAACCTAAAACACAACTCATCCTTGTACTGTATGCCATATCTTTAGCAAGTCTAAATTGTCGCGAATTGGGACTTCCCGACGATTTCGCGAGTGGTTAAATTCACGATTGTGGAGCATGATTTCGCGAGTGGTTAAATTCACGATTGTGGAGCACAGTACTGAACAGAGAATGTATGTGCGCACATCCCTTTCATGTCAGATTCAGAGTTCATATTTTCGCGTGTTTTTAAATTTGCAAACCGCATTCGATTCGCGAAATTTGCGAAAATAAAAACCTCGCGAAATATTTGGCATATGCAGTATTGTATTTCACTCCTTGTGAGTCTTATTTTACCAAGGTTTCTGATGACTGTCTAGATATTTCAAAAACTGTAATTCAGTAACCAATGCAACAGCTCTTTCTGCAGACTACTTTCCTTTCTTCTTTCAAGCAGCACATTCACCAAAACAAATCTAATGAAATCATGTGTTTTACAAAAATAGTTGTTGAGATTTAATGGTACAAGAGGTTTCAATTTCAAGATATGGCCTAAACTGACAAACTGATCTTAATGGGATTTTGTCACAGTTCTGACTGATTGAATGCCCTCCCCTGCTATATTGTACTAGCGTAGGCGCACTCAAGCTTGATGAACTTGGATTGCACAAAGAAGGGACTTGCACAAACAGTGGATTTTGTGAGTTTGGCTGGACCTTTGACCCTCACTCTTACTACTAAATTCAGGGCTGCCAAAATTCACCCATCAAAAATTAGGGAGAATCCAAAGAGTAAACCGTATGGCAACATACATCTTTCTCAACGAACAACAGCAACAACAACAACAATAACAACAAATGATTCCTAAATCAGGGGAATATTTGTATTCTCCTATCCAGAATTAAAGAGATATTGAAGTTGTCAGATGTAGGCTCCTGCAGAATCGGGGGAAGATTTGGAAACTCTATTAGATTTGGCTGTGATTTGATAAAACACTTGCCTGATCATTCAATTCTGCATGGCTGGATATATATTGGTAAAATACTTGTATTTCTGGAATCATTGACTGAACGATAAAAAGTTAAGAATATGAGATTGATACTTGATTTCACTTAAATTTTGCCCTTGTGTTGGTGAGAAAGCATGTTACGATACACCCAGACATGGCTCCCCTTCTGATTGGGATGCTCATCTTATCATGCAAAACATATCTTGTGTTTGACAAATCCTTCCCATCATACCATACAGTACTTCTGGTTGAAATTGTTGATGTTATAAGTCATGAAACAAAACAGAGCAGTATCATGATAGTCTACTGAATTCACTCTGTAATGCAAATGAAACATTGGTGATTACAGAACTAAAATATATTGAGGATTGCCTGATGTATAAACCCAACAACCAAAACAGAATATCATCAGAAATGTAAACATTGTTGGCAAAGAAGGCATTCATTTACCATCATACCATGCATCAAATATATTGTGCAAATGCCATGAAATCAGAATGTACTTCCAAAGTGTGCTACCCTTATGCACAACGCAACAATTAGCACGAGACTGATGTGTTGCATAAAGTCTGAACATTCTGACAGAAGGATGAATACACACAAAATCTCAGCTCATGGGCTTCAATGTCACTGTGTTTGCATTTTGAGCAATAAGCAGTGCATTACATGTGATCATAATTTATACATTACCTGGTACTGTCTGGTTTTGATTATGTAACAGAAGTCTGGTTTACTTACTCTTAGAGAGGATCTTGTGCTTCTCTTGGTCAATTTCCTTCAGCAGTTGTTCATTTATCACCATTTGGTCCTTCAGACGCACCTGCAGCCTGTTTAATCTCTCCGACAGTTCTCTGGAAGACTTGGCCTGACAAAATGGCATGATAACGATTTCGCAAATCAATGACAAGTTCTGATTTACATGTGAAAGATCTGGTAAGAACACCTACACTAATGCTCACAAGTATGATTTGCTTATCATGGCAGCTACGGAAGCAATGAACACGTTTAAGCAAGTAACCATGGTACTGACAGCTTTGAGTCTTCTCCAAAAGAACTGGAAATGAGGATAAAGTGCCTTGCCTAGGGGCACAACCACTCCAGCCAAGAGACTTGAACCAGCGACCTTGTGATTAATAGTTCATGGTCTTAATATCTAATGAGGTACAACAACTCCTCCTAATACAGATCAGTGAGGTAGAACTGTTTTGTTTCTCTGCATACCCCTTAGCAAGCCTCATGCCCAAGTCACACCATGAGCCAGACTTCTTCTTGGCAATATCAAACACAGGTTTCAAGGTGATGGAATATAAGTACGACAAATATATTAAAGACAAACGAAGCAGCACTATTCTGAACCATACTGTACACATATCATTTTAGGACAATTTTTAGATTTGATCATATGTTTGGTGTTTAAAAAAAAAGCAACAACAACAAAAGCAAACAAACAAACAAAAAACCCACCTCTCTGCTTGCTTGTTGTAAAGATTGATCTACACTGTATAATACGCGATAACCAGGACATCATTCACTCTTTTTTTGCAAAGGAAAGGGCATGGTAGATCCTTTAAAAGGGATGTTGTGATATTTTGACAACTGGACTAATTTCTCATACATACATTCGCACAAAATGGGGTCATGTGAAATGACTGGCATAAACTTTCTTTCAACCTTTGAAAATGAAGTTTGATTTGGGCCCCATTTTATCAAAAGATAATCGATTATGAATCTCCTTACCACACACACTGCCATAGACTTAAATTCCAACTCAACTATATAATCAATTATAACTCTTCATAAAACAGGGCCTTGGTCTACCAGTCAGAAATCTGGTCTGTTATAAAACTAACCCCCAGCTGGAAGAGGTAAGAGTCCAAATGCTATTTAACAATGTAGCTGTGCCTACAGCTTGAATTCATTTCATAATGGGACACCAGTTCATTAAAATGTTTTCTGGAAATTGTGCATCAACTTCATAAGATAAGCAATGTGTACTGAACATTTTAATCTTTTTTCTTTTCTTTTTTTACAATGGCTTAAATTATTGTAAAGACAAACTTTTACTGTTCTGTATGAGTTCATCACATTTATCAAAGCCAATTTACAATTTGTCAGATACAAGTATGGGGAAGAATTTTCCACCTGAACCAACAAGTTCCTAGAAATACATTTTAAAAGACCAATCTTCATGTTTCCTTGCCAAATAAGCAAATTGTGATCCCTATTTCTAATCTTATGCACATTTCATGTAAGATCAATCTAATCTTTAGAAAACTATGACTTATGCAGTGAAATTAAAGGTGCTAATCCAATAATAACCAAATGATAGTTTCTGCAGCAAATGAAACAAAACAAAACAAGAACATTCCTCTAGGATTCCATGGGTTAAAAGTTATCTTTTCATTTAAACGATACTGTACTTTCAAGGAAATAGGAGACCTAATGCAAGCCTGCATTCTTTCTCAGTGGCACGTAGAGCTTTGTTAAACTGATTCTCTCTCTCTCTCTCTCTCTCTCTCTCTCTCTGATGTATTAAAGAAATCCACACATGGACTCTTTTGAGCTTTTTCTATCTGATAACTAATTTTAAGCAGATGATTGCACATTGAAGTTGGATTTCGCATCTTCAGGCAAATGACAATCCATGTTTGAGAATGAAAGACTACCAGTCTTGGTCACAAGGACAGCATACAGTAGGTCAAAGGTTAATATGCTGGCTAATGTGAGAGACCCTCTTCCTCCTATCCATCCATCCCAAGGCCAAGAATAATGGGCAGACAAAGAACAGTCTTCAATGTCTGATCTCCTTGTTTAGCTATTACATTACAATGTGCATGTTCCTACACATACACTTACGTACATATAGACTACATTACATGTGTCCAATAATGGGCTGTTTGTTGTTGCTGGGTTTTTTTCCACACACACAAATACACACACACACACACACACACACACACACAGACACTTTCCAACATACAAGTGATATTGTTACACTGTCATTTCATGAGAAAGTACAGATGTACATAGTGTACTATCCGGTCTCATTAAAAGAGACTATCTAGCGTTGGATATCAACTGGGCATTGATACTTGTAGTTTTAGATCGTGATACAGCTGGACATTTCCTCTGCCACGTATACACTGTAGGTGTTGCCATAAATGGGTGGTGCACGACTCATTGACTGGAACTGGATAATCAAACATTCACAATTCTTTCTACTCCACCACCTGCCAGTTCAGCTCATAAAGAGTCAGAAAGCATGACAAGGTACACTACATAGTGTCGTCTTTACTGACTGCAATTCCATTTTTTTTTAGAGTAGAGAAAAAGAAAATGTATGATTGTCTTTTTTTTCCTCCCATTAGCGCCCTTCAAAAGGCACTGCACAATGCAGCAAAGTCCATTAAAAGTATCGGTGGTGATTTGAATTGGATTATGCTTACAGTAAATACCGGTACTACCTACACAACACAAGGTGTAGATACTCATTTCCATGTGCATACATGTATTGTACTGTATTCATCATTTTAGGGAGTCTAAATTTTGCTGAATCAGGCTTTTTAAACCATATCTTCATGCACCTTGTTCACTTACTGTGTACTACACACAATTGAATGAAGAGACTCCAACTCTCCCGTTTTCGACGGGAGATCTCCCGCCGAAAACCCATTTTTGCAAAATCTCCCGTTCTCCCGCTTATGATTTAATTTCTCCCGCCCTGGCTCTGTGTCTCCTGTTGGAAAGGATTTCTTACTTATTGCTATCATATGTTGAAAAAATGAGCCTTAATAGCACCAGAGAGCTTATAGAACCCTGGGAATTTCGTGCTTCGCACACATCAACTTGGAATCTCCCGTTTGCTAGGGGTTTCA
Source organism: Diadema antillarum (assembly GCF_040938485.1). NCBI lineage: Eukaryota > Metazoa > Echinodermata > Echinoidea > Diadematoida > Diadematidae > Diadema > Diadema antillarum. Next base: position 787,579 of record NW_027271393.1, on the reverse strand, counting down.
GGCGGGAGAATCTCCAGATCAGAAGGTGCTTTGGGTTGGAGTCTCTGTGAATGGATACATGTACGCATAGCACATTACATTCAATGATTAGTGCTGGGATCAGAGTTAATATGATAGCACCAAACTTGCGAAATTCATGAAAATAAAAGCCCCTTAAAATATATTGTATATATGGCGGACACAGTACATTACACTGCATGAGTTAACATGCAAGCAAGAGCAAATGACTTGCTCTTTTCAGTACATCATGAAAATGGCTATGATCAATTTGAATAAAACATGTGTAATTGTTATCAGCTATCTAAATACTTACCACACGATCATTGGGTTCAGCACCTCTGCCAAAGAGAAAATATGCTGTGATGTTCCACATGATGAAGACTATGATAAACCAAGTGATGGTCGTTACGGTTCCATGACGCTTCATGATTCTGATTCTGTACTGTGTTGATTCTGTGGAAACAAAATTCAAAACACATACACACACACATGTAAAAAAAGGATGTTTCAATTCGTCAGAACTAAATTTGTATTAAAGGGATGGTACAGTTTCGGTTGAGATGGGGCAACAGGTTTCCAACATTTTTTTTTTAGATGATTTTTTGAGATAATGAGAAACCTCTTTACCATGGGATATGAAAGAACATAATTCTAAAAGGAATTCAAAGTTTATTTGATGAAAATTGGTTTTGAAATGGCTGCGATACCCAAAACAAAGCAATCCTGATAAAAGGTGGGACCCATCTTTTATTAGAATAGTTGTTTTACTTTGTTTCTGAATATCTCAGCCATTTCAAAACCGATTTCCATCAAATAAACTTCAAAGTCCTCTTAGAACTGAGTGCTCTTTAACATTTCATAAAGAGGTTTCTAAATATCTTGCAAAAAGTTAAAGGCTGAATCCTCACCTCAACCAATACTATACTAAGATCCCTTTAATCTACTCTACATTGTAGGCATTGACATAATGAGCCAATATTCTAAAACATGATTACCATCTTATCTTTAAAACATGCCCCTTTCTCTGGACATCCACACAGTTGTCTATCCATGTACTCCGACCAAATAATCATAGAAACATTTGCATGAGAAGTAGAGTATTATTGTTGTTTTTAGTTGTGGTCCAGACACTTAGTTGACAAGTTTAGAATCACTGACATATAAGTACAGTGCTTCCTTGGAAAATGAAAATGATATGTTGAACAGTAAACAGAGAATTATATGGATTGCATTGATACAATGTACATATGTGACCGTGCACCTCAAAACGAACATAAAGTCGCACACACTGATTTTGCGTGAGGACTGAAAATAAGTGAAATGGGTCAACCTAGCCAAACTTGACTTTTTCATATTTTCTGAAAGAGCGGGTCTTCTTTTACATTATGCTAAAATTTGGTATCATAAAACGGGCAGGAAAGTGTGTTTTTTTAGCAGTTTATCTCGAACATTTTTGGTAGAATAGTGTGATTAGGTGTGTCTTTAGAATCCCTTTTTCATTTCTGAAAAACCTTGTCCACACTCTTCACTTTCAACTCTAATAACTTTTGAAAGGATAGAGCTACTGCTTTGAAAGTTGGCATTAATTATGGACAGAATGTGTTAATGAGGCATGCTTAATTTCAGTTTAATCTGATAATCCCTTCATTGTTGTTACTCTGGTGGTTTACTTCCTGTCTTTTGTCCCATTCATTGCACAGCCAGTACGGCTTGGTAAAGATTAAGCGCTCGAATAGACACTGTACTTCAGAGCCTCTTTTCTCACTTCACACTTTTCCTGAGTTTGTGCTTTCTTTCCAATATTTAGGCATGTTAGGAGAGTCCATTTGATTTGAGTTATACATCATTTTAAAGCTTAAAGTCTGCTCTTTCAGAATATGGTCTTAACTAAAAATTCATGTCTGGCGACTTTATGTTTGTTTTGAGGTGCAGTGTCACATATGCTCTGCATGTACTCTACTACAATGTTGTGTAGCTGGAATGAAGATTTGAAGCAAAGTGACTCTACCAGACTCTATTAGACGAAAGGAACATGATCTTTCAGTCAATTTCGGTCAGTCTATTTCAGTTCATATGGCATATTCTCCATTATCTTGCAAGAGCTCTTTTGACATTTTGACAAACCAGTGTACGTATGAATAACATCAAGTCACTTTGACCTCTTTTTGTATGCCTTCCCAAGTACCTGTAGGGTATCAGTGGGTTAAAAGACTCCTCAGGTATCAAAGCAGGAACATGCTAGCATTGCACTGTCGTTCAAAGTAACATCAATGTACGGTTTGTACTGTATGTTCGACTGAGCAGTGTACAGCAATAGCATTTCCAGATGACATGTACAGTGTCTTTATTTGAATAACACTTGTGGTATCTTTAAGTTACCATATTTAAAAGATCACTATAGAATTAGGAATTCCCGAGACGAATATCACATTATGGCCATATTACAGTACAGGTAAAATTGTATGTTGACTAATTATGCAGACATTTGAACAATCTCACCTTAAGAAGGGGGGGGGGGGGGGGGGAATAAATACAATGTACGTAATGAGTAACACTTATTGAAAATTAGGCCAAAGCACACAGGCCCAACAGACATCTGTATAAAAGAAAATATTAAACAGCCTGTATGCAACGCTGCATACTGGCATTGGTACGACAGCTTCCGTAATGGTTCACACACTTTTCAGTTGGGGCAATTTACAACTACATGTACAAGAGCATCACTTGCTGCTGCACTACTATTGCTGAAGAAATGATTGAAGCATGGCAGTACCACAAGCTGACTTTTCAGATAATTCAGAACTTTTGGCCAATGATTTTTGATCTGGATTTATCACCTTACAGCTTCAAAAGGGCAGATGTGGAAAAATTCAAGCAAAATTCCCCTGTTGGATAAATGGATTTCAAATGGGAATCAAATGGGTAAAGAAATTCATGAAAGGTTATAAATGCGTATACATGAATTTTTCGTATTCTGGTAGATTTCAAAAATAAAAATTTGGGATAGACAGCCTTGAGTAACATACAATGTACACATGTGTACCGATTATTTTTTGAAATTTTAAGTTAAATACTCTCTATATAGCAAACAACAGACACTGAAACTTCTGAAACCTGATTGAGTGTAAACACATTATACAGTATATGACAAAGGTTGAAGCCAACCACCATAGATAATCCCAAAACTTCAAAATTCTGAGAGCCTAAAAAGATGTTTCAAAAGTGTTTCCTTTTCATCTGAGAAGATGGCTGGATAGCCCATATTCAGCTGCAATATCTGATCATCCATGGGGTCCAGTTGGATGTAAGGTGGGACCACTTCACAGGTTAAACACCCTGCTCTTTGCAATAAATAAATGTAGCTGGATCTTTTACTTGCATGAGTTGTGACTCTCTCACTCACGGAACCTCTATTTTATGTCCTATCCAAGGGACAGACTGTTTTGCCTCTAACTCGTGGGGACGGTATGATTACACACAACATTGCTCAGTGGGACCCGGGAATCAAACCGGGGTCCTTTGGCTCGTGAGGCAGAACTGAGCTAACTCACCGCCCTAGTCCTTGTAATGATAGGCATATTGGAAAGAGCATATCATTCTCAACTCTTGGACTTGGTAAACGTGCACTGACATGACATGGAATTTCTATAATATCATTACAATACTACTATTAAGAATTACTCAAACCTTTCCAGCTGGTGGTCATAATGTCACTGGATACATTGTACATCTGTCTTAAAGAAATTCATAATCGATAGACTCTAAGTCTAACATTATAAATTACTATGCAATACATGTCATCATATATTTAGCATCTGCTACTTGACTTTAGGTCTACCATGGACTTGATGGTGAACGGAGGTAGGCCCTACTGTGTATTTCTTTGATCCCATCTTCACTGCCCCTACATGATTATGTGCATCTTAAATGAGTACATTCAATGCTCAGACATTAGATGATAATTGTGTAATCATTCATCATACACGACAAAAGAACCATTTCTCTCATTTCGGTCATATTTGGCTGTGGTGCATTTTTAGTCTATACTACCTCTGAATAAACACCAATGGTGGAGAGCAGCAAACCTAAAAACATGACAGATTTTGTGTCACAAAATTGGTAATTACTGAAGTGGACATTTGAGGACATGCATACCATTAGTAGTAACACTGTTCAATGTTAAGACATATATACCTAGGGTATTGCTCTCTAATATTACGGTCCATGTTTACTCTGAAAAAAAAAAAATTGCGAAAATAGGGAAAAATATATTACAAATCACAATCAACCTGCTAAAATATTTGCTTTCTCTTGTAAAGTACACTGTCTGTGCACTTTGCAATTAAAATTGCTACAACCCTGCCCCTAACTGCAAATTATACATTTTTCTTGATTTAAGAAAGGTATTATCTTCTGCACATCTAGTTTTGATGATTTAGATTTCCCAAAGTGCCGTCTTGTCTTTATCCAGGCCGTTTGTCGATGGTGATGATGATATCGATGCAGGAAAGCATGTTTAAATGTTTTTGTGATGCTTTTGACAGAAACAGGTGCATGAATAATAAAACGAGCGATGAACGTCCATGTAGAACATTAGGTGGGCAGTATAACCATATAGGTCCATAACTATACACAGCCCTGTCGCTGTACACAAGTGTTGCGACAGGGCTGTACCTACTGGAGGCCACGCAATCTTTAAATTCCGGGGCGCCAGCATTATTCTGAATTTTACTACACCACATTTTTTACTCAGACTATGTAGGATTAAAACTAGATCTATATAGCTTCCATCTTTTGCTATCAATATTGACATACAGATTCCACAACTTACCAAAAATGAAACCTTTTTAATCGTATACGCCGCAGAAATCGTAAACGGCAGACACGATTCGAAATGTCGGCGCAGCACTGCAAAATGGTGGGCAAAGGGGGCGCTGTCAACCGTGCGGGCGTTCAAACTCTAGCAGCGCATTTTGTATCGTTCAAAGCTGGGAAAGATTTATTTTGAATCGCCCAGTGATGATCAGCATTCCGGGTTAAGATTGGACTTTTTGCTCAGTGTATGTTGTGTGAGGGCTCACTATGGACTGATACATGTATGTATACCATGCCCATAATCCAAGCATTTCAATTCAGGTATAGTGATTCATAAAATTTGTGATAAGAATGTACAAAATTTCAACAGTTTTGTTGTTGTGTGGCCATGTTTGAGGGTCTTCAGTAGACTGGTGTATCACTATCAGAGCTCGTCTGACGCCGTGCTGGCGCACGGGGACGCCGTGCTTTGCCTTTGCACGGCGTCTGGTCGGGCTAATTTAATTAATAAGTCCATGGATCTACCATTCAAAGTCCAAACGGTAACACACACCACAATGGGAAGCGGACAAACATTGAATCATTGACTGTGCATTCAAAACGAAAACTGCCTGAAAGAAAACATTTATTTTTTCCTTTTGACCTTATAAAGTTATATACTATAAAACTAAAGTCAGTAAAGTCCCTTCTCATAGCTCAGACTACCTCACAATTTTGCATTTTTTACAACTGTGGCTAGACGGACATAATATAGCCAGGTGCCCGCACCTCGTCAGGGGCCCGAATACCGTCACCCCGCTTAAAATCGTTTTGAGCGCACTGAACAAAAATGTATGCCCGGGACTGTGTTCTGTACGCTTGAAACTTGGCAGGGCTACCACAACCAAGCAAATTGTGGTGAAAACCGAACAGTTTTTCGTGAAAATCTGAAATTTTAGTAGGGCTATAGGAATACGTGTTATATGTCACCCGCACGCATCTTTTACGTGTATGTCTATGGGAACATCACGGTCACCCGCACACGTCTTTTACGTGCTAAGTCTATGGGAGAGCGGGTGACGAGTTGCGGGCGACTTCCTTAGCGCGCAACTTTTTCGCATCGTTCGCCTTTGACGACGATAGCTGCGAATTTTCAATATCGATCAGTGAACTTGTGATTCCATTGGAATTTTCAGCATTTTTCCTGTATGTGAGTTGGATTTCAAAGAATTTCAGTGGCGAAATGTGATTCAATTATGGGCAAACATTAACTATGACGAGGTGCGGGTCACCCAAGTATACTCAATAAACTGTAAATTTACTGTGCTGGACCAGATGGCATCCCTTCTCGTCTTTTGAAGATGCTTGCCTGTGAACTCACACCCGTCCTGACAACTCTGTTTCAAGCATCACTACAGCAAGGAACCATCCCACTGGATTGGAAGAAGGCAAATGTAACTGCCATCTTCAAAAGTGGAGAGCGAAATAAAGCCAGCAATTACAGACCCATCTCACTTACAGCAATCACATGCAAAGTCCTTGAGCACATTGTGTGTAGCCAGATGATGTCACACCTTGATAGCAACAATATATTGACAGATGCTCAACATGGTTTCAGGAAAAGAAGATCCTGTGTCACCCAACTACTCATGAGTACCCATGATCTGCTGAAAGGCATAGATAGAGGTGAGCAGCATGATGCCATCTTGCTAGATCTCTCTAAAGCCTTTTATAAGGTACCACATCGTCGCCTGCTTTGTAAACTGCAGTATTATGGAATTCACAATCACACACTGAACTGGATTGAAGACTTCCTCAGGGATAGATCACAACAGGTCGTTCCCGAGGGCTCCACATCAGAAACAGCTAAAGTAACATCTGGTGTTCCGCAGGGCAGTGTCATAGGGCCCATGCTATTCCTGATCTACATAAATGACCTGCCAGACTGTCTATCTTCATCAACATCTACAAAATTGTTTGCTGATGACTGCTTTCTCTATCGTAAAATCACAACAGCTGATGATGCCAGAAATCTCCAAGATGACCTTGATGCCCTACAACGTTGGGAAGCTGACTGGCTCATGAACTTCAACCCACCAAAATGCAAGGCTCTGACCATCACCAGAAAAAAGAACCCCATCAAAAGAACATACCAAATACACGGTGAAACCCTTGAAGAAGTTTCAACAGCAAAATACTTAGGCATCCATCTTCAGCGAAATATGAAATGGAACGATCATGTCAGCCAGCTTACCAAAAAGGCAAATTCAACAAGGGCATTTTTGCAGAGAAATATTCATTCTTGTCCCAGACATGTCAAGATCCTGTGCTACAAGTCATTACTACGGCCCATTCTCGAGTATGGTTGTGAAGTTTGGGATCCATCTACCAAAGTGCTTACTCACACTCACAGTCTGGAAATGGTACAACGCCGTTACACCAGATTCATCTTCAATGACTTCAAGAACTCCAGCAGTGTCTCTGACATGCTCTCCAAACTACACTTGCCGACCTTGGAAGAGAGAAGGGCTCAATATAAAGTTATCATGATTCACCGTATCATTCACTCCATAGTAGATATACCCATGAGCAACTACCTTATACCAATCACCAGAGGCTCACTCAGAGGACATGGGCACAAGTTCCATATTCCTTTTGCCCGAACACAGGCTTTCCAGACATCGTTCTTCCCCGATTCCATACGATTGTGGAACTCACTGCCAAGTTCGACCATTTGCACCTCCACAAACCAATTTAAAGAGGAGGTGCAAAAGATCCAGCTCCGCTAGTAGAAGGATGCATGGTTTTTTACTCGCACGTAGTTAGTTTTTATGGAGTAATTGCACAGCACACTGCACATCACTCTAAAGTACGACGATACACCTCATTGGTGGACTGTACTGGAAAGGAAGAAGAAGATGTAAATACATTTTCAATTAATTATAAATTCATTATTAACGTGTATGCTCAGCTCACAATATACTAACTAGATCTAGGTTAGTTCACGCTCCAACACTTCCCGTCAGTCGGTTTAACTTACCGGCGTAAAACACGTAAATGTAGGTAGTGTACCACGGTAAATGATTGCCTAGAGCAGCTGGGCCGGCTCGGCTAGCAGTAGTGGCAGCAGCAGGTGAATGCGGGGCCGGGGAGCGTAGTTAGGGTCAACAAATAAATCATTCTTTGGATGTGTAGAACCCGTATAATCATGGCTGACGGCCCGATGAACTGCAAACATCATCTATCTCTGCATTTTGACTCTGTCTTCGACTTTGCTAAGTGTCGTACCGGCCGTAGACCCACAATTACCTCCTTCTCATTGACAACAGGATGACAGGGGCAGCAGAGATCCAGTGCTACACAGCTACATGCATTGTACTGTGTGTGTACATACAGTTCATCCCCCGTCATCAAATCCTGTGGCGCGCGCGTTTGCCTACAGCCAGCTAGCAAAGCGTGTACAAACGCCACGAAATACCGTACACGTGTACTCACCACAGAACTCTTACAAGAGTTCTGTGGTACTCACTCAGCAGCCAGCAGCTCGCGCGCTCGTTGTGCGCGTGTCTTCCAAAAATCCTTTCAGATGAAGGACGTGGGTGTACACCACCGGTTCGGTGGTGTACACTGCTCCCACCTCTATGAACTACCTTAGAATAACATAGCCAGAGTTGGCATAATTAGGCCTACGAGATGCTTTCTGAAGTGTTTGAAGTTTGAAGTTTTTATTAGCAACAACATTTTGAACACGTATATATAAGAATCATAACACATTGTATCTACATACATTATGTGAAAAGATATACTTATCTGTTACTCCTTTACAATAACATGATTAAAATAATGATGACATTTGATACATGATACATGTAGCATAATTCTACAAAGTTGCTGTTGTTAACAAAAGTGAGCATAAGTGCTAGTCGAGATTGGTCACCTTGGTCTTCATACTAAAAGCTAAATACAAAAGAGAAATGATTACATGGTTAGTTGAAATGACTGTGAATATTTATACATCATTCATTTTCTAACATAGAAAGCTAATAATACCTGATATAGTATAATATTAGAGTAGGAAATCTGCAAGGCATTTACGAAATGTAGATCTTTTGCTTTGTTCACGCATTTCTCGTGACAAAGTGGTTCCAAAATTTCCTAAGTAAGAAATCGAAAATTGTCCCTGTGTGGTTCTAAGTTTTGGTAGGTACAACATTCTTTTTTCATTTGTTCTTGTCCTGTAAGTATGATGCACAATTTGGCAATAGTCATACAGAGGGTGCGGTAAAGTTCCATTCGTAGATAAATGTAAGAACTGCGAACTTATGTAACCTATGTAAACAACATCTAGAAGTTTGAATCGTTGGAACAATGGCTCTGAATGTGTTAGCTTAACGACGAAAATGTTATAGCTCTCAGAGCCATTTTTTTTTGGAGAAATATGTATACAATCTAAGTGAGATTTATAAGTACTGCCCCATACCTCAATACCATACTATATGTGTGGTTGTATAGAATATTTATGCAAAAGCACAAGAATGCGCTGCGGAACATACTGTCTTAATTTATACAATACACCTGCTTTCCTTCGAACACATTTATTTACCAGTTGAATGTGAGGTTTCCAAGTAAGATGACAATCAATCTGTGTTCCGATGAAGGATGCAACACTCACCTCATCAATGTCTGTGTCAGATAGTTTTATTGCACCCCTCATCGCTACTAACTGGCGTTTTCCTCTTATAACCATATAATTTGTTTTCTTTAAATTGATTGTAATTTTATTGGCATTACACCATGTTTGAACTTTATGCAGGTTTTCGTGTACTTCATTCACATCAATTTCTTTTTGGCGAGCAGCATAAGTATGAAAAACATTTGAATCGTCAACAAACAATCTGAATTTAAAGAAAGAGGAAGAGCGTGGCAAATCATTTATAATATCAAAAAGAGTGTAGGCCCCAAAACTGACCCTTGCGGGACACCACAAGTTTTAGTCTTCGGTGTCGAGACCATTCCTTTATAAGATAGCAGCTGAGATCTGTTGGACAGAATAATCAGCAAACCATTGAAGTGGGATTCCACGAATATCATATAATGAGCCAGTTTACATAAAAGAACATCATGATTTATCGTATCAAAAGCCTTTTTAAAATCTATAAAAATGCCAAGTCAATTTTTTGACGCTTCAGCATCTAGCATCATGCTATAGGCACAATTCGTCTGTTTTTAGCACAGTTCTAGCATAATTGCTTACAGAAAGGAAATCATTATGCGGTGTGTTTTTTTTTTGTACTGTGGTAATTTTTGGGTCCGTTTGTTTGTCAGCCAATATTTTGATGAAATTGACAGTAAAAAGTTGTTAAGACCTAGTTTTTGATTGAGCAAATAGGGAACAAAGAATTTGGAGCACATTTGGGGGTTTGTCAATTAAAGCTAGAAGTGAGGACTTTTGTTGTTGCTGTTGCTTGTCAGCTGATTGGGAACCAAAATCCTCAAATCCGATCGGGCATCATACAGGTTGAGATGAGGATTCAGCTTGTAACGTTTAACAAGATATAGAAACCACTCTATGTAATGGTAAAGAGCATACAATTCTAAAAGGAGAATCAAGAGTTTATTTGATGAAAATCGGTTTTGAAATGACTGAGATATCCAAAAATAAAGTAAAACAAAGAGATCCTGATAAAAGTCGCGGCCTGGCAATTTTGTTAGGATCGCTTTTTTGGATATCTATCCATTTCAAGACCATTATTCAACAAAATAAATGTTGGATCCTTCTTGCATATTTCAAAGGTTTCCCATTTTCTCATAAAAAAACAACAACAAACAAACAGTTATGAACCTGACGTTAGGTCTCAACCAAAACTAACGAGCCTAACCTTGCTCGTCAGCCGCTTGGAAACCTCAATTTAAAACACAAACACACAAACAAACAAATCCGATTTGGCACCATGATTTTGGCACCACTATTTCTAGAAGTTTTAGAACGTTTTCTGCTTTTGCTTGTCAGGCGATTGTGCACCACAATTTGTTGCAAAAAAAAAATTTGAGGACATTTTTGGTGTTTTGCTTGTCAGTCAATTGGGCCCCACAATTGGTTGATATGATTTGACATAAGTTCATGGCGATTTAGCATAATTCAACTCCGGCCGCCTCAAGCACAATGCCCCTTTTCACGCTGGTCGTTCTGCCGGTACCTCCCCTGGTACAATCAGGGAGGTTTGAGGTACTAGTATACAAGACTTAGGAAGGTGAATCTCACCCAAAGAGGTTCTATACCACTGCTGTAAAGGCCTATATAGAACAGGGCCAGCGCGCGGGGGGGGGGGGGGGGAGGGGGGAGGGGGGCGTTTTTTCATGGTGTAATCATTAGGGTCCCTCCCCCTTTTTTCAACCCGGAAGTGGCACCCGAAAAAAATGTGGTTAAGCTCTTTTGTTGTTGTTTTTTTGCTTGTTATTCGATTGGAAGCCGATTGCAAGTTATACGATAGTTTTCTCTCTTTTTTTGAGGGGGGGGGGGCAAGCGATGAAACCTTGACGTGGTAGAAGAAGCGCCTTTTTTCCTTTTTTTTCTTTTTTTTTTTTTTTTACTCGTTAGCTGTTGAAATCCGGAAGTGGCACCAGAAATATAAACTGCCCCCCCCCCCCCCCAATACACACACTTTTAAACATGTGGCGTCGGCCGTGTAGAATCTCTTTGGTATCGTCTTCCTATAGAGAGAAAATAACAAACAAAAACTCTCTGACCAGGCACTGACAACGGCGTAGCCAGGATTTCATCTTAGGGGGGGCGGTTAGTGTGCGAGGGAGCGAAGCGACCGAGCCCGAGCGAGCGGAGCGAGCGAGGGGGGGGGGGGGGGGGGAGGGTGTGGGAGGGGGGTGTCCCCCCTCCCACGGTGAGAACTTTTTGCTTTTGATGTTGTAAATGGTGCAATTTGATGCATGTTTTTGCGCGTTTTATCGACGTGAAACAGTTCCACTTGTTTAAGGTAGCAGTTTATTTTGATGTAGATTATCATTGAACAATTTGCCTATAAAATGGTATAATTTAAATACACTTCTTGTATTAATTCTTTTCACTGAATATCATGAACGCGACTGAACCCGAGCGAGCGGAGCGAGCTAGGGGGAGGGGAGGGTGTGGGAGGGGGTGTCCCCCCTCCCACGGTGAGAACTTTTTGCATTTTGATGTTGCAAATGGTGCAATTTGATGCATTTTTTGCGCGTTTTATCGACGTGAAAGTCCCACTCGTTTAAGGTAGCAGTTTATTTTGATGTAGATTATCATTGAACAATTTGCCTATAAAATGGTATAATTTAAATAAACTTCTTGTATTAATTCTCTTCACTGAATATCATGAACGCGACTGAACCCGAGCGAGCGGAGCGAGCGAGGGGGGAGGGGAGGGTGTGGGAGGGGGGTGTCCCCCCTCCCACGGTAAGAACTTTTTGCATTTTGATGTTGTAAATGATGCAATTTGATGCATGTTTTTGCGCGTTTTATCGACGTGAAAGTCCCACTCGTTTAAGGTAGCAGTTTATTTTGATGTAGATTATTATTGAACAATCATTTGCCTATAAAATGGTATAATTTAAATAAACTTCTTGTATTAATTCTCCTCACTGAATATCATGAACGCGACTGAACCCGAGTGAGCGGAGCGAGAGAGGGGGGAGGGGAGGGTGTGGGAGGGGGGTGTCCCCCCTCCCACGGTTAGAACTTTTTGCATTTTGATGTTGCAAATGGTGCAATTTGATGCATGTTTTTGCGTGTTTTAACGAGTTGAAACAGTCCCACTTGTTTAAGGTTGCAGTATATTTTGATGTAGGTTATCATTGAACAATTTGCCTATAATATGGTATGATTTAAATACACTTCAGGGCTTTTTACACTTGTGTTTCTTAACCCCGGACTTTCTCTGACCCAGGACTATCGTTAGTCCCGTACCAATTTTTCAGCTTTTTACACTCGCCAATTAGTCCCGTACTATCTCTTGTCCGGGGCTAAGGAGAAAACTGACCTTTTTACACTCGTATTTCTTAGCCCCGGACTTTCCAAACCACATGAATATTCATAATTACGCTGTGTACTGTACACGTACACGCACGCACCGGCAGCACTTGATTGCCTCGTTTCTGATTGGTCAGTGAGGGTCGGACTTCGTCTCCGTCGCTTAGCCCAGGATTATTTTTTCGTTCTGTTTACACTCACTTGCTTGGCACCGCAATTGCGGTGCTAGCACCGCAATTGCGGTGCTAACCCCTGCTATTTTGCAGGGCCAGATAGTACCGTACTATCGGTGGGGCTAGCCCACTTTGGCAAAAACGAGTGTAAACAGAAAGTGGGCTAAGGATATAGTCCATGGGCCAGGCCAGATATTGGTACCATCTGAGGTGGCAAAACCTTTTTGGTGTCATTTTGTTTGTCGGACATAGATATGCCTATTAAGCTATGATAGCAATTCCAAATGAGTAGCTTAGTCATAGTTAATGAATTTTTAACCAATTTGGTCTCGTTGTTATATCCCTATACTTCTGAATCGAAACTAACCGCTATACAAAGAAGAGCACTGTCTTCTGTATGTTCCATAGAGCTGTAAAATGCAGCTCTATGGTATGTTCACAGGTGTTCTATTGTAAACGCGGTGCGCTTAGTCTTTATTCAAGGCAGCGAAGGGAATATCCAAAGGTTATGATGTCCACAGCGCTTAGTCTTTATTCTAGAGGGCGAAGGGAATATCCAAAGCGTATGATACAGTGTATATCCTTTTATCTAAAAACAACAACAACAACAAAAGCAATTCCTCGTGAATTTTACCGTATCTTTCAATTATTTATCATTTTCCGGCGAAAACGCTACGGTGAAAACGCTGATACCACGCCAATGTCGCTTTATTTCCCTCCAACGATATAAGATATGCAAAAACAATGTACCGGTACACTACAATACATTATAATGAATGATAATATTGTAAACGAACAGAGTGATTTTTGTTTAAAACTGATGTATTTGTTGATAGGGTAGTATAAAAACAGTATAGATAATCCCTTTTATGAGGAACTGTAGATATGATAACGGTACATTGGTCTAGATAAAGACTAAGCGCACCGCGTGACAGCGGTGGACATCATAACCCTTTGGATATTCCCTTCGCTGCCTTGAATAAAAACTAAGCGCACCGCGTTTACAACAGAACACCTGTGGACATACAGAAGGCAGTGCTCTTCTTTGTATAGCGGTTTAGTTTCGATTCAGAAGTATAGGGATATAAAAACGAGACCAAATTGGTTAAAAATTCATTTATTATGACTAAGCTACTCATTTGGAAATGCTATCATAGCTTGATAAGCATATCTATGCCCGACAAACAAACTGACACCAAAAAGGTTGTGCCACCTCAGATGGTACCAACAACCCATTTTTCGGGTCTTGGCCCATGGACTAATAGTCCCGTACCAACGGTGGGGCTAAGCCCCCCCCCCCCCCCCCCCCACCCCCCTTAGCCCCACTGTTGGTCCGGGGCTAAGCAAAATTTTACAAGTGTAAAAAGCCCTTTCTTGTATTAATTCTTTTCACTGAATATCATGAACGCGACTGAACCCGAGCGAGCGGAGCGAGCGAGGGGGGGGGGGGGGTGACCCCCCTCCCACGGTGAGAACTTTTTGCATTTTGACGTTGCAAATGGTGCAATTTGATGCATGTTTTTGCGCGTTTTATCGACGTGAAACAGTAACACTTGTTTAAGGTAGCAGTATATTTTGATGTAGGTTATCATTGAACAATTTGCCTATAAAATGGTATCATTTAAATAATCTTCTTGTATTAATTCTTTTCACTGAATATCATGAACGCGACTGAACCCGAGCGAGCGGAGCGAGCGAAGGGGGAGGGGAGGGTGTGGGAGGGGGGTTTCCCCCCTCCCATGGTGAGAACTTTTTGCATTTTGATGTTGCAATGGTGCAATTTGATGCATGTTTTTGCGCGTTTTATCGACGTGAAACAGTCCCACTTGTTTAAGGTTGCAGTATATTTTAGTGTAGATTATTATTGAACAATTTGCCTATAAAATGGTATCATTTAAATAATCTTCTTGTATTAAACAATTCTTACACTGAATATCATGAACGCTGTCTGTTCAGCAATCAAACAGAAAAAGCACAGGGTGTAGATAGGGGCATATCCCCTCCCACACGAAGGTGATTTTGCGTTTTCAGACCTGAAATTCAGCGATCATGTGTAAATTTTTGGTGCAATACTTTTTCATCGAAGTGAAATCACGGAATTTAGCTCTTATTCCGAATGTACACCATCTGTATGTATAAAGTGTGAGGTAGAGCTTAGGGGAAGGGGGATTCCCCCTCCCGCTCGCGGAGTTTTTGCGTTTTTAGAATTGAAATAAAGCGATCTGGGTATAGCCACAGTCTTTTTCTATGCATGGCGGAAGGAGGGGGGGGGGAGGGGCGGGCGAGCAGGGAGAAGGCGTGGGCGAGTGTTATCTCCACCCTTCTCTTCCGATGGAGCTTTTGCCTTTTTAAGGTTGAAATTGAGATATCTCGTATACGCATATTTGATGGAACCAACATTTGGGAAATCAAAAAAAAAAAAAACTGATGGGGCGGGGGGACTGAGGGAGGAAAGGGTCGATTAAAAAGGGAAATTCCCCTTATACATGAGGGAACCTTGAGTTTTTCGGAATATAAGTGATAAGTCTTGTGCAGTCAGAATTATTCATATTTTTTTTTTAATCTAAAAAGTGTACTAAGCTAGGGAAAGAGGCACAGAGGGGGAGGGTTTGGGAGGGGGATACCCCCTCCCAAGCACGAGAAATTTTGCATATTTTGAATTGAAATTCAACGATCTGGTGTACACTTTGAGTGAAATATTCAAAAAATATCTTATTTGATGAAAGGTTCAAAAGGAGACCCGCTTCATGTGCATGCATACAATATACACGCATTTTTTTTTCCGCCTCCCAAATCCCCGGTCCAAATCTTAGGGGGGGGGGGGGGGCGACCGCCCCCATCGCCCCCCCCCCCCCTGGCTACGCCAGTGGGCACTGAGAATTTTAAAAATTGTACCCAAATGAAAAAAATTGAATGTTCTCGTTTGTGGGACTTTTTTTGGGCATGTTAATAGTGATGGTTCGGCAAACAATATAGTAATTATATTTTGGATCAAAAATTTATTATCTATGGATTGGTTGAATCAAGGAGGTTTTATGCATGGAGTTCCAACTGCAATGGCTGTAATTATTCAAACAGTTGTCAGATTTCTATTCGATGTACAAAAGAATTCCACAGGTGCACTTATGCCTTTGATGATCGATGTTCCAAGCCGCCGTCTTGCTGAGCAATCTGAAGATTCATTTTGAACGTTATCATAATGTTGGCCATATTTTGCTTATTTATTTATTAAATGAAATGGAATTTCACTTAATGATAAAGCATGTAAAACAAAAGTTAATCCCGTCCAGAAATGCGTGCAAAAGTGTAAATCAGAGCTGTATCATGTGAAAAAGGATTCTGGATTCCGGATCCGTCACAGCAATGGTTTTGTTGGATCTGTCTTCGGCCTTCGACACTGTAGATCACAGAATTCTTGTCAATACACTTAGAAGTTTGGGTATCCAGGGACAAGCTCTCGAATGGTTTAAATCATACCTATCACACCATTCACAGTCTGTTCTTTTGAATGGTGTCACATCGTCTTCAAAGCCATTAGGCTGTGGTGTACCTCAAGGCTCTGTTGGCGGGCCCACCCTTTTTTCTATCTATTTGATCGGTCTGCGGAAAATATTTCAAAGGCATTCTGTTCGGTATCATCTATATGCAGACGACATACAAGTTTTTGTATCTTTTCCACCACATCAAATCCAAGCATCTCATGCACTGCGCTGTCTAGAAAATTGCATCATTGATATTGATGCTTGGATGAGGTCTAACTCATTGTTTCTAAACCACAGCAAGTGTGAATAATCCTTTTTGGTTCTAAATCTCACTTGAATAAGTTGGATATTAATTGTATTTCGATTGTAGGTAATGATATTCCTCTGTCAAAGTCATGTCGCAATCTGGGTGTTATGTTTGACTCTCACATGGCTATGTCCGATCAAATCACCAACATTTCTAAATCAGTCCGTTATCAATTGCGCAATATTGGTTTTATTCGCAAGTATTTGACTCGCTCTGCCACGGAAAAACTTGTTCATGCACTTATTTCTTCACGCCTTGATTTCGGTAATGGTTTGTTTTTCAATCTACCAAACTCGCAAATTGCCCAATTACAAAAGCTACAAAATGCCGCTGCACGTATTGTTTCTTTGTCAAGTAAACGCAGTCATATCACACCTATCCTGAAGAGTCTTCATTGGTTGCCTGTACAGGAGCGTATTCGGTTTAAGATACTTCTTTTGGTTTATCATGTTATTGAGGGAACAGCTCCTGATTACAATGTTTGTTTGTTTCGTCAATACCAACCTTCACGAACTCTTCGATCCTCAACTTCAGGTCTCTTACATATTCCGTTTTCTAGGAAATCTTGGGGGGAACGAGCTTTCGCTCACGCTGGACCAACACTGTGGAATTCACTTCCTCGTGAGCTGAAAGACTCGAGCTCTATAACATCTTTCAGGAGTAATTTAAAATCCTATCTGTTTAGCAGTGCATTTTGAAGACCAGTGTCTTTTGAACACAGACTTTCATGTCTTTTTTTTCCTGCTTCTTCATCCTTCTTCTATTACTGTGATGTACTTGTATTTTCAATCTGTTTGCTTTGATGTACAATTGTAAAGCGCCTTGAGCATTTAATCAAAGTGGAGAACGGCGCTATAGAAATTGTATGTATTATTATTAAAATGTTTAAAACGGTGCCATCCAGGGAAGCTGGTGTTTCACTTTTCCGCTTAATTTCCACAAATGGGTGGAAATATCTCTATGGAAGAACAAGATCAGTGGTGAAAATGATTTGCATGCTTGGCGGAGGTCTGCGCTCTCAGAGTGCTTTTCTAGTTCCATATTAACTTTTGGTAGTGATCCGAGAATTTTTGGAGATATTTCCACCGATTTTTGAGTTGTCTACTTTTTGAGTTATTTTGCGCACAGACAAACGAACGAACCGTAACCAACGGTAACGAAAACATAACCTCCTCCCTTTTTCTAAAATCGATTGGGGACCCTATCCCTAAACCTAACCGTAATCCTAATCCTAACCCTAACCATCAAACCCTAACCCTAACCCTAACCCTAACCCTAACCCTAACCCTAACCCTAACCAAAAACCCTAACCCAACGTTTTTCCCATAGGTTGCGTTTATAAGATTTTTGAAACACTGATTCTACAGAAACACTGTTTGTAAACGCACTATTTTGCGTTTACAAACAGTGTTTCAACTTGCAGCTGAGGGTTTATGACGTAACAATAAGGCTGTTTGGCCATACCCGGGGCACCGGTTTTTTTTTTTAAGACGGCACAGATTGGGGCAAACACTGTTTATGTGACGTCATAATGCCTTGCGCGCACCCTGTTTGACCTTTTGCCTCCCCAATCTGCGCCGTCTAAAAAAAAAACACGCACCCGGGCACTAATCTGATATATCTATCAATAAAGAATTATACTTGAAGATTATTACACTCGGAGAAAGGAAATAAGACAGTTGTGACTCCATTCTCTTGAACCTCCTTGGTTGAAAGAGCTTCACGTGATTATGGGTATTTTCAGCTATATCAGCATGTTTGACACTCCATAAAGTACTATTTCGATAATGACGTCACTCCTATGACGAAATTTTGCAAATAGAACACTACAGTCTTGAGTCAAACCTGCCTTAGCGACCACCTGTCTATAGCGGCCAATGAAAATCCCCCCGAAAGAAAAGCCATGTCAAAGGAAACCAAAACCAAAAGAGAAATGTGGATTGAGTGAAAGCAGCAACATTATTAAAACACATCAGTGAAAGTTTGAGGAAAATCGGACAATCGATGCAAAAGTTCTGAATTTTTAAGGTTTTGGTGTTGGAACTGCTGGATGAGGAGACTACTAGAGGTATGATGTCATATGGACAGCAATATAAAGAAAGTATAAAGTGAATTCCACAAAAATTCACTTTTCTAGCTTAATGAAAGAGCACTTGACTAATCGCTTTCAGAAAGCAGGGGGAATAATTGCTACCCTTAACATATGTCAGTATCAAGTTGATGGGATGTGTAATTTTCATGAAAAATGAATTTTTGTGGAATTCACTTTATACTTTCGTTATATTGTTGTCCACAGATGACATCATAACCTCTAGTAGTCTCCTCATCCAGCGGGTCCAAAACCAAAACTTTAAACATTCATAACTTTTGCATCGATTGTCCGATTTTCCTCAAACTTTCATTGATGTGTTCTACTATTATTAATGTTGCTGCTTTCACTCAATCCACATTTTTTTCTTTGGGTTTTGGTTTCCTTTAAAGACCCTGTGTATAGCGGCCACCTACCTAACCCGGCCAGCGGCCACAAATTTTATTTTCCGCGATTTCAACGATTCCGCGATTTCAACCTGTCTATAGCGGCCACATACCCGATAGAGCCGTAGCCGAGCCGATAATTCAGCATGTTTTTCTGCTTTGTAGCCGTGCCAGTCATTCCTGGGTAACGTTCAGCGATCGCCACCGCTGCATTCATCACTCATATAGTCATAATAATGTACTAGTGTTGAGTTTTCTTCACGACTGTAAACATGCTACTGTGCAACAATTTGATACTAGTAGTCACCGGCATTGTTCAATGCATGAAACACACGTGTGCATACTAAATACACATACATGTACATGTAAGTACTTATAGATGTATACAACGATGATACATGTACATGTAAGCAGTGCACACAAAAGTTGGATAACCTGTCTATAGCGGCCACCTGTCCATAATGGTCATTTTTTTTCGTCTCCCTTGGGTGGTCGCTGTAGACAGGTCTGACTGTATTTGCAAAATGATGTCACAAAGCATTTCTGAAATTGTGTGCGCAGCTTTGCACCGTCACTCTATGAAATGTAACAATTTTTACAAACAATTATTACGTCACAAAGCAATTCTGACATCGCGCACTGCATGCGTCGAACCGTCACTCTAAAATGTAACAATTCAAAAAACAAAACAAAACAATAGTGACGTCACAAAGCAACTTTGATATTGCGCGCTGCTCAGTCTGTGAAATGTATCAATAATTCTTGTAAAGCAGTTGTAACATCATAAAATAAATTCTGACATTGCGCATTGCTTCGTACTGTCACTCTGTAAAATGTAACATCTTTGAACTAAACAAGATTATTATAACATCACAAAGCAGCCTGACATCGTGCGCTGCTTACGAGAGTCCCTTCACAACATCGCATCCCGGCCACCACTATACGACACGACTTCTCGCTTCGCACTTCCCCCATTTCCCCCTTCTTTTATTAAGATTTGTGATCCAAAATATGAAATAAATATACTTTGCCTTGAGGGTTTCTGGTTAAAACTATAGGCCTCGGTGTCTCCAAAAGAACTATTCACTTTCGGGGCTGCGCCCCTCAGTGAATAGTTCCTTTGGATTCACCTCTGCCCATGATTTTAACCAGAAACCCTCAGGCAAAGTATATTTGTATACTGTTTTTAATCTCAAATTTGATCCTCTATCTATAGTGATTGGTTGAAAGAGCTTCAGTGTTTGTGTGTATTTTCAACTGTTCTAGAATGTATAGCCTGTTTGACACTCCATGGTATACTATTTGGAAAATGACGTCACTGTTTATAACGACATTTAATTTCCAAATACTAGTACAACTGTACATGTAGTGTACTTTTTGTTCGAAATGATGTCACAAAGCAATTGTGACATCACAAAACAATTTTCTGACATCGCGCACTGCTTTGAACAGTAACTCTGTTTGAAAGTTTGAAAGTTCATTTTACTCAACAACCCATACTCTGGGTATCGGAGTCCAATGTAAAAACATATATCACCAGGGGCGGATCCAGGAATTCCGTAAAGGGGAGGCGCCTTTACGAAATTGAAAAGGGGCGCACGCTCCCCCCCCCCCCATTTTTCTTTTGTTTTAACAAAAAACGCAACTGATCACATTATTTATTCAATAATACAGAGTTCGTGTTGTGTGCTTGTAATAAATATCTGTAAATAAACTGTACTATAATGTTAATAACATAATCTGCTAGAATCTCACACAGCTTATTGAAGGAGGCAGACATAACCAGAAGAAGAAGAGTTGCAAATAACTTAACACAGTTGCAGGGGAGGTGAGACTCACTTCTCATCCCGTCTAGAAACCTTTTGTTTACGTCATCAGCTTCCAGCTATATACGCGCAGCTTGAACTCCCAAGTTCATTGACCACATCTGCAAACGATTAAAAAAAGATCCTTAAAAAATCCATAGAAATTTCCTTATCACTACCAAAATTTAATCATCTGTTCCTCGTGTCATTATCAACTTTTTTTCTACAAGTTTCATTCAAATCCGTTCACAACTTATTTAGTTATTTTGCAAACAGACAAACAAACAAACAACTTAATTACAAACGCCGATGAAAACATAACCGTCTTCCTTGGCTGAGGTAATAATATCAGTATTACTACTGATAATGTTGATGATAACGATAGTTATATTAATGATGACAATCATTATTTTTTTCCGTAATCTTTTATTGATTCCATAGTCAATACAATTTCATGATAAATCGAATCACATGTATTCCAGAATCCACGATTCTGGGGCCCGTTGCATAAAACTTACCGTTGAATTTCAATGGTAACTACCGTCAAAATTAGGTGTCACAGCCAATCAGCATCAAGGATTATAAAATTTACCGCTAATTTGAAGACTTACCGCTAGAAAGGAGCGGTAAGTCCAGCGGTAAGGGTTTTATGCAACAGGGCCCTGGAATCCACGATAATTATTGTTACTAATCGATTATTGTTATCATCATCACCACTATCATTTCCGTTGTTCCAGTAATTTTCATTAGCCTGAATGATTGTTGTTGTTTTAGTCACTAATCGTTATGATCAGGGGACCGTTTCATGAAACTTTTTGTCAGTGATTTACACTGACAACTGTTAAAAGCTACTGAAATCCTTGCGTCTGATTGGCTGATAGCAAATTTGTCGGTGAAAACGTCCGACGAACTCGTTGATGAAACACCCCCAGGTCTATGCTATACTCTCCAAGCAATAACAAATCCAACAGTTGCAAGGGATTGTGACTTACAAAGAGATAAAAGATCTGCCCTTGTTTTTAAAAAGGCGTATGGACTTGTAACAATCATGCAATGTACATTTTTTTCGAAATATCGGACGAGATAAGGGGATGAATTATTACCCGTCAGTGTTCGATAAAAACACTGATGAGTTTTGTGATCTCACTCACAGGTGGGTTCCCGCAAGCGCAAGGAGTAATATAGTTAACTCTCTTTGTTATTCGTTAATTTTGTATTACTTTTTTACTTTTATCTCTCCGTAATACATTTTAGTTATAGGTCTATCAATCTATCAACGTACAGTGCCCAACACCTGCAATTCAGCTCCTGCTATTATGCTGGCTGCGAAAGGATGCTATATGTCATGCGGTGTAAATATCAATTCATGTATATACATGTAGTATACCATATGACACATTTCGTTTTGAAATTCATGAATGAATAAAGATCATTCAACTCCTTGGTTCCTTTTTGAGCGAGTGGGTGTGCTTCTGTTCCTGTGAGTGCATGAGTGCGTGGTGTGCTATGTCTGCGTCCGTTCGTCTGTCTGCAGTGAAATATGTCTCGGCCTGTGTGTGTATGTGTATGTGTGCTTGTTTGTTTGTTTGTTTGTTGTAAGCTAGATTCTCTTTCTATATTTCAGGTCATTCATGGATAAAGAGGGAATATATGTATATATATATATATATATATATATATATATATGTATGTGTGTGTGTGTGTGTGTGTGTGTGTGTGTGTGTTAATGAATGAAGAAACAAACTGGTAATGCATTTTTGGCTAATAAAGAATGAGTTTATTCGACTCGAATTTTCGGCGTCGTACGCCTTCTTCAGGAGTATTCATACCGTCATTGTCAAGACTCCTGAAGAAGGCGTAGGACGCCGAAAATTCGAGTCGAATAAACTCATTCTTTATTGGCCAAAAATGCATTATACCAGTTTGTTTCTTCATTTCTTCGTGGAGCCAATACGTGAAATCTCAACATGAATGCATATTGGTATATACTGTATATATATATATATATATATATATATATAGTATATATAAACCCCTCAAAAAAGTTTGGAAATCTGATTTTGATCAATTATTTCTCATTTTTCCTTAGAAATAATTTATTTGTGCTTAGTACCACACAAAGATTTATTAATTCTCTTTCAAATGATACCATACTTGTAATGATTATCGTATCGTCATGGAGGCGCCCGGTGCAGTGCTTACAAATATGAGGTAAAGTCAGAATTTAAAAGCTGCAAAATGGCCCAATTTTTAACGTCCCTAATGGAGTTTCCTTGTTATGAGTGAGTTCCCCATTGTTTCTTTGGTGTATGGAGTGAAACATGTATGCGTTCAACCAGGGAGGTGAGACTCTCACCTCCCTGGTTCAACCAAACAGATAAACAAACACACATATATACACACACACATACACACACACGCACACAAACACAAACACAAACGATCATGACTTAAACCATTTCGTCTCACAGAACCTCACCATATTAACCACAAAAAAAGACATAAAGAAGTGAAATGGCATGGTCTTGATTTTAGTGGATTTTCATCTTTATTTTGTCCTTATCTGGTCGTTATTTTGTCTTTAATTTATGTTAACTTCGATTTTATATTGTCAATGAACATGATCGGGGCTCAGTATCTGGTGGACGACCCAAGTGCTTGCACCACGGCCTGGTACCGTGTCCTCATGCTGTTGATTAGCTTCGTGATTCGCTGCTGAGGAATGGCGTTCCACTCGTCAACCAATATCTGACGGAGTCCTGCCAATGTTGTTGCATTTGTGACCCTCTTCCCCACAGCTCGGCCAAGTTAATCCCAAAGATGTTCTGTGGGGTTGAGGTCGGAACTGCATGCAGGCCAGTCCATTCTAGTGATGCCCTCTCTCTCGAGAAAGTTGCGCACAAGTCTCGATCTATGTGGTCTTGCGTTGTCATCTTTTTGAAGCATCTCAGCTTCAATTTGCCCTATGGCGCGGGCTTTTTGAACATTGCTTACACGTGGTATGATGTACAACCATAAAACTTGATGAGTTATCAAAATTACCTGGCATGGCACCACTGAAAACTTGAATGTGAAGTTAAAATGTCTATTGAAATTTGCCTTCATGGCTGACCAGTTGAGAACAAAAGACATAACTCAAAAGAACATGTTCTCTATTTACTCTTCACGACCATTCTCATTCTAGGAATGTTCTTGTTCATTTTGCAACTTTTCAATGCAGACCTTATCAGACACTTTTAAGCACAGCCCTTTACTTAACGGCATAAGGCATAATCATAATGAGTAGAATATCATTTTAGAGAGAATTTAATAACCTTTCCATTGATATCAAGCACAAATTGTATAGTGCTAACAAACTGGAGACATTTACAACTGAAGTCAGATTTCCAAACTTTTTTGAAGGGTTTATATATATATATTTCTGACAAGGTCAAGTTGGAATGTTACGACGTGTGTGATATATATGGGATAATACACGTCACAATAGTGCGTTGATATCTTTCTTGCTTTCTTTACTGTCAACTCCGATTCTTTTTTTCTGTTTGTCTATAAGTACGGAGAACCCAATGAAATGGATGGAACGAAAACAAAAAGGGATACAGATTGGCAAAAACATACATGTACATATGATACTTGATACACGAGGAGTGTGAAGGTTGAGAACTTTGCGAAACTTTGTTTTGATATCGGACTTTGTACCGGTTTCCGCGCGCTTGTTTGTCTACTGAGGATCGAGCGAACTGTGCATATAAGCGTCACTCATGTCACGTGGTTAATTATTTGCATAAACCATCATGGCGACATCAGAGGACGGTATTGTGCGACGGAAAATCACAGAATTGCGAGTCGTCGATCTCCGACTTGAGCTTGAAAAGAGAAGCTTAGACAAGTCTGGGGTGAAAGCTGTGTTAGTAGAGAGATTACAGAAGGTAAACTGTTTTGCTTACTCCTCAATTTGTTAGCCCTGTATGACTTTCAATCGTCGAAAGCAGTGACAAGAGTTGTTGGTCAGAACGCTCGTCGAATTTGTGCACTGGTACACTATTGTAGGGCCCGAGGCCTACGCTGTAAAAACGGACAAGGAAGGTAGATGTGTGCGGAACTACACACGTTACAGAGTGTGGCGTGTTTCTGACTCAGTAAATTATGTAAATTTTATTTCATCATGGCGCCCCCTAACCACGCGCCATGCTCCTGAGTCCTATTTCTGGGATTTAAAGGGTTGGGATTAAGGGGTTGTTGTGGCATAAAATATGTAAGACTAAGAGTACGAAACTGCATGTTGTGTACATTACTCATTAGCGCCATGACCCCATCGTGAAGACTCATGCGCGATGCCACATGGCCAGTGGCTTACTACATGTATAAAAGTTTACGAGCAATATCTCGCAGCAGTCTCCGCTGTGAGCTATGAGCTGTGGAGCTCCACCTTGCCCAGTCGGTCGGGTTGGTAATGCTGTGTCGGCAGAACATTCCTTACCCGATTTAGCGGAGTAGAACCTACCTCAGTACCTGATTAATCGCAGAATATGTTTCATTGATCTTTGATCATGTTGATGTCACTCACTATTGCACTAGACTACATTTAAATGTATGACTGTATCACATTTACTGCACAGTACAGACTACTGTACAGACTACTGTACAGACACGGTGTGCACGTGTGGTAGAGGCTGTATCACAGTCGCCTTCATAGCCTAGGCCACACAGCTTGTCAAAAGCCATACAGTAGCCTTCTCAACTCAGAAAGTCAAAAGCCCCAATTTCATTTCTCATGTAAAGTTATTATTGCTGTCAGTGTCATTGAAAAGCAATGGACAAACCCGACAAAATTATGTTTGAATTCTGTACCTTGTCAATTGTTGCTGCTGTTTTTCAGAGGCGTGTCATTCACATTTGAATATTTGCGTCTTCATCTTCATAATACCAATACTTTTACATAACATCAATACTTTATAAAAGAACAATAACCTGAAAAATGATATGCTGCAAAAGATAATCCATGGCCATGCCAAGACTCATTATTATTTAATGTCATTCACGAATGTATTACTGCTACCTTCTTCGGACAAGCCACATTAACAAGAGTAATATGACATTGTTAATAAAACTAGAAGAGGTCATACGGTCACAGCTTTCTTTGCCTGACAAAATACAATTGGGAATTTGTGTTTATTGTGCCTGCCGCTTTTACTCATTCCTTCTCCTTCTCAGGCCTTAATAAGTGAAGGTGCTGACCCCAATGAAATCATTATTGATGGAAGTGGTGCCAAAGGGGGGTCCAGAAAAGCAACACCAAGTAAGTATTTATTACTTTGTAATGCTACACTGTAATCGCTTCTACTTCATTTTCTCCCCGAGTCAAGTGGCAGACAAACGTTAACATCAGATACTATTTAATATGATGATGGCTAGAGAAGAATTTATTTATTATTATGTAGTACAAATTATTTGCATATTTTGTTTACTATTCAAGGAAGACTGTGTAGAAACGTAAGATGAGGAAACTCAAGGATTAGCAAAGAATAGAACTTAAGCTATTACTTAGTATGCATTATATTTCTTTTCATGTGATAACACTTGTTTTTGCCGTCATTGGACCTAGCAGATTTTTTCTGCTCCAATAATGACAAATGACCTGTTTAAGACATGTTTTGGATAGCTTAAATTTTGAAGTTCAAATACATTGTACAAGTACCCAAATTGCTGTATAGAGAGATGGGTAAGGTTATTGCTCTGGTCAAGGTGCACACTTACCTGTACTTTAGACTGAAACATATTTTGAACATTATGTTAGTGCTTTTCATATATTTCAAAATAAAAATCATCATTTGAAATTGGGGATACAACTTTTACCATATTATACCCCCCCCCCCCCCCCACCGAAAAAAAAAAAAAAAAATGTGACAGAACTTTAAAATTTGCTCCATATTCCAAATGCTTTGAAATGGAATTTGATCATTAAATGCTACAAAAATACTATTGAAAAATTCTCTTTCTTTTCAATTAAACCTGTGACTTCTCTTCTCATTTTCAGGGAGGGCTGTTGGAAAGCCAGATGTAAGTGTCCCAAATATGTTACGAGAGATGCATTTATTTCAGTTTCTTTGTGTTTGTATTGCTGTTGAGTGGACAGACATTCACTGAAACATTATGCAGGAGGAACCCTATATTGTGTGTGTGTGTGTGTGTGTGTGTGTGTGTGAGAGTGAGGAAATCATTCTTCAAATTATTATGAATGTACAGTTGTACATTAGGAACTGCCAGAGTATTCTGTCATAACACATCTGAAAGTAGGTATTGGTCAAAAGAGGATTAGTTTTATTTTGGCTTGATTGCTCATTGACTATACAATGTAACATTGACGTACCCCTAGAGCAAAATTGCAGTCAGTTTTGTGTACCAGCAACTGCAAGGGCAGTGTCATCAACTTAAATTGATAAAATGAAAACATACACTGCACTTGTTAGTGATCAATTTACCAGCCAGAGTAGAAGCGTGCATGCTTCACAATGCTTTCCTTTTTTCTGCAAAGTCCTGTTAATGTTTCTTAACAAAACTGCCTGGGACCTTTTACAGGGGGATCATGAGGAGCAGATGGAAGAAATGGAGCCAGAGGAGCTGATGGATGGTGAATTCCTGCAGGTGGACTCCACTGGAGACCAATCCATCGACGGCCTGTCGCAGGAAGAAGACCTCGCTCTGGATGGCATCACAGTAGAAGACCAGATGACTGACGAGGTGGGTGCTTTGCTAATCCAAAATGTGTAACTTTGCATCACCACAAAATGAAAACATTCTCAGAAAATGTTAAACTTTAAAGTATTTTTGAATGTTTGGACACACCACAACCAAGACATAATGAATGTGAATATGCATAAAAGCAATTTAGGCAGTAGAGTGGCTACTCAAACATAGGAATATGAAAATGGTGTGATACTTATTCACTAACAAACATGTGTCCCATTGCCCCAAAACATAATTATAGTGAATATTGAATAAGTCAAACTGGGGGTTTGGATTTTGAATGAAATCTAAACTATACTTGCAAAGAGATTATGTGATGTCTTCTGTCACATAATTTTGTTGCATTTAGAATGATTATAGCATAGATATATTCTTTTCCTTCATTTTGTATAGTGTCCCACACTACCGGTGCCGTAAACGAATGAGGGAGAGAATGCACATGGCAAATAAAAGCTGAAAAGTGATATTGATGGGATATTCAAACAAACAGGATAGTAATTTCAAACTGTATTGCACGTTCTTGTAGGATGTCATGGGTAAGATGCAGCAGGAGTCTGCCCTCGATGAGGATATGCCACCTGATGATGATGCCATCAACATCACAGCAGAGGACGACCAGCTTCTCACGGAAGATGTAAGTCACATGGCGGTAATATGACAGAAATTATCTGTCATCAGACTTGGTACATACATACTTGTACTACGGTGCACTCCCATTATAACGAACACGATAATAACAAAATTCCAGTTAAAATAACAAAATAAAAATCCAGGTCGCAAAATAATCGGCTCTATGCTTTTTTATTGTTTATTTGTTCAGTTATAATGAAATTTCGATATAACAAAAGAAAACTGCCGGTCACAAGGACTTCGTTATAACGGAAGTCAACTCTAATTCCAGAACAATCGTAATCGAAGGCAAAAAAAAAACAAAAAGAAAATACAGTGTGATGTCATTTTATCTTTTTAAACAGTTAAACGTGTGTTTTCATCACATATGATGAATGACTGCTGCAAGACATAACTAATTGAATAATCTGGCAAAATCTGCTATGTGTCACTGGTCAGAATTCATGGTTTAATCACAATTAACTTGGGATTGATGCAGTAATTAATTTGATGCTTATGACATTTTTTTTTTTCTGTAAATATCATTGTCGTAAATGCGACTGGGGAGTCACCTGAGCTATTGGGAAAAACATGCCTGTGTGAAGTGGTCAAATAAAATTCTGAATGGTCATAATTTCATGTAGGTTTTCTATCAGTGCATTTATACTGGCAGCAAAACATTGAAGGTCTGTGGTATCATGAAAATTTGGGAAGATGACAAGAGTAGCTTAACTGAGATACCTGGTACACTGATTTTGCATGACCAAGGAAGGATTCAACAATTCCACTGTAACATGAAAATTGCCCATGAGACTTTGATTTGGACCAGAATGGGATCAAGAATGAGGTGGTAGTCTTGATAAACCAGACAATTTCAACACTGTATTGTGTAGTGTACAGGTCTGCTGGTTTAACTATTGTGATTGTAATTTTGTTTTCGTTGTAGGAAGCCATTGGTGATCAGTCCGAGGAAACAGGAGGTAAGGATTTTAAGTCTAGTTGAAAATAAAAAAGGGTGTTGTTGGTGGAGGGATAGGATTTCATGTGATATAGAATTTCTGATCTGTATTTAAATGCAAACTTTGCTGTGTAGAAAGAGGGCATGTTTCTGTGGCTTTTTTTTAAACAACTTTACTAGAGGATTCAATATAGTGACTGAAATGAATTACACGTCATAAGGGGTCAGCGTCTCCGGGTGCATCGTTCAACAGGACTTTGGTGAAAAGAGGTACATGCTGGAGTGATCGGAGAGCGTGCCTTCTCTACACCAGTGCGGCTAACGTGTGTAAGGTGCTGTTCTCAAGATGTGGCATCAGTCAACCTATCTGGTGCAGTGGAGCTAATTTAGCTTGGCGATAAATCTCGCATGAGCTGTTAGGCATAAAGGCTGAGTAATTTGAACTGGACTTGGCATGTCTCCAGGATGGGCAGAAAGAACATATGTGACAGATACTAGAAATTCAACTAAACAAGAGAACAGATTAAAAGCAGGGAAGTAACGGGGGAAGATACTCCAGTGTATACATACATGTATATATATATATATGAGTGTGTATATATGAAAAAAAAAACACTGACATTGCTGAACGACATTCTGGAGGACATCGGGAAGAATCAACGTTGGCTGAATTCGCACTATCCAGAGCACAACCTGATGTGAATCACACATCACGTCTTTAGACTTCATGTGTATGGCAGCATAAGACCGATGGAAGTGGTCATCGTGCAGTGGAGAGCTGTCTGGTTACTTGCAGAAATCGTCACACTACGCTTTGGTTTCCTGTAAAACTGGATGGAGGTTCTCATGACTATTCAGACAGGCAGTGCGTGTCCTCGACAAGCTGCCTGCAGCAGAATGCTGTTGGAAATGGAGTAGCTTTCACTTGGAAGGTTCGGAGGCAATGATGGACTCTTCAGTAACTGTAACACGCATTTTATCATGTTTTGTTACAAAGTGATACTGAGACTTCATACGGCTACTACACAAATAATCCAGAACACGTGAAGAGGAACATTCAGTGGTGAAGACAGGCTATGTTCCAGAATATGTTATCTTCTAATACAAAACGCTGGGTAGCCAGTTCAGCCTGTGTTCCTCAGCTCGAGTGCATGGATTGAAGCTTATGGCTCAGAGGTTTCTTCCTGAAGAACCAACCCAGCGACTGCCTTCTCTTCGAGTTAAACAAAGCCACAGAAACCTCTGCTCTACTTTTAGTAATGTTTTGTTTGTTTTTGGGGAAAAAATTCAATTTGCAAGTACTAGTGCATCATGTCTGGCTGTAAGTTTTATTTCCTTTCTGAGATGTTCTCTCTCTGAGGCGTCGAGGTAAGTATGATTCTGGTGTGATGAGCAAGGAGAGCTGGACCAGAGGCTGGCTGGCACCCGACCTGCTGCACATGTTTCATGACCGGTGTTCCTAATGCTCTTTTGTTTTCAATCACTTCCCATGGCATTCAGTAAAATGTGTTCCGTGTGACCAAATTTCAGCAAAAAG
Source organism: Diadema antillarum (assembly GCF_040938485.1). Classification (NCBI taxonomy): domain Eukaryota; kingdom Metazoa; phylum Echinodermata; class Echinoidea; order Diadematoida; family Diadematidae; genus Diadema; species Diadema antillarum. The sequence continues at coordinate 756,681 of NW_027271393.1, read as the reverse complement.
CATTTTGGTTCCTCTGGCTACCCCCACTCACGGAGATCAATTTGAAACCACAGCAGTGACCGATAGCTCGGCGACAGAGCAGGGCGGTGCCGGCGAGCGCCGTGACAACAAGGCGAAGACAGAGCCGACGGCGCCCGCGTCCGTAAAGCAAGAAGTCGATAACGAGTCCCTGATTGTCCACGTGGACGAGCCCTCGCTGCTGGAGTTGGACGCTGACCTGACCAAACCGGAGGACAAGGCACCCACCGAAGAGCCCGGCAATGACACCAAATCGGAGAAGGCCACCAAGGAAGCGAGCCAGGGCAAAGAGAAGTGGGAGTTTGAGACCCAGGAGAAGACTGGGGACGGGGAGAAGAGCGGAGAGCCAGTACAAAAAACAGAAGGAGACAAGAATGCTGACAAAGAGGCAGACAAAGAATCAGCGGGGGTGAAAAGTGAAACCCCTACAACTGGCAGTGACACCCAGAGGAGAAGGTTTGTTACCATCACATCACTTTTTTTTTTCTTATAAGTGATAGTTCCAGGTTTTTACAATAAGAAAAAAAAAAGGCGTGGCAGGCAAGAGACCTTGCATGTTTCCTTTCACATGATGACAGCAAAGAAAGCTGCCTTCTTTTTTTTTTTTCCTGGCATCATCGAAAGAGCCATGCGCACTGTGACACGTAGTTGGTAATAACTGAGCCGAAGACTTTGCCGACAACTTCACCACTTAGCCTGTCAAAAGATCATACGGAGGTTCTTAAAACCAGCTAACTGCTAGCCCAATGCAAAAGTGTCCAAAGCCACTAAAGGTATATAAGTGGGTCTTGTGGGACAAGTGTCTGGCTTGTATGAAATGTACACACACAAGATCCAGCGTGGCCCAGGAATAATACTAGAGTGACAGTCATGACACATGCTGCACTGTGATCATTACGATGCAGAGAACACTGCGATCTTACCCGCCATTACACGGACAGCTTGTACAATATGTAATACTTGTGGAGTCATGTCTGTGCATGTAAATCTCACTCTTCTCATAGAATCCACTGACAAAGTGAAGAAAATATGCCTTGTTGATGCCCAGCCAAAAAGAAAAAAAACTAAGCAAAATGCAAATACACAAAGAGATCACATATTACACAAACACTTTCCATGTCGCTGAGATCACATTGGTCAATGAGAGAATGTACCAGTAATTCACCTCGTGTAGTAGATGTGAAGTAAGGGGTACCAACAAAATGATACTACGCGTACATGGTGATAATTATCAGTAGTATTGTTATTTGCAAATCTACCGCTTTTGTTTTTCGGGTTTTTTTAAGAAAGGTGGGAAGGGGGACGCCTTACTTGTTCGAAACAAAGATAATAGCAACAGGATTAAGGTATATTTTGCATGAACGTATGATGTATACAGAGTTCTGGCAGAAATCGGAAGACAAGGAGCCTGCAATGTTCAATATGTATGTTTTCTCCATTGAAAAAAAAAAAAATGAAAATATGTATTAAAAGTAGCTAGAAGATGGCAAAAAAAAAGATAAACCATTGTTCAGTATTATTTGCTCACAGAATTACTAACATTTCCATTCATATTTGTGAAGATGATGCTGCATGAAAGGAAAGCAATTGAATTACAACAGCCAGGTATCGTAGCATTTTCATTGAAGTAAGATTATATGAGGTAACTCAAAACGTAACCTTCAAAAAAGAAAAAAAAAATGCTTGTAAGTGTAGTTGCGTGAATTCCAATTTGTGATGTATCTTTTTTTTTTTTTTTGAACGGAGCAATGTAGAGTGATGTTGGCTGTGAGTTTGATTTTTAAGTGTTTTATTGTGTTGGTGTGTGTTTATTACTGCATTGATCTGTGCATTCACACTGACTGTCCAGTGTTTGTGCTGAGTGTACATAGCTGCTGTAATGAGACGTGAGCAAGTGGACAGAGAGCTGTTTGTGTGTCTGTCTGTCTGTGTGTGTATCTGCCTGTCTGTGTCTGTGTTTGTGCGTATGTGTGTGTGATGACTAAAGATAAAGTGCACTGTAAATCACTGCAGACAGAACAGCTTGCCAGGCAATGAATGGCATGCTGTCTCTGCTCTGCTGTGAGGCTGGGTTCTCATACTTCTCCCCTTTGCTTCCTCTCACCAGCTCTACTGGGACTGGCTCTGGCAAGCCTGCTTCTGAGAAAGGTAGGTCTGGGTTGATTTTGGGATGAGGGTTGGAGTTTCGGAAATGAGTATATCTCATTCCATTCCCAAGCATTAGGAATAAGACCATTACCATGTGTGATGAAGTGATCGGTGAATGTTGCCTCTAGTTGTGACGTTGCCCTGATGTACTCTTTCTATCTCTCGTAGGGGAAACATCATTTTAGTTTGTCCAACTGAAATAAGTCAAATCTCAGAGACTGATAAAGTTTTGAATCATCCTGTCAAGTAACCAAGTTATACATCCCCACCCAGTTACGTTCAGAAGTATTTTGTATTACTCAATAAGTGTCATTATCTGCCTGGCATTACACTGAGAAGTTGTTTTTGAAACAGAACAATGGCAGAAAAATGGATACTATACCTATACTGCATTCATGCGCAATGTAGTAATTTCTGAATTGATATACCAGTATCTTACTGTTACATGGTATGGCAGCATGAAACATGATATTTACTTCTTGACAACCCTGTGCCCCCTTCCTCCTTGCAGATCGACGCCCAGGTTCTGGCAGGAGTGGTGGCCGTAATCTGTGGGTGTGCAACCTGTCCAAGACTACACGGGCTGCTGACTTGAAGGTTGCTTTTAGCAAGTATGGAAAGGTGAGGTGATTTGATTAGAAAAGATCGTGTAATTGATGTACTCAATTGACAGCCAAAAATGTATGTGGCAAGGACCTTCTCTCTAAATAATTTGTATGCTGTTGCTTATTTTATTCACTTTTTATATCATGGGCATAATGCAATGACCATATGGTCACTGGCTTGATTGGGCAATTATTAGTTGAGGAAGTTCAGGCTTCCGTGTTGCCTATAGCACAGGAAAAAAAAATTGGTACTTTGCGTTTCTGTTACAAACGTAAGACGTTAGTTATGAAGGAAAATTTCAGGTCCCCAAATTATTACATGAGGATTGTATATTTTATTTCTTCAGTTACAACAAAATTTTGATATAGTTTAAAATAAATGAAGTGCCAGTCTTGAGGATTTTGCTATAAAAGGAGTCACCAGAAATCCTCTCTCTCTTTCCTTCAGGTTGCTGGAGCCAAGGTGGTCACCAATGCTCGCAGCCCCGGCACACTGTGCTACGGCTTTGTCATGATGTCTGCCAGCTCAGAGGCACAGCGGGCCATGAACCACCTCCACCGCACAGAGCTGCATGGAAGGATTATTCACGTTGAATGGGTGAGGACTAGACACAACTGTCACATAGTCTTTGCTGCTCTTGTCATGTTTACATTATTACACTTTTTCTTACTGAAGTTCTGTCCCTGGTGGTTGGAGACTACATATTGAGGTTATGAACTGTTAAGTTGGCAGTTATTCTATTTATTCTATAGAAAAAACAAGCACCACTTCTGTTGAATAAAGCTTGGAAGAGAAAAACAAAAGATCAGCCATAATCATTTCATTGTGTAATTCACACGTCACTTACATGTTTCCCTGGAAATGACCTATCCAAAGAAGAAGGCATTCAAACAGTGCACTTCATATTCTTCAATTCACCATTGATAAACACAGATTTTCAAGGCTATTGCCTAGATGCTAACTGCTATGTGTAAGGTCTAGTGACAAACAAACAATCCAGGAAAAAAAATGATCAGTTGCAGTTCTCTTTACTACAGTGCACTCCCGTTACAACGAACACGGTTATAACGAAATTTCGTTATAACGAAGTAAATCTTCTGGTCCCAAAATTATCACCATTTAAGTCTATGGTATAAAATTCGCTTATAACGAACACGGTTATAGCGAAATTTCCGTTATAACGAAGTCTTTTCCGAGCGCCACAGACAAAGAAAAACAAAAGAAATGTGCTCCGTTATAACGAAATGCGAATTGCTTTCGAAAATTCGTAGCGGAACAAGCATTTATATCGTCTCTGCATGGGTGGACGCTTCACACCACTGTGTGTTCGCTCCTTGTGTCACGCACAGTTTCTTAGGGGAACTTGCGTTTATTATTGTAATACAGTTATCCCATCACATTTCACATAGCTTTGCAGTGTATGATGAGTATTCAGAAACAGAATATGATATACCATATACCATATATATACAGTCAAACTCGGATACCTCGAATTCGTCGGGACTGAAGAAAATGGTTCGACGTACGCGAATTTCGAGGTACGCGTACGTCGAATTTTCTTCGACTTATCCAATGTTTATCGATGTTCGACGTTTATCGATGTTCAACATGGTGTCTGTTATAGTGCCTATTGATTATTTGCATGTTTGTCAATTTGAATTGAATCAACTTTTATATGAATGAATTGAATGAAAATCGGAAATGAAATCAAAATTTCAGAAATAAAGATTTTGGTGGCCCGATCGCGCCACCAAAAAAAGAAAAAAAAAGTCGGATGTTTGCCTTTACTTTTGAAAATGAACAGCGGTAAGATGCTAAAATAAAGGTCAGAGGTTTGCGTTTAATTGTGGAAATGAATGACGGTAATATTTGACTCGGTATGATACTAAAATAAATGTCGGATGTTTGCTCATACTTTTGGAAATGAATAACGATAAGACTCAGCTCCGTATGGTGCTAAAACTAATGTTAGATATTTGGTTTTGCGTTCGGAAATGAATAAGGATAACATTCGGCTCCGGAAGACGCTGAAATAAATGTCGAATTTTTGCTATGACGTTCGGAAATGAAAAACAATAACATTCAACTCCGTACGATGGTTAAATAAATGTCGGATGTTTCCTTATACTTTCGAAAGTAAATAGCAATAGCATTCGGCTCCGGAAGATGCTAAAATAGATGTCAGATGATCGTTTTTATGTTCGGAAGAAAATAGCAGTAATATTCTGCTCCATCATGTCCATATGATGCTAAAATAACAGTATGATGTTTGCTTTTAAATTTCGAAATGACTAACAGTAACATTCAGCTACGTTTAATGGTAAAATTAATGTTTGATGTTTGCTTTGACGTTCGGAAAAGAGTAACAATAATATTCAACTCCTGACAATGATGAAATAAATGCTGGATGTTTGCTTTTACGCTCGAAACTAAATTGCAATAACATTTAGCTCCGGAAGATGCTAAAATAAATGTTGAATGTTTGCTTTGATGTTCTGAAGTGAATAACAATAATATTCAACTCCGTACGCTGATAAAATAAATGCCGTATGTGTGCTTTTACGTTCTAAAGTAAATGTCAATAGCATTCAGCTCCGGAAGATGCTAAAATACATGTCCAATGATTGCTTTTACGTTTGGCATATTTGGAAGTGAACAGCAGTAACATTCTGCCCCATACGATGATAAAAAAAATATTGGATATTTGCTACGGTACATTTCGAAATAAATATCACTAACATCCAGCTATACGTTTCATGGTCCAAAATGTCTGATGTCTGCCTTGACGTTCAAAAATGAAAAACAGTAACATTCGGCTCCGTGCGATGATAAAATAATTGTCAGATGATTCATTTCACTTTCGGAAGTGGACAGCAGTAACATTCGGCTCCGTTCGATAATGAAATAAATGTCGGATGTTTGAAATGAATAACGGTAATATTCTGCTCCGTACGATGCAAAAATAAATAACAGATTGTTGCTTTATCATTTGGAAATGATTAATGGTATTAATCCGCTCAGTTAGATGCTAAAACAAATAGGATTAGGATAGTATTCAGCTCCGTAAGATTCTAAAATGAATGTCGGTTGTTTGCTTTTACATTTAAAAATGAATAACGGTAACTTTCGGCTTTTTACAATGCTAAAACAAATGTCGGATGCTAACAAATGTCAGCAAATCCTCCCATTTTCTAATTTCAAACGTAAGTTTTGACCTCCTCAATATATGGGCATCAACTTTCATAATAATCTCTACACCTATTTGTCAAATCTTTAAACACAGAGTAAGATGATTGAATTTTCTATTCATTTGTTTTAGACATGGGCATCTGTATCACTTCAATAATGCTTAATATTAATTTGCCTATATTTAGTAGGACCGATTTAGTTTTTCTAATGTTTTTCCTGATTTTTTTTTTTTTTTTGGTCACCAGATTTTACTTTCGACCACCAGAAAATAAAAATCAATGATATTGGTGGCCCGATAAAACTTAGTGCGGAGCCCTGTGTATTCTATTCTTCATTGTGATCGGCCTATACTTCCAGATTTTCATAATCGCATTGCTGGAAAAAAAAAAAGTTTCTGTACTTGCGTTCTCGGGGAAGTAAACTTCGTGAAAGGCAAAAAAAAAATAGTTTAAGAAAAGGCACTACGAGGGAGATTGATGTTTTGACAGTGGAGCGTGATTAATGGCAAAGATATAACTGTCAACGTAAGCAGGTGCGCCCCGACGGTTGAGAAATCTACGCGCACGGTATGACTGTCTCGATTAAAAATCAAAACACAGTGGTTAAAGAAAAGCAAATGATGAGGCAGCGCGTAGTGCTATCGTAAAGCACTCCATTGGCACGGGTGCTATGTGCATACCATGTACGTGTGTTAGTAGGTGTTGGGGATTTTCCTTGTCAGCTGTGTATCGGGTATTTCTTCTTGGGCGCGCGATTGTTCTGGTCTCAGAATATTTACAATCGAGTGTGAAAACATTTGGACATGTCTTCGCTGTCCACGCGCGCTTAATCGGAGATGCTGAGTGATGTTTGCAATTTCGATTCGAGCAACATGCTGGGAAAAACAATAAGTTAATTAAGATCGGGACATTAGATTTCCCTTCGAGGTAACCGAACTTCGAGTTATCTTTTTCGAGCTACGCGAATTTTAATACACGGAAACTCCATAGGAACAATCGGGACTTTCATTTTGCCCCCGAGGTAAGTGATATTCGGCTTATCCGACGTCGAGGTATCCGAGTTTGACTGTATGGTATATACGTGGTTTCCTTGTTTTCGGTATATATCGTATCTGTTCGGTTATAACGAAATTTCGTTAAAACTGCCGGTCCCGAGCATTTCGTTATAACGGGAGTGCACTGTACGCGTCTGCTGACGGGTCATGTTACTTGTGTCTTCATTCATGTAATGTGTGTGAGAGTGTGTGTGTCCCAATGGTGTGCAGTAAGTATGCTATGACGTTAATCAATGTCACCCTCTGCCCTCTGTTGTCAGGCCGGCAATGACCCTGTGCCCGGTGGGAGGAAGCCACCCCTCATCCCGCCATCCCTCCTGGCTGCAGAGAAGGAGAAGGAAGCCAAGGAGGAGGCCAAGACCAGTGCTGCTGATGCAGAGAAGGCTGTGAAGACGGAGACCAAGATTGAGCTGGAGATGGAAGCTGTTAGCCCGGAGGCTAAGAGTGATAAGGAACCAGATTCCACCTCCCCAGGTGAGTGTTCTCTCTTAATTAGTTTCACTCATTATTTCTCACTGTTTGGAACACATTGCTGTGTATTGTGATAGCATTGGGCTGTATTCTTTGCTTTATCAACACTTCCATATATGTGGTTTAAAAAGAAATTAAATTTTCACACGAAAGATACATGTTGTATCTATGTACCTCAGGGAATTCAGCTTTTATAGTACAGATGGGTAGAAAATAAATGGTTCTCATGAGAAGTGATTCCACTTGTGTATTTGAAGTTAGTCTTTTCTTGCATAGTTCTGAAGGTGATGGCCCCCTCTTGTGACAATGATCAGTCAATATTTGAGGAAGTCCTAATTGTATGTTGTCATCTTCTTACCTTGTTCTCATGCAACAGGTAAGTCCCCAGATAAGCTAGATGAGAAGCCTGCCGTCAAGAAGGACCCAGGCTCAGAAGAGAGATCACAGGAACGCAGCGCCAGCAAGGAGAAGTCTGACAAGGAAAAGAAAGAGAAGGAAGACATCCTATCACTGGACAAGATCAAAGAGCAACGTGACAAGGAAAGGTACAAGAACCGAGAGAGAGAAATGAGAGAAACCGAGCGACGCAGGGAGAGAGAAAGGTCGGAACAGTTCAGGCGACAGCGAGACTTGCTGAGACGCCGCACGCGGGAGGAGGAGTTGAAAATCCGGAGAGAGCGGGAGCAACTGAAGATACAGCGCATGCAACTTGAACAGGAGAGAATAGAGAGGGAGCGTCTGGAGCGGGAGCGAATGCGTCTCCAGCAAGAGAGGCAGAGAGAACATGAGAGGCTGGAGAGGGAGCGGGCACTCAACATGCAACTCCGCATGGAGCAAGAGCATCGGTCTGCCCTCAAGCGTTCCTTGGATGCCAGAAGCCTGCCGATGCACGACATGGATCCTTACATGGGTGAGCAGAAGAGGAGGATGGCGATGGAGAGTGGGCTGCTCGCTCCGTCAGTCGTTATTGGACCGCCAATGGAGATGGCAGGGGGCCTGATGAACAACCAGCGGGGTCCAGACATGGGAGGAGCTGAGAGGAGGTTTGACCGTCGGGATCACCGTGGAGGAGACCGTCGGGACGAGCCAGCTGGCCGGTTTGGGGCAGGAAGATTCCGTGATGATCAGAGAAATCACCGAGATGACAGAGGGGGCCCGAGAAGGGATGATACTCGAAAAGAACCTGTGAGGAGGGATGACTCCAGGAGAGAAGACACCCGGAGAGGTGATGCCAGGAGGGATGAAGGAAGACGAGATGATTCAAGACGAGATGATTCAAGGCGAGATGATTCAAGGCGAGATGATTCAAGGCGAGAAGATCCAAGGCGAGATGATCCAAGAAAAGATGTGCCTCGCCGTGAGCCTCAACGAAGAGAAGACCCCCCTCGTAGAGAAGAAGTTACTCACAGGAGTGAGCCACCACGCCGGCACTCAGATAGCAGGAGGGATGACTCCTACCAGAGGAGAGAAGTCAGAGAGCAGCGAAACAGTGCCCCAACTCATCAGCGGCCTGATGTCCATCGGCGAGAAGATGCACCGAAGCGAGAAGAACCAGTCAGGAGGGATCAACATCAGGCTGGACGCTTTGGTGGAGAGAAGGATGAAAGGCGTGTCATTGCCACCACTCGAAATGTGACAGGTCGGTCAGAGAGGTATGATTCCCGAAACACCCGCACAGAGAGTCATCAGTTCAGTTCCCAGCAGAGTGAAGGTGGATACCAAGCTAGAAGACCAAGAACGGACAGGGAACGCCCTCAGCAGGAGAACTCCAGAGGGAGAGAAGCGGAGAGAGACAGAAGTGGCTTCAATCAAGAAAGAGGTCGTTACGATGCTGGAGGAGACACACACTTTTCCCGTCGATCCCCGCCATCAAGGAACAGACCTCAGCAGACAAGAGAGTCCTGGAAGCAAGACCATCACAGCAACATGTCCACCTCTGACACCAGACGAGTGACGGGTAGCCATGACTCCTGGAAGCAGAGCCAACAGACCTCCCAGCCGTCCAGTGACCGCAGAGTGGAGCTGAGAACCATAGACCACCACCACGAGCGTCCTCCAACAAGGGAGATCGTCGACCACTCCTCAAACTTCAGTCGCAACAGCAGCAGCAGGATGCAGAACTACCAACAGGACCTAAGCCAAGACAGCTCTGGATGGAGCTCCAACACGGACAACCGCTCCATGGGCGGCTTCTCCGACAGGTCCATGATGCGGGACACCATGCAGAGGCACAGCTCCAGTAATGACATGAGCTCTGGGATGATGGCCAGCAACACCCGGTCAGACAACAAGTGGAACAGCAGTCGGATGGACTCGTCGGTGACTGCACAGCAAGATAGGTGGGCTGGGGGCGTGTCCCTTGGTGGCATGTCATCTTCTCTGGCATCAAACATGGGGCAGACCTCCCAGGGGGTGAGTAACATGCTGAGCAGTGCTGGCCCTTCTGCCTTTGGCCCTGGCTTCGACACCACGGCTCTGGGTAGCTTGATCAACAGCATCAATGGGGGTAGGACCTCTGGTGGGTCTAACTTTGGAATGGATAGTCGTAATATAGCGAGTGACAATCGCTTCGACTCTTTCCAGAATGTACAAGGAATGCGCAGGTTCTAAGGTCATCTCCCCCCCCCCCCCCCTTTATTATTTTTGTATACAATCACCTGCTTCAGTGTATTCTTCATAGACCTTGAGTACCCCTTCTCTGAATAAGCTTGTGTGTATCTCTCTTTCTCTGTGTTATGATTCATTAAACTAATCAATAGACAGAATTTACTGCCAGAGTATGATTCCTTTTAGTCATGTAAACTGTAACTACTTTATGACAACTTGCAAAGTAGTCTAAGAATTAGATATAGTGCATGTACATTGTGAAACATTTTTTTTTTTTGTGGCTTTGAACTTGATGCTATGATTTTGCACAATGAAAGCCCATTTTCCCTCCCTTTTTTAATTTGTAGATTTCATTGATGATTCTGTCGTTTGTTGTGCACTGTCTTAAACACAGTCTGTGATGTTCTTTTCCGGGTTTGAATCTGTCAAAGAATTATTGTCAGTCTGAAAAATCAGTGCACCATAGCATAGATCTGGGAAGTTGATCAAAATGATTTGAGGGGAGAAAAAAAAAATGTTTGATTTGCACAAATGTTTATGTGACAAAATTCGGCAGGATATTACTTGAAGTTGGAAGCATTGTACAATATTGTTTACCTGACTGAAGATGTGTAGAATTTTCCATGAAAGGGAATTTTTCCCCATGTATAGTAATCATAAGAGACAGTTTATTGTACATGTTATGTGATGATTACTGTCTTGTCTCTATTGTCAGCAGTGTATGCAGTCATTGTCAGTTTCCATGAGCACTGGGATCAGGGGCAGAATTAATATTGCATGATTTTGTTGCTTATCTCCTGTGCCCCAGTCCCAGCAAAACCTAGCACAAGTACCTCAGCACATTGGCTGTCAATTATGTTAGCATTGGTAGAGATGAACATGTGTGCATCTAGTACAATTGAAGACTCGATTGACCCTATTTGTGTAATGTACAGCAGAGTAGTTGAACTGAGACTGTGTGATACTTGAAATGTTGAATGTCTGTGTAAATTTCTCATATTGGAGTCATGAATACACTGTACAGATGTTGTGGGGTTTGGGGTTTTTTGTTTTTGTTTTTGTTTTTTTGTGCAGTACAGTGAATGACTATACATGGCATTTTCGATTGCATAATATAATCAACCATGACACCTGAGAAACTACATCTGATCGTGCGACTTGATACCACTTTGCAAACTTTTTGCGCTGTACTTTTTATCTGTATCTTTTACATAACAATTAGGATGGCTTCAGCAGTGTTCATGTTTTCTGCAAAGAAATCCATCATACACATATATAAAGTCTAGGATGATACACATATTGTTAATATGCAAAGACTACAAGAGCAGATATTGGCTTCAAATGTTATACATTGTACTTTCATGGAAAGCACAACTTTGTAAGAGTTTAGAGTTAAGAAAAAATTACCAACACTGAGATAACACAAGTAAAATGTTTAAGATAACAAGTAAACATTAAATGCTAATTACATACCTGGGTGAATCCATAACTGCAATGGCTGTTGGCTATTTAGATGTGGTTGTCCTTCAATGTATGCATGTATTGTAAGCAAAGTAGAACATGCTTTTTGGTTGTTCTAATACTTAACTGACAAAATTTTAATATCAGTAGCATGTACCAGATAATCTTCAGTACAACCAAATCTTTGATTCTACTGCTGCTGTTAAGTCGAGCTGTGAATGTCAGCTGAACACTTCAGTACCTATATAATATACACAAGAAAATGATGTTAGCATTGATGGTGTGTTTATGGTATCTAGTTAGTTCTGTATTTTTTGTGCACTAACATTGGTTTGTAAATATGCTTTGTCTTATGCATAGGGAAATTGTAAGGAATCTTCTTGGTCTATGTTGTAAACGCAAACTTCCATCTTCATGAATGAATACATACTGTCAAAATTCTGCATTCTATTAGCACAGGAGAAAAGCATCAACTTAAGGCGATGTCATTAACATGTATGTTATTTACATTTATATGTCGGACCAATACGTTACTTTGGGGTAGGCAAAAATTTTACCTATGCTTGTCATGTTTCACTGTACTAGGTTGACCACTCAGGAGTGTAAGATTTACAAATTTAAGATCTGCTGATTCGTCTCAAATCTCTGCACACAATTTGTACTGTATTGTTGATTACAATTTGTATGCACGCATGGGTTCAGGAATCACTAAAATCAACCCAATGCAATATTCGGTCGACTTTGCCTGAGCTGACATTGCACAGATCAGAAACTTCGCATAAATCAGCTCTTCATGAAATTCTCATATTTTCCTAATTTTCTTTTTCTTCTCTATTGTGCAGAAAGACAGATAGAGTCTAGAATTGAGACAGTTAAATTGCACTATTCCTTCCTTGCTTCCAGTGGCCACCAAATTTTGTACATCTTATGAGACGGTTATGTGGACATACATGCATACACATTTCTCTTTCCTATTGTGCTTCTTATGTGTGAATACTTTACAGAAATTAGTGCAGTACACTACACTGTGTGGTATAAAATTTCCTGTGACACTAACAAAATTTCCCAGCAACCACTTTCACTTTGCATCGAAAGCAATTGGTGTGGATGTTTGATGTGACAAAAAGAACATGATTACAAAGAAATGTTGTCATTTCCTTGTCTGTAACTTGTAAGGAATTCCCAAGTTCATAATGTGTTGTGTTCCTTTGTTCCTATTCCCTCTTCTTCCCACAGTATGCATTGTCCACACAAAGTGGTACATTGTAGGCAATTTATTTCTTTTTTCTGTTCATTTTTCTTCTGAATGTAGAACGATTAGAACGATGTGGTGGGATACTGACAATGTGACTAGCTAGCAAGAATGAATACAATTACAGCTGATCCTCCAGCAAGATTTGATGGGAGTTACGCAGTGGTACTCGGTGTACCCAGGAAGACAATTGGATTTACGATGAAAGTTCTTCTCCAGTATAAATGTATGTGTATGGAATTATGAGCACTTGCATGGCCTTCTCCTGTTCTTTTATTTCTTCCCCGATTTCAATAAAATTTAAGGCCATTGATATGTACTCACTGGTTTCATCATTGTCTTTGCTAAATGTCGTGTTTTGTCTTATCTCTCAATCATATAGTACACGTATAGATCTTTTGAAGAATTGAGACAGGAAGGTTGGGTTTTGTCCACAAATTGTGTGATGTACTTGTACATGGATGAAATAACAGCATGAAAGTTTTACATAAAGAGTTGTACTGTATACAATGTACCAGGTTGTAATTCACAGTAACATTGCATGAGAGGAGTATGATGAATGTATTATGAGCAGTTGATGATGCATCTCTTAAATTTGGGAATACAGCTAGCGCCTAACTCACAAAAGTCGAACTTTGACAAATATTTGGCGTTTAGAGTAGGAAGGCAGATATGAAAGGATGAATCTGATAATGTATTAGCAACTGTGTGTGTGTGTGTGTGTGTGTGTGTGTGTGTGTGTGTGTGTGTGTGTGTGTGTGTTCAACTGTTAATTGCACGCACAAAGTTTTATTACTTGCTATTCAGTGTAATGTGCTGCACACAATCTGTCTTAAAGTAATAACACTGCAGAAAATGAAATACATGTACAACACGGAAGCATAGGAAACTTGTCACTTCCTCATATCATGTCTCATACCGCACAAAATAAACAAGCATCACATGATTATATTACAGGGGAATCTTGAGTGAAACTCTAGTGCAATTTCCGACATGCATCTTGTGTGTGTGTGGGGGGGGGGGGGGTGGCATGTAATTGATTGTTGGATACAGAAGAAACGGCAGAGTAAGAATGCCAATAGGTTCAAGACTAACCTTAAAGGGATGGTAAAGCTTTGGTTGAGATCGGGATTCACGGTTTTAACTTTTTGAGAGATAATTAGAAACCTCATGAAATATTAAAGAGCATACAATTCTAAAAGGACTTGCAAGTTTATATGGTGAAAATTGGTTTTGAAACGGCTGACATATCTAAGAACAAAGAGATCTTTTGTATCTCACAAAGTTTGACGTGAATCCCCATCTCAACCAAAACTATACCATCCCTTTAAAGGGGTGGTACAGTATTGGTGGAGATGAGAATTGGGCTTTTAACTTTTTGTGAGATACCAGGAAAACACTTATGATATAGTACAGAGCATACCATTTTAAGAGGAATTCAAAGTTTATTTGATAAAAATCGGGTTTGGAATGACTGTAACATCCAAAAACAGAGTAAAACAAAGCGATCGTAATAAAGTGTGGGTCCCACACTATTAGAATCCCTCTTTTTTGGATATCTCGGCCATTTCAAAACCAATTTTCATCAAATAAACGTTGAATTCCTCATAGAATTACATGCTCTTTCATATTTCATAAGAGGTTTCTCATTATCTCACCAAAAAATGTTAGAAACCTGAAATTAGGTCTCAACCAAAACTATACGATCCGTATGTATTTGTTTCATGTGCATGTAGTATTTCACCTCCACACTTCCATCTACACATCTTCATTTACGTATCGTACATGTACTCGGTGCATTGTGTATTTTATGAAGGTTTCACTCTACTGCGTATTCTTTTCCTTCACCTTTTGCTTTTTCCTTCCGTGTTAAATTTCTCACAGGATATGCTCCTCAAATGACGTAATACATGTACCTACGATGTGTTTCTCCTTTAATCTTCGTCGACTCCCTTCTCTTCGCTTCCAGCGTTTTTTGTTTTCACTCGCTACTAGAGCAAGAATCATTTTGCTAGAGAGTATATTTCCCGTAGATTGGTCGATCTGTGTGAGAAAGAAGAGGGTGTAACCAGTCTGAACACTTTAAGGGATAGTAGAGTATTGGTTTAGATGAAAATTGGGCTTAAACTTTTTTGTGAGATACCAAAAGAACACTTAAGAAATGGTACAGAGAAATTCAAAGTTTATTTGATGAAAATCGGGTTTGGAATAGCTGAAACATCAAAAAACAAAGTAAAACAAAAAGATTGTAATAAAGTGTGGGTCCCACACTTTATTGGGATCACTCTGTTTTGGATGTTTCAGCCATTTCAAAACCTATTTTCATCAAATAAACATTGATTTCCTCATGGAATTACATGCTCTTTCATATTTCATAAGAGGTTTCTCATTATCTCACCAAAAAATGTTAGAAACATGAATTTAGGTCTCAACCAAAACTATAATGATCCCTTTAATGTAACGGTCAGTGACAACTTCTGCATATAGCTGCTTCTCCCTTTCCTTCTTGTCTTTGTCTTCTTCGTCTGCCTCTTCTTCTACTTCTCATTCATCTTCCATTTCCCCTTTCTTGTCTTACCTTCTTCACGATACTATGTCTATGCTACCAGTCTCCATATGAAAGATGATAGAGCGCCGCCCGCTTCGCGGCCTCTATCATCTCTTTGCTCCGTACTGACTTCTTCCTCTATAGGGCTTTTTACACTTGTAAATTTTTGCTTAGCCCCGGACCAACGGTGGGGCTAAGGGGGGGGGGGGGGGGGGGGGCCTTAGCCCCACCGTTGGTACGGGACTATCCTTAGCCCACTTTCTGTTTATACTCGTTTTGCCAAAGTGGGCTAGCCCCACCGATAGTACGGTACTATCTGCCCTGCAAAATAGCAGGGGTTAGCACCGCAATTGCGGTGCCAGCAAGTGAGTGTAAACAGAACGAAAAAATAATCCTGGGCTAAGCGACGGAGACGAAGTCCCACCCTCACTGACCAATCAGAAACGAGGTAATCAAGTGCTGCCGGTGCGTGCGTGTACGTGTACAGTACACAGCGTAATTATGAATATTCATGTGGTTTGTAAGTCCGGGCTAAGAAATACGAGTGTAAAAAGGTCAGTTTTCTCCTAGCCCCGGACAAGAGATAGTACGGGACTAATTGGCGAGTGTAAAAGCTGAAAAAAATTGGTACTGGACTAACGATAGTCCTGGGTCAGAGAAAGTCCGGGGTTAAGAAACACAAGTGAAAAAGCCTTATGTCGATGAGGGCCAGGGGAGGCGGTTGTGCGAACAAGGGTCAATCACCTCATATCCGCAGCAGAAATGGTCCTAGAATTTCCAGCTGTCCCATTATGTACGGTAGTAGTCTGCATCATGTTATGAACGTGACACACACACACAAATCTCGCACATACACAATGTTGATGAACAATACGTTCATTAGTCTTGCATGGTGTAGTAGTATACTTGGATGTGTATATATGGCAGTCCAGAAGGGACGTCCCCGAGTTTGTCAAAACGCATTTTACATTGTCTGTTGAGTAAGTGATGAGGAATGCGGAAGTGGATAAGGAGGTGAGTTCGCGTAGGTACGTGTCCTGTGACTTTTCTCCCAGGAAATCGTGAAACACCACACATAATCCACTCAATAATGAAAGCAATATCAAATAACCAAGAGAAATATGAAAGATGGAACCACAATCGAACCAAGAGGAGGAAATTGTGGAGTTATCATAGTTTCATTGCAATCAGATAAAATCTAAAGATGTATGGAGTTGTGATTATCTCTTCCTTGTTCATGTCTTCGTGAAAGTCATTTTTGGTCAATCTCATCACATGCACATTGGCACGAGGCTGGCTGTGATGTCTGCGCCTGTAACTTTCCTATTGTCGTTGGCTGTTTTTTTTTTTTTCTAGTTAAGACAATCAGTTAATGAAAACAACTACAACAACATCCTTTTGAGAACTAATTGCTTGCCATGGCAAGTTCCATAGGTCTTATTTGCAACCTTTTAACGCAGGGTAAACAAACAAACAAACAAACAAACAAACAAACAAACAAACAAAAGGCTAATAAGAAAACTTCCTGTAGTTTGAATTCTTCCTAACCTTTGCATGTCGGATTATACATAATTCATAAACAAGATTTTTTTTTTCTTGTGGAGCTTACAAGAATGTTAATGACCTTTCCAATTGGGCGAAGTTCACTGCTCTTTTGACTAAGTTTGGAGTTTCTGTAAAAACAGAAAAAGATATAACCCAGAAACTATATCTTTGAGATGACAATTCTAGATAATATTATGTCTATGTGATTCTTAGCTTCTTAGTGCTGGGGAAGATGTGCCCCAACATGTTCAGAATAGTTGCTTTGTTATTTCCCAGTGTTATATTATTCACTTACGCATATTGTTCGTGAGAAATGAAACTGAAAAATGAACTGAAACTAAACTGAACTAGAAGAATCTACATCAGATTCTCAGAAATGCGTCATTGGTGACGCCCGCTTGTCGGTGATAGACCGTAGGTGGCGCAAATCTAAAAATCGGCCTCTGACAAACGTTCGTGGTGGAGTCAGCGCCGAAAAAGACCTCTATGGATTTTGTGGCGGTGCCGCAGTGGTTGAAGGGAATATCGCGTCGCCATGGAGAACTAATCGACGCGCTAACAAAAAGCTGCAGCATCCAAAAGGGTTGTTAGCGGAAAAGGTAGTGTCGGCTCGAGTTATATCCACGAAAGGTTGAAAAACTATAGGCGTCGAGCAAGTAACAAGTCGAATCAGCGAATTAACGAATCAATTTCATCTGCGTGCGTCATCTACTTCTTTTGGTTGGCGCAGGCACGTGAGAAGTCATCAGCCTATACTTCTCTACTTCTCTTCCTCCTTCCTTCTCTCTCTCTCTCTCTCTCTCTCTCTCTCTCTCTCTCTCATTCAGAAGTAAATTCAAAACCGCGGAGATTAGAATAACGATGCAGCAGAAGTACCCGGATTCTCATTTGCATAATTCGTTACTCGCTGTAAGCGTGAGAGTAATTTTCTGGCCTACGTGCATTTTGTCACGTCCTCTCGCAATGGCGGTTAATATTAAACGCCGGCCGGCCGGCGAAAGTCCAAATTTCAAGTGGAGAGTTTCGCCGACTTATCAGCGGAGGATTTTTGTCAGGGAGTTGTATCACTGGAAGTCACCCCGCTTCAAACATTATTGATGAGTTCAACGATATTTCAAAGGAAAACATTCCACGTGCCGAACCGGGAATAAAATCCACTGACTGTGACGGAAACTTTTTCCCTTTTTTAAGCATAAAAGGTATGAATATTTCTTCTTTTGGCATATTTATATTTTCTTAAGCGATAAATATTTACATAATCATGTCCAGGACTTAATCAGCTCTATTGATTCTCTTTTCGTTAAGCTCGTGATTTACTTGATGGCAGACCGTCTAACGGATCAATACGGTGCGCGTTACCCACTTTGGTTTTTTTTTTCAACATTGAACAAGTCAATCGAAACTTTCACAAACAAAGTGAGGATTGATTTTCTCTTTATTTCACCTCAGATCACGAGTTTTATTAGATCTGCTCATCATGCTGTAGTGATGGTGCATTTTGAAGTGGTTGAGAAGAGAAATCTCTATCTTTCAAGGCCGCATCGCTCCTTCCTCCCCACTTCAATGTGCCTCTCTTTTTTCACCTTCACCAGATCATTATAAAATACGTGAACTCCTTTGCGAGTATTCTTTACACAGCATCGATCAAAATGTGTTCTAGTTCTTTTCGCTGTTTTTTGTGCTGTTGTTGTGTTGTTTTTTTTTTGCTTCCGGTAGTTGTCTAATATTTTTATCTAATTTATAATTTCTGCCAATAGTCCATGACGGTTCAATTATAGATTTATGCTGGTTCGTTGTTTTGTTTTTCTTTTTTTCCCTCAATAATGTCTAGCTATTCAAGTTTATATGTTTTCAGTGACCGGTCAATCACTTATCATTCCAAATCAAGAATATATAACAATGCCCTATATTCAGTATAGTAACATATGTATAATTGTACGTACCTGGGTCCCGTTTCATAGAACTTGTTATCAGTGACAACCGCAAATTTCTATGACAAATTTGCTCTCAGCCAATCAGATGCAAGGATTTCAGTAGCTTATAACAATGATGAACATGATTTGAAATGTTTGATGCATATTATGTCTGCATCTTCGTGTATTTCGTGTTTTTTTTTCCCTCTCGTCCATTTGAGGAAGTGGGCTTACACATGCGTAACGAACGAGACGGCTGTACACGTTTTGAAAATATGGAACAAGTCAATAGGATATAAGAAAATAAGTATATGGACGCTGTGTCCTGAGCAAAACTCAAGAAATAATCATACGAAATTGAAAACAATCATATTTCCTAATTATTAATAACAATACGATATATACGTTGTGAACTGATATTCCTCTCCGACGGACAGGCGTATCTATGAGGTCAACGACGCTAAATTCTACATCGTTTTACATAGGGCCTAAATATAATACGGATGTTGCGATACTCATGATGATAAGTATAATCATGTACACTAAAACAGAAGCATAAAGATTTATCTATAGGCCTATGTGCAAGAAATAAAGAAAAAATAAAGGAGAAGGAGATGAAGAAGAAGAAGAAAATAAGAAAAACAAACCTGACATGCGTTGTCCGTCCACACGAGGGGGGGGGGCTTTGCTTGTCAGTTTGTATGTTTGCCCAACTGGGGCAATGTTTATCTTCGTGGGCATTGACAAAACTACAGCGGTGTATGACCGCGGGGTGGGGGGGGGGGTGGAGGGGGAGGTGGGATTGTGGTCATTCCTAAACTCAGCTAGGGTGCAACTAATCTGTCATTCATAACCAGGATCAATTCGTGTCACGCTTACTATGTTTCTCAGTAAACAATGATCGGGCTTCATTCGGCTGGTCACTCCCGCAAGACCGCTCGGCACGTAGGCCATTCTCTGTTCCGGGTTTCAGTGGCGTGGTAAAATTATCATGCAATGTGGATGTGGCAGAGGTGGGCGGGGATGAGGCTCAAATTATGTATCTCTCAGATATTCCTTACTTATACGTCATGTATCACATCAGCAATTTGATTCAGTGCGTCGTGGCGCAGAAACTCGACCTATTGTAAAGTAGCTGTTTTGTGATCTTTGCCATCAATCATCAATTTGTGATTAATTCTGTTCAGACACACTGCATAAAATCTAGATGGAAAGATCCAATGTGAGCCTACTTTCAGAAAAGATAGAACCGGAACAGGAAACAAACTATAAACAAACGAACAAAAGAAGAGAATGAAAAGTAAAGATGTATGTATATCATGTGAGCATAGGCACCCTCGTTACAGTTCTTTATTCTTAAGGTTTGTTTATCCGGAAATGAAATGCCGTTCCATATTCCGAAGGGTTTGTTGACACGAAAATAAAGAAAGGATCGTATGCATGTTTTGGAAGAACGAACCATATGAATTCATTTGCGGATTAACAAACCTTCAGAAATACTAACGCCCACACATCCTCCACGCATCAACTGTATCTGGCAATAAGAATTACAAGCATAATAGCACCCAAATGAATAAAAATTCCAGTACCATCGCGTGTGGTTGCATACCTTCGATGTACACACTCAACTTGGAGCAATTTTGTGTAGTAGACTACAAAAAGAAACAAATAGGAGAAAACAATTAAGCATTACAAAGCAAAGTTGTGTGTGTGACCTTGTTCAAAACGCGGGGTTACAACAATAAATTATTGTAGTATACCATTCAGAACCAAGATCAACGGCACGCGTAACTGCCTCTTCATTACTCGCAAGGGGGTACGTCTTGCACCCTCTTCGCAAGTAGTCCTTCTCTTTTCGACCATAATGAAATACGACGGGTCGTGTTATGGACAGAGAGATAGGCAAAATATATATTACCATGATGAATGTCCTACAACGTTGGAGACGTTGGCTTGGTTAATATCTGTATGATTTCAGTAAGTAACTCTCTCCCTCCCTCCCTCTCTCTCTCTCTCTCTCTCTCTCTCTCTCTCTCTCTCTAATATATATATATATATATATATATATATAATCAACATAAGGAAGTAATGTTTGTTGTGGACGCGTTGTAATCTTGTGAAAAGACCACTGACTTCGAACATGCGAAATTCGAGAAAAAGAGGCGAAAGAAAGAAATACTTACGGTATAGTTGGATTATTAATAGATAGGTAAACAAGGAAGGAGAGGGTATTGGAGTGCATATTATCATCGTATGCATTTCTTGTTTGTTCCGTTAAACTGACTGCCTGTTACGAGATTATGGAATATGACTCCACACATGATCCGCTTTTTAGGTGCCCAGAGACTATGGATTTATCAGAGATGTCATTTCCATGTAGTCAGGGGGCGGGGCTAATGGAGCGAAAAGTGACGTGGGGCTCATGTTCGTGATGGATCACAATTCGCTATGCAACTGGTTTCCGTTTCCTTTTCAAATCTCAATTGGTCTGGCTGCCTAGCGACTGTTGTCACAAACACATGATTTTACGGTTTCGGGGGGATTTTAAGCGGTTGATTTCGATATGACCCAACTCAGAGAAGGAATTCCATACACGCTTTACATGTCAACAGAAAATCTAATCCGGGACTTTGGTATAACATCACGCACATAATCGCACAAGGCGGAACTGTAATATAACTCCAAGATTACAACACCCTGGCAACCACGCATTCAACATATTACAGTGTACATTTTCCCTGTCAAAACTAAACCTACGATGGTGTAGAGTAGTAAACAGGCGGGAGGTAAGCCATACACTGACCATACAACCGCCTTCTAACACTTCTTGTGCTTTGATGGGGTGGAGAGATAGGAGGAATATATAGATCGCGATGATCTATAGATGTAAGCAAGGAGGTGGGCCACCTCCCTGATGTAGGTTATTGTGAACAATCTGCATACACCTTGCTAGAATAATATAGCCATCATTTTGCGAAACTTTCGCAAAATAGCAATACATATCATAGTCTACGAAGAGACAAGGGAGGGGAATGAAACTCCGCGTGAGGTTGACTTCAACAAAATGTTCACCCATAGGGCTTTGTCAACTGACAAAAATGACAAACCCTATAGGGCGACAATATGGTTGAATATCAACCCCACGCGGAGTAGGTGTCTCTCCGTACTCTTTCCCCCTCCCTCCCTCCACCCCCCCCCCCCCCCCCCAAAAAAAAAAGAAGCTCCGAGCAGATGCGATGGGGGTCCCGCGAGCGATAAAGCTGAACTTAGCATGGATACGCGAATCATTGATCTTGGTTATGAGTGGTATTTATTTGTATACAATTCCGAAATTTCTGAATGACAGTATAATGATTATCCACCTTTAAGACCCGGTCACGCACCAATAGCTTGTTGTTGTTTACTCTTTTCCCAGAAATGGGTCAATTTTTGATGATTGGTGATGTTATTATACACGTACAGTGCGTACACAGTCACGCACACCAAATACCTTCCCATGCAGTACTAGAGTAACTACATAATATCTGTAATTTGTCATTATCGTTGTTGCGATGAAGATTTGCATATCATAAGCCTGTGTATATGCAATTGTCACTATAAATAGGGAAATTATTTGGTGTACATGGTCTACAAGAAATAAAAAACCATTGACAGTCTATCTAAAAAAAAACCCAAACCACAGATACAATACGTCTCAGGACAAGTTAATATTTCACAAATTTATACAAGTATTCTCTTCTTTCTGTCAAATTACCTGATTTTAACACCTTCAATCTCTTACACAATGTTCGTGTCGAAGTAAAAGTAATTAGATACAGAGACAAAGTATATTCACACAGATAGATATCAGATACATAGACAGACTAATAGATAGATTGGGTGATAGATGGATATATAACAAGAAACAGAAAATGGCGAAAGGGAAGGTACACGTACAGAGAAAGAAGGAAGGTTATCGCAGCACTGCTTAAAACGGATGATTTACAATTTCCAATTATGAGCTAGAACGGACCTCGCTTCATCGATCATGTCATTGCAGTCATTAAGAAGGCCATGCAGCGGGCTTGACAGATGATAACATAATAAGAGGCTTTAAAGGCATGATATCAGCCATTGAATATAGAGTCTTCAGAGAAAGAGAAAGAGAAAGAGATATTGAGATAGACAGATAGATATATTTAGATGACAGATATAGATAGACAGATAGAGAATAGATGCATAGATAGATAGATAGAGATAGATAGACAGACAGATAGATATAGTTAGATGATAGATATAGAGAGATAGATAGAGAATAGATAGAGAGATAGATATAGATAGACAGATACATTTAGATAGATGATAGATAAAGATAGATAGATAGATAGATAGATAGAGATAGACAGATAGATAGATTAAGACAGACAGATGGATAGATAGAGATAAATAGAGATAGAAAGATAGATAGAAATAGAGGGATGAAGAGGTGAAGTACCAGCTAGAAGATACAAAAAAAAAAAGAAAAGAAAACAACAACAACCCCTAAATGTAGGACTCTAAGATTGAGTTTCAGTCGAATTCGGTGTTGGTTGCAATCACAAACAACCAGAGGTCCGGGTCAATGTCAAACAGAAATTTCCAGAGGAGACATCAAATACTCCGGACCAATAATCTATTTTAGTCGAAGATGGAATAAGCGGCGTTGCGCTCACTCCGACGAACCCTATAAAAGGGACGATCGTGCGGTTTATTGTGGCATTTTGCAGGCACGGCGTGTGGTGATGTGGATTTCCAATGTCACGTGGCTGAACAAGATTACAACATCATCTGACCGCCAATATTGTCTCTAAAAATCAGTTCAGAAGACTATAAAAGCTAATCCCGACATTTCAGTTGGTTTTGCTGTTTCCGATGCCCTTCATGCAGGACTGTGATTACAGCGAAATCGCCTATTGTTACAAGATCATTATAAATCTCTTGATTCCGCGTTGCACAATGTCATTACTAATATGAAAGCTGTTACGTCACAATAAAGTAGAATATTGCCTGCAATGAATGGTGCGAGTCAAAATATACAGTCATTGTGATGTGCAAGTTTATGTCTACTCTAGAAAGATCAGAAGTGTGTCTAGCTGATGAAACTGACAGATAAGCAATCGTTTAAATTGTTCACCCTCTAAAAAGAGATGATAGTGATCATGATTTTTGTTTTAGAAAAGATTTGGGACTCGGAAAAGTTTGTGTTATTTCTTCATCATAATCATTTTTTACAAAATGTTAATGTACGAAATATCTAGAAGGAAACGAGTTAAATTCATATTTTCATATTTCTTTTAAAGCGCATAAGCCATGGTAGCATTCATCGAGTTTTCATTACAAGAGTCCGAAGGTTCAATATCCAGATCAAAAGTAACATTGCTATTTTCAGTGAGTGTTCATGATATAATTTGTGGGGGAAAGTGTACGGAACACTGTTGGCAGATTTGACTAAAGTGGCCTAAGTGTAAGGATCCCTGTATGAAACCCATTACGCCACGTCGAACAACGTCTCCATTCATCCCTGCAATTACTGACTTATAACATAATGGATACTGTAGTCTATGCTTAAATGAAATGAGATAGAATACTGGACCGGTACTTTCAAGCCGCAGTCCACTTTGAATTCATTTTTTCTCATGCGATAGAACATGTGCATAATATGAACTCTTCATTACAAGCTTTTCGGCACAAACTCCTTTGATGAAATGAATCTTTCCTGTGCAAGAGACATTGTGCACTGAGATGACAAAGAACTTTATAAAGGGCACAAGTTTTACAGCATCAGTTCCCTTGCTGAACCAATTCTTCAACATCTTCAGGAGATATCCGGAGTCCGTGTCATTCCTTTCTGTGACTTTCAGTCTGGTTCTGCCCCGTCCGACAGCACGACGTGTTCAAGTGGCTTTGCCTTCATTCTTGAGTGGTTAAGGTATCTTAATGACACCATGCACGGACCGCTGCGGTAATCCAAAACTGCCGCGGGTACTAAACCCATCCAAAGCCGATCGAAGACTTGTACGACGGATAGTTTGAACCTCTTTTGAATGTGTGTGTGTGTGTGTGTGTGTGTGTGTGTGATTAAGTTAGAGTTTACTTTTGTATTTACGTGTATTTCAAACCGTATTCAAGATTCCCACAAGCATTGTTAAAGCGATATTCCATGTGCAATGGCAAATATTTAATACAGTGTTCTCCTTCGGAAAAAAAAGAAAAGAAGAAGAAGAAGAAGAAGAAGAAAGAAGCAGATTGTGTTGTACACACTTCTGAACTGTAATGCTTCGCGAGCACCATTTGTCATGCACAATTAACTGTGTGATTGAGAAGATGGTCGGGGTTTCTGCCTTGCTCAGTTAGTCGTAATGATGCGAAACTCATAACAAGGGTGTTAGGGCTAATGAGGAAAAGGCGACCAAAGTGAGGGATGATTATTATTTTTCCGGGAGGCGTACCATAGTCTCATTACCAAGGTACGGTACTGTCAGTGGAAATTCACGTTGGTTTATCATTTTTCTCCTCGCTGAACTGATAGTCTCATGCAAGGCAATCAACATTTTTTTTTTGTTTAGTTTTGTTTTTGTTTCGTTGTATATACCCCCGAATCAATAGATTTGAAGGGAAATACCAATTAATGAGAGTAGACTCCCTTTTAAACATGAGAACATTGTATTCATGTTTCATTTCACCGACTTTGCTGAAGCTATCTTCCGCCATGATAGGACAGAATTTCGTGTAGATAATTATAGCTAGGGAAAATTAGTCATGAATGTTTTAAAGGGATCATTACGCCCCATAAGATTTGTTGCGCACTCACCGTATACAACCAAACAACGAGTAGTGCACATGAATTTATTATTTCAATGTCCTCTGGGAATAAAGATGAGCCAAACATGATTATCAGTAATTTGTATTTAATGCCAGCCCCCCCCCCCCCAAAAAAAAATAAATAAAAATAAATAAATAAATAAATAAGAATAAAAATGAATAGAGAAATAAATACGGAATCAAGAAAAACAACAGAAAGAGCGGACAATATTCAGAATACAAAACATAATCATTATTTCTATCAAATAACTTAACGATAATGATATGATTATCATATAAATAACGTAATTGATTAATGGAATGCCTGACATAATGACCCTACATTCAGTGCTTATCGCATTCTCATCAGCGCTCTTGAGCCAAGAATATATCAAGGGAAGGGGAAAAAAGGGAGCGGTTGACAAGTGACAATTCTCGTTGATCTTAGCAAGGGCGTTCGGAGTTCCTTGATCTTACGCTAACTCGTCCGCTGCGCGCATCATCAGACCAGTGCATGCATGGAGAGGAGAATGATGATGATGATGATGACTATCAAGATGTTGCTTGCTGGTGAGAGATGACGATGCGTATCTCGTCAACGAGAGCGATGAGGGAAGAGAGAACATTGGCAAAGTTTTCGGCATGCACGAGGCTGCCGTGAATGGATATATCGTCACTTAAAGGGGGAAAACAGAAACCTATGCGTTATGCATAATAATTATATGCGATATCTGCTATAGGAAAATTACGCAAGAATTAAATGCTCATGTTTGCTTTTAGTTTATTTCTTGTATTTTGAATTGCCTATGACATTTCTCGATATCCCATAATATGAGAAGACACATTGTATTTTCGTGATATTTGTCACGAGCTCCATAAACTGCAATTCGTTTTTTTCATGACGGATGAATAATTATATACTATCCATCTCCATAAACTAAATAAACAGTGAAGACAAACACGAGGTATAAGAGGTTACAGACACCATGATTTAACCTGTCACATTGCTCTTGAATAATATTCACTTTTTGATGTAATGTTTTCTAAATATTCCAGAAGATGCGTGTACCATATTATCTTTGCATTTCGAATCTAAAGATGCAAAACCTCCATCATTATCATGACATCCGGAATACCCCACTATCCACCCTTGCTTGCGTGCCCCCCGCCCAATGAAAATGTAATTCATGCTGTAGAATGATATTACTAATGAATCAGTGACTATCGTAGCAATGCGTGTGAGTGGGTGTGTTCAGGGGGGCGGTGATAGAGAAAATTGTGCCCACGGAGTGATGCATGGTACGGCAAACAGACCAGTGAGCCGGCGGCGCCATGAAATCGCCGATTCATCTCAGCCAACATTGGCCAACAGTGTAAGAGGTCGAAGACACAAGACAAGGCACTAATATAGCACAATGACGTACGATTATACGGAGGCTGATAACCACAGTGATGAAAGGTAGCAGAACTTGCCCTCATTAACATCGACGGGCAAGTCTGCCAGATTGTGTTCATGTGTGGAGTGAAGCTCAATGTTTCTCTACTGTGAACATTATACCACGTAACTCAAGTCATAATAATATGCCTTTTTGTGCTTTTAGATAATTGAGTGGCCCACAACACATTCACCAGCTTCTCTTCTTCGTGGTTCTTTCTTTTCCGAGAATAAAGCATCGATTTATTTTCAAACTTTAACATAGTTATGCCTTTGTTTATAACTACATTTCCGCTTACATCATAGCGTGTACTTTATTCGTATATCTTTTTCCATTATGTTTAACATTTGCGATTATTGTATATGAAAGAATTTAAGTGATATTGGAAATAGAATATTTGTATTGAAATTGAACGCTAATCATCTTTCTTTAAATAGTGATATTTCTATGTGTATCATCGAAACCAAGAAAAAAAAAAATAAGACGCAAAACGCTACATGTTCCTACCCCGCCCCTACCTCTCTCTTCCTGCACGGATATCGCTGTTTCTCTTTCAGTGTGGTTTAACGTTCACTGTATAATAAGCATTCTCTTCATGTCACACCCGTACACTCATTCCTGCCAAGACCGGATTTTCCGTGAGATACTTGATAAGCAGACGATGAGAATGGAAAGAAAAAGCTTGTCAACAAGTTTATTACAACAGTTCAGTTCAGTTCATGTTTTTATTTTTCTCCATCGCAACATAATCAATAACATATATGCACATCCAGTGTACTTGAAAGTCAAGAATTTCAACAAAAGTAGTCAATGAAAAAGGGGTACATTATACTTTAGAAGGGGCTCATACAATATAAGCATTATAATGATAAGTCAATCAGAGGATGGAGATGGGGGACCCACTGAAAAAGCGAAGCTTGTAGATTGTGGGCCCCCCAGTTGCAATATACAATGTACTTACACACACACACACACACACAAAGATATTCATGGTCACCTTTGCTTAAACATGTTAACCGAATTAAACATAAATACCTACATACATAACCCCGCGGAATTCTATGCAGAAAGCTAAAGATCTTCAAACACATCGGTCACTCGTTGGAAGCATTTTTGTTGTTGTTGTTGCTTCCGGCCACCAACCGAAGTGTATTGGACCACAGTCTAATGAATCCGACTAGTGTTGGTCGACTATCAGGTCAGTGTCAGACATGTCGGGCGTGATCAGATGAGGCAAGATCGTCCGATGAGGATCACGCGTTACATATCTAACACTGACCTGATAATCAACCAACACAAGTCGGATCTATCAGACTGCGATCCGATACACTTTGCTAGCAAAAAAAAAAAAATGTTTCCGACGAATGCCAATGAAAGATAGATAGAAAGAAAGAAAGAAAGAAAGAAGGTAAGAAAGAAACTGTGTGGAATGAGGGTAGTGCTATAGCATTATTACGATGAATATATTAATGGATTGTTGAAAGTGACGTCTTACAGGCATCAATCCACGACGGTCATTGCTACAGATTTCCTCTCCTATACCTCTCTACTACAGTGTACTATACTTCTGCTATAATGGTGCTAACCACAAAGTTATCATTGGCATCAAACAGATTACACAGTGCACGTATCAATACTCGGCATGTGACCTTATACATAATGAAAGAACCCATGCAGCTCTACAAATTAGCAATAAGCAATCAATATGTGTAGGGTGCCTTTCTGATGACTAGATGTTCAATGCAGTTACATCATTAGTATATCCATTGAAGCGCCGGCAAGAGCAGTATAGATTAAATCGTTTAGTTTCTATATATTTGATACATGCGCTCTAAAAATGCGTTTTGTGATCGAAAAATGATAGAGAAATATCGACTTATTTGAGCAGGGAAAGCGACTGGTGTGTGGAGATACACTGTAACACTTTTTATATTGCCAGTATAACTAATATTAGTTACGCTGCATGTAGCTTTATTATGCATGTGTAAATCATATGGCCAAAACTACAGACACTAAATAATTATGCAGGTTCGTCGTTACATTGTTCGTATACATTGCCACAATATAATGCAATATCGTATAAAACGCACATCACTATCACTGTTCAAACAGGACTTCGGAAGGCTGTATGATGAACGTAGAGACCCGAAGTGGGAGGGATAAAAATAGATCAAATGATTTGATGTTGACTTATTTAATATTTGCCCAGGGTTGAACACTTGCATTGACAGGTGGCTGTTCGACTAGTCCCGAAACATGAACTAATTCATATTTGCTGTAGGACTGGACTTGTGACCTTTTGCTTGCTAGTGTCTCGTCAACGGTACCACGGCTAGGAAGTGGTAAAAGAAGAAGATAACAAAATAGCACACACACACACACACACGCACACACGCGCACCCAACAGCAACACCAAACCCTCAATTCAAGATGCAGTACACTACAGCATTGTTACACGTGATGCGTGCCACCTATGATAAACATTGTCAGAAATACATTACCATGGCTAAATCTATCTAATTTTGTCACACTCACTGAAAATGAGATTCGAAACTCGAAGCTTTACCATTGAATGATTCTCTGATGCACTCATGATTTCCCATCGATTAAAATGATAAGGCTTCTGTTCTCACGACGATGTATACCTATTTGAAATTATTAATATCAAAGTGGAAACCCATTTAATGCTTAAATTGACTTTAATAACAATAGTAAAATCCATCAAACAGAAAGCGTGAAAGTTTAATTGCAGAATTTCATATGAAATGAAAAGCCTCCCATTTGCTGGCGCATGAATTTTCACTTAATGTAATTTCTTGACATGAAGTCAGGAAAAAAATGTCGTCCGATTATGAAGAGCTTTGTATTTGTTCGACTTTATATTTTATGAGTAAGTGTCCACATCCTGTAATATACCATGCATATACAAAACAAGAGGAGTGTATTGTAGATTATGAGCCATTTCAGCGAATGGATGAAATATCTCAAATGTTCCGCACAGTAATCATAAAACAAAGATATTGTATCTTGCTATGACAGACTTGATAATTTACTTTCTTAACAAACATGGCGGAAAGGGGGGGGGGGGAGAAAAAATGTAGTTGCGATCGTCCAAATTGTGCAGAGGGTGGCATTTGATTAAAAAAAAAAACTGCCATAGCACATTTTCACCTCTCAACGTTAAAGGGACTGTACAGTACTGGTTTAGGTGGGGATTCATGTTTTGAACATTTCTAAGTGAGATACTGAGAAACCTCTTATGAAATATGAAAGAGCATGTAATTTTAAGAAGGATTCAACGTTTATTTGAAGAAAATTGGTTTTCAAATGGCGGAGATATCCAAAAAAGTGATAATGATAAAAGACTACAGGCCACGGCTTTTATTAGGATCTCTTTGTTTCACATTGTTTTTGGATATCTCAGCCATTTCAAAACCGATTTTCATCAAATAAACTTTTGATACCCCTTAGAATTGCATGCTCTTTGACATCTCATAGAGTGGTTTCTGGAATATCTCGCAAAACTTTAAAAGCTAAATCCTCACCTCGACCAGAACTGTACACACCCTTTAATTATCATCTTTCTCTCACTTGATATATTTTGTTATTAAACACAAACAATCAGCTTTCAATAATACTTTTTTTTTTCATTAAACAGGACAGCGTGGCTTCTTAGTTTCATCGGCTTTTTAAGCATCGTCAGAAACCCCGAAGTTTATTTGAACAAAGAGACAAACAGAAGAGAATAGAGTTTATAGAAAATATTCATGTCAAATTTGCTAGAAAGTGCATGGTTTATTCCAGCTGACACGGATTCAATATAAGTATAAATATAGATCAGTGTAAATAATGTTTTGCATGATCCATTAAATTGACTGTTTGGCCTTGGCAAAAGCTTTCTTTGTAGGTAAACAAATTGGATTTGACGGATGGTATACCCTCATCAGAAGATGTTATTACATCTTCAACGTATCAATTATTCGATCAGCTGATGGACTGGTGTAAGATCATACATGGGTAAATACCGGTTCGTGTCATTGTATGTGCCCCATAATTGTATGTTGCTATCGTTTTAATTATGAATATGTCTACGTATATGTCTCGAGTCTGACGACAGGAACACTTTTGTTTGGGTTTATTGTTCCTGACTTCAAATATTTTGAGTGATTTATATTGATGAATCTTGTGATTCAAGGGTGTATAAAAGCTCCACACTTGTGTCGAACACACAGCAGAAAATCACTAAAAATAATTACATTCTGTGTAAATGATTGCTGAGTGATTTTAAACATTTTGAAAGGGACGATGCATCAGGCCTATAAGTAAGTGGTGTGTGATGTGTGTGTGTGTGTGTGTGTGTGTGTGTGTGTGTGTGTGTGTGTGTGTGTGTGTGTGTGTGATGTGATGTGTGTACGCATGCCTCCGATCCTTTTACCATGGAGCCATACTGTTTAGTAGCTCCATGTTTTGACAGTATAACTTGTTCTTTTAAACTAATCAAATTTATTCAAATTTGGAATTCAAGTTGTTTTATGGCAACTGATTGACAGTTTGCAAATCAGTTGCAATAATCGGATCTACATTACATTACGCGCACCGTAACCAGCAGGCTACAGGGATGTAATACTGCCCGTGTCCCAAAATGTCAGCAATCTATACACAGCATATTTCCTTACCATGAATTTAGATTTAGATCTGAATTTTCCCTCTGGTCAGCAACCTCAAATGAGGTCGAACACATGGACATTTCTTGACCACTCCGAAAGTTCGTCAATCCGAAACTGAAATGAGGTTCGTTTAATTATTCCAAAGCTTCGTTAATCCCACAATGAAATTAGGTTGTACATGTATTGCATTGTATCGTATTTTATTTTCCGTCATAAAATGATATACAAACACAGATATATAGCATGAAAAGATTCGTTAGGTGTGTGTATGAACGAAATCTTCAGAATTACAAAACCTTTTTCATTTCGGATTAACTAACCTTCTGAACAAGGAACCTTTTTTTTTTCATTTTCGGATGAACGAACCTTCAGAGTAACAGCTATAACCAAATATAATATTTTGATACGTGTAAGTGATAATTATGTGACGTGTTCCCATTGTTATTTGGACAGGGGGTTATTCCTTTTTGTCTCTTTTTTTACCGTTTTCTTTTGAAATAAATGTGAAATAGGCATGCAGTATGATTCCATTACTAGGGCCCATTTGCATGGCCATGCTGTG
This sequence comes from Diadema antillarum, assembly GCF_040938485.1. NCBI lineage: Eukaryota > Metazoa > Echinodermata > Echinoidea > Diadematoida > Diadematidae > Diadema > Diadema antillarum. Next base: position 724,385 of record NW_027271393.1, on the reverse strand, counting down.
AGAGCTATTTTGTATGTACGAAAGAAATTAAACTTTGGGCCCAAAATCGAAACATTGAGAAGGAATTGTACAGAAGTACGCATAAAGAGGTAAAGTAATACAAGAGAGAGAGGGAGGGGGAGGGGGAGTAGGACAGAAAAAAGGAAATGGTCGTAACAAAATAATAAGATATTTTGTTAACAGCATGCACGTGTTTGAACTTTAAATGCATTAGCCTCTTCACTATACAACATGCAGCAAAATTAACACACACACACACACGCACTCCGCTTTTATTAAAAAAGAAAAGAAAATGCGCATTGGAATGGACTTGGTCTCTGGAGTTTTTACGTGCAGTGATTCTGTATGAGACAAGTACCCCTTTTTCAATCCACTCCAAATTCACTTTTCAAAAAACACGCCAAGATAGCGCGACTGCATTATCGCGGCCCTCCATACATCATACAACATGCTGAAGTGGAACTCTCGTAGAATACATTGTACATAATTTGCCGTGCTGTGCGGGGGAAAAGGCACCCGAAAATAACCACGAACAAGAAGTATATATTTTAACAAGACTGACGAAGTCTGTCGTGCGAATTCCGCTCAGAATGTTATTGGCGACACCTTGGCAATGTCACGTGACGCAATCTAATGTAAACCCACTTTCAATACTTCCCCCTTCGCCCCCTCCGTGTCAATACGCTTGGTAAGATTATTGACGTGATGGGGAGTGGGGGGGGGGGGGGGGGGGGCAACACAAAAGAAACACGAAAGACAGTGATGTATCTAAAATACAGTACTCTGGCGTTGTAGTCGGGAAAGTAGAGGCTTTACTTGACATTTCGTGATGAATAGACTAACGTATACCCCCCCCCCCCCCCGACCCACCCGCCCTATCCCTGGTATCCATACCTGGTATCACATTTTATAGATCTGCGGGTGACTACATCTGCCAGATGAAAATAGCTAGTCTTGTTTTATATAGTTATTCAAGTGAATCTCTCGTAATGTTGAATCAATGTCGCCTCTTATCAACGAAATGAAACTTTTTTGGTGTTGTTTTCTATGTGTAAAATGATATCACGATCTGGTCATCAAGTATGAGCGAATGCATGCCTTTTCTTTCTTGCAAGTTCCATAGCATGTCTTAAAAATATATAATAATGTAAGATCGTAATCAAATGATTTGTTCAAAAGTTTTTTTCATATGATTAATGAATTCATCTAAAATAAAATTTATATTCTAAATCCATCACCGCCCTCGATGTATCTTTTCGAGTCTCCAACGCACTTGCACAACATGCTGTTGAAGCTATTAAAAACCTACTTGACGTATATGTCATAGACATGCGTGGGAGGATAGTAGTCAGTCTCTATGTACACAGGATTCTTCTCCCTTCTCTATCTCCCCTCTCTCGCTCCTCTTTACCAGGAGACGTATCTGGAGTTTCTCAAGATCTTCCTCTTTTCCAAGATCAATATGTCGTCTAGGAGCGATGTTTTGCCGTATCGCAATACCACGCTTTATTTGGGCTGTTAACTGCAACTTGTCCTGTCGATTTAAATGTAGCGGATAAAGCAGGAGTCGGTCACACTTAAAGATCTACGTGTGGTTCTATGCAACGAAGAATGGGCGATATATGAAACTCTAGGCCTGCATGGAGAAGCTGCACATTTGAATGTTACCATCATTGATTTGATCACTAGATCTGATTACGAGGTATTCGATTTATATGTAATGAAGTAAGAAAGCTTGGCAGTATAACTTCAACCGTCTCCTGCACCCCCTATTTGTTTCTGTGGTATTTGTGTGTGTGTGTGTGTGTGTGTGTGTGTGCGCGCGAAAAGTTTAGGAAGCTTCGTTTGGAAAATTGGAAGTTAACGTGACACGAGTATAAGATGCGTATCAATTGAAACTGCTTTATATACAATAAGAGAGAAGAAAAAAAAAATACAGCTGAAGCGACATGTAAAGTTACCTAAGATTTTTGCCAAAACTCATAACTATTAATTACGATCTATACGAGCTACAAGTGGTTGAGGTAAAAATTCAGCTTTTAACTTTTTGCGAGATATTTAGAAACCACTTTATGAAATGTTAAGAAGCCTACAATTCTAAGAAGGAATTCAAAGTTTATGTGGTGAAAATCGGTTTGGAAATGGGACAGATATCTATAAAACAAAATAAAACAAAGCAATCCTAATGACTGGTGGTTCCCACATTTTATTAGGATTGTTTTGTTTCGGCTATCTCAGCCATTTAAAAACCAATTTTCATCAAATAAGCTTTAAATTCCTCTTAGAATTATATGCTCTTTCATATTTCATAAGAGGTTTCTCATTATCTCAAAAATGAAATCATCATCATCAAAAAACGTTGGAAACCTCAAACCCCATCTCTTCCGAAACTGTATCATCCCTTAAAAATTTCAATAACCGCTGACGTAATCCTTGGACTGCTTCTTAAAACTTGTATTCATTATCCTTACTATTCATTCTTCATCAGACCATATATTCTTCGACAAGTTGTTTACAAAATCCAAAACAGACAATTATACAGCATGCAAGTAATGTATTCTTATAGCGCTCGAAGGTGTAAAGGGGGAGGTATACAGGTGCGAGTGAAATAGAGCACTTGAGACATTCCACATGATAAGAAACTGATCTACAAGCTATATGATCAAATCACGATTAACTCGATTGCATATAATTATATACAGCACTGTTGTTATGTCGCATTCTTTGAAAAACAATGTGAAGATTATTGTCTATTCATTTGTTTTTACTTAGCTATCGACCTAAGATCTAATTCTCCCCAGTGATGGAAATCAGGGAATGCAATTTTATCAGGAGAATCTGCAGAGAGACTTGAATCTGAAATAGAGTCGGAATGGGAATTGCAGAGCCCTAGTCAAGAAAATTGCGTGGCGCTGCAATCATTACTTGTAATGTTTGTCTCTCTCGCGTCTGCCAAGAGGAGCAGCCTCTCTCCCTGTCTCTGTCTCTCTGTCTCTCTCTCTCTCTCTCAACTTGTTTGTCTGTCTGTGTCTTCTTTACCCATGACCTTCATCCACTCTTTATTCAACGGCAGAGTAGGGGAAGTACATTGATGATTCTGGTGCATCTGGTGAATCAGGAGCAATAGTATATTTAAATTCTCTCTTTTTTTCTGTTTATAACTATGTATTCATCCCCCCTCTCTCTCCCATTCTCTCTCAGTTTAATATAATGTAAGACGTCTAATATAATAAAATATAACATAATATAATACAATATATATGATTCAATATAGCAAAATATAATATCTGCTCACATCTCACGTTTCACCTCCACAAAGCAATAAAAAACAATAAACCGATAATGCATTTTTGGCCAACAAATCATAATTATCTTTAGGAGACTCAAATTTTTGGCGGCCCACGTCTTCCGTTCTTCAAGACATCTGTTTACGGCGTGAGACGCCAAAATTTGAGTCAAATAAACATGTAATTTATTGGCCAAAAATGTATTACCAGTTTGTTTATAGGTATTACACTTTAATCAAAGAAATGTCGATGATGCCACACACATCAGATGTCATTCGACAGCACAACCTTTTGTAATGTTTGATTTTGCCTGTTTATCAGTGGAATCAAACTTGTTCCTTCCTATCGTATACAAAAAACAAATACACGTACATAGCCTTGAATTGAATTGTACGGTATTGTTGAGACGAGCTTTTGGGGATGCTGGGCAAATAGGAAAAGCGTTTGAATGGCTGGTGGACAATCTTACAAGCTGTCAGAAATTATTTGATAAGTATTCTCCCGGGTGAAGCAGGTACCGTTTGTTTTCCAATTCAGCGGGAATTGATCGACAGGTAGTGTCTTTCAGCAAACACCCATATTGCATTAATGCACACACAAACACACACACATACATAATACCCTTTGATGAATACCGCGTACACACCCAGATTATACACACACAGCCTCATCCGTCGTCTCTCTCATTTTATACCCAGAAGCAAAACGACAAGCAGTATACAGGGTCAATTGATGTATATAGCACATCAGCCAACAAGAAAAAAAAAAATAAATAAAAATCACATGCTAGAAGCTTTTTCGACGTCTAACAAAATTAAGAACGCAAAAACATGTTTTCTTTTTATTCAAACAAACGCGGAAAAAAAAAACAGACCCGGAGCTGCTTTAGTTTGAACATGGAGCTAATATACACGTAGCTCCATAGTTTGAATGATTCGAGTACATGTACTATATCTTCGTGTAAACGAGAACTTTAAAAGCCATCTTACAGAAACTCCTCACCGCTTTTCATACTGTCTCACTATAACCCCATCCGTATTTTGTCAAACACAGAACACTTTAATTTCAATGTTAAAGATTATAAAGACATGCAAGTCATGTAAATTTCATACAGTATAAAGAAAGATAAATCACAGACAAGTCATAAATATTTCACGATGTGCAAATCACAACACATACACATGCACACACAAACACACACATACACAAATGGATGGGCATGTGTTCACATAATGACATCATGTGCTCTCATTTTTATCTCTTTCAGCTCTCTTCCAAGCAGACCAAAATGGGTCACGGGATTGGAGGTCAAGGTATCGTCGCGAGGCTCAAGGGAATGGCAAACTATGAGGTGAGAATCTCAATTTTTGATGGGAACACTTTAATATTTGAGACCAGTGATGTTGCCATCAAAAAACAACAACAAACAAACAAACGCAAAACCCCCCACAAAAAAACAAAACAAAACATGGAGTTTCACCGCTCCTCAATTTGGCTTTAATTTGGTTTCAAGAATTTTTTTGTTAATAAATTTCTCAATTGGAAAATGTGAATAACTTATACATGTTTTAATAACTGTCAAGTGCATATAAGAGTAAGCAGAATTGAGACATTTTTCCAATTATATTTGTGGGATGCACGGCTGTTAACAGTTTGCAAATATCAAAGTGTTTAAAATTCCATGTCAAATTCTTCGTTACAATATCCTTGAAGATCAAGAACACACATATGTTGTGCATACACATAGACAGATACAATACACTCATACATTTCCTTTTATTTGCTTTGCAAGCCTTTAATATTTAATAAATAATCATTTTCATACACTCTGGGTGAATAATAAAGTAGCAATTCTTAAAAAAGATATACGGTATATACATTTTCTTGAATACATAACATCAGCTGTAAATGAAAAAAAAAATGTGGAAGAAAGTCATCAAGGTTATTTGTGTACTTCTTGTACATTAGTGTACACTGTAATATACCTTCGGAATGTGATTGAACTGGGCTATCTCAAACCATTAATGAGTACTACATGTAGTATGTATCATACAATTTCTTAAATACATGGATAACACTGGCTGTGGTAAATAAATAAAAATGAGAGAAAAAAGACAATATTACTGTGGGCCATTGAACTGGTGTACTAGAGCGTTACTGCAGCTGCAAAGCTTGGATTTATGCCATGCATCAACCAACATGTACTACAAATGTATGTGCTAACATAAACCCTTACAGACTGGACCGCATGAATCTTGAAGACCAAGTATAGAATCATACCAAAGCAAATCAAATGGGCAAAGTTCTTCGTATGTGATTGATGGCACTGTAATTACTCAGGTGACTACTACCAAGTATCGGGGGTTTCACAGAACAATTTTTGCCTGAAGATTATTGAAGCATTTGCACAAACATACAAGTTTTGTCAAACCTCGATGGGCTTGTCAGAAGGACTCGAGCTTCAAGTGCATAATAAAAATAAGTTTCAGGCACACAGCTTAGGCAAAGCTCATACAACTTGTAATTGAAATCATGGCATAACAGCAAACACACCAAAGTTTGCTTTACCATGTTTGCATTTGTTAGTTTCTTTGACCAGGATGTACATCATTCTTGCATGATAGAGTGCACTCTTGAAACAGTTACAGCTTTCTGAAAAAACTTTAGGTTGATGCATCCCTTCATTGTCATACATGTACCAATGCTTGTGGTCTGAAAGAGGCAACAGAGTAAGATGTGGAATAAAATAAAGGATTGGCAGAGAATAAGGAGACAAGGAAGCTCAATTCCTAGTACTGAGTGACTGGTATGTTGAAAAACCCACTTGTGCAATTTAAAGTCAAAAAAAGAAAGAAAAAGAAAGTGTACATCCAAGCACAAAGGCTTTTACCAAAATACTTGAGGCATCTTTATTGCTTTATTTTGTTTTCACTTCCCATAATGTTGCAGAATTGGATACCTTTGTCTACAATTTGTATATTTGTTCCACTTTAACCACAAATATGACGTTGAAGCTACAGGATTTCAGTAGAAAGCACAGTTTACATTGGAAATGTTTCTGTAGGAAAACGTAACATCCAAAATTTCTACTGTGTACAGTGATAATAAAAATGGTTCGTGACTAAATTGAAATACAAAGAAATATCATGAAAATTACAGGAAAATATTGCGTTTCAAATTACTCCAATTATCATCTGTTAATACTCAGCTATGAATTTAACTAAAACAACATTCAAATCTTGGAAAACAAAAGACTGATTTATGAATTACACTGAATAGGCAAGGTACCACTTTACAACCTTTGGAAATACAAATGGATGAGCAATTGTTTGAACAACACAACATTCAATTCTAGTGATGTGACAAGTTTATAAAATAACTGCAATCAGTAGAATTGGAAAAACAATATGAATCATATCATACCACACACCTGCTTCACGCCATAATTCCAATCTTAAATATGGATAATGCTAGTTGTCGTTTTTCTGTAAATTTACAAATTGTAATTCTTTCCCCTAAACTGACATCAAAGTGCCTTGATAATTCAAACTCCACATGTTGTACTCAAGAATTTGTGTGCAGACCATATCTCAATAAAATATGAATTTTCATCATCTCTGAGTCTCCACAAAAAATTAGCAAAAATTTCATTGTGGAAAACTGGCTAAAAAATGAGCTCTAATTATCAGGGTCCCCTGGATTCTTGCTAATGCAGGATATCAAATACAAACGATGCAAAAAAATGTCTAAAAAGCTTCAAGAAAATCTGCTTTCTGGTGTATTATTAAACAAATAAGGATAGGTGGCACCTGTCTACATTCTGGATTAATCAAAAAGCAATTCATTTTTGTGATTTGATTGTCAACTTTGATCTCTGGGTAAAGACTTTATTCAAACATAAGACACATAACATTCCCCCCCCCTTAACCTTGAAAGGCATTCTCTCTCTTGTTGTGTCTCAGAGCCACACAGTGGAATTTAGTGATCGATTTAATGCATTTTCCTCCCCAATTTCATGGTTCCTCCTTCATATCTCACTGTAGCTGGTGCCTGTGATCTTCTGCGTCAGCGCGGTGTGTATGATGGCGACCGCCTTCTCTGGCTACAGTCTCTTCAAGAAGACAGACGTAGCGTGAGTATGATGCATGGCTAATCTCTCTACCACTTGTCCTCCATTGGCAGTCTCCCCGTCAATGCTGCAAAAAGCTGTAACAAGGAGAAGAATGGCGGAACATAGTGAACATGAGCATGTATGCATAAATGTATTACGAGTTGATCTGGCAAGACTGGTATTGGGAGGTTTCTGTCACCTCCCTCTCTCTCTTTACTCTTTCTGTCTCTCTTTCCTTTTCCCTCTATTCCATGAGCATCATGTTTGACCCCCTTCTCTCATTGTATCAATGTCCTGTCGTCGTATCATCGGTTGCCGAAGAGTCAAGCTTTTAGCCTATTGGCAACCATTGGCAACCGTTCTGTATGGTAATTTATAATGCATGTAATTATGTCACAGATGTATGTCTAGTGAAAAATGGTTGAAATTGGAGAAAATAGCCAGAGTGTGTAGTACGGACTATTATATGTATATATCATGTTTGATGATATTGTTGGGGAAAAAAGGGATTGTAAATCATGTCCCATACAGTACAGAGAATAAATTAAATCAAATCAAATCAAATCAAATCAAATCAAATCAAACATCTTCTGTTGAGGAGTAGCACATCGTTTCCTTTTTTTTCTCCTCTTTTATCAGCTTAACTGAAATAACACAAGAATTCAAAAGACAAGACTGATATTACAGCATATCGGTACCTTTGTGATTATATATGGCTACAACACAACTATGCTTTTCCTGTCTTTCTATTTTCGCCCATCAGTATGCCTTTCTCTTTGGGTAGTGTGCATGCCTGATACACTTTTAAATTTTGACGTACACGTGCATACCACCGAATTGGCAAGGAAGGTTGATGATGAGGCGTAAATAGAAACAGAGAAGTGTTACAGTGAGTGAGAGAGAGAAATAGAAACTGAAAGTGAGAAAGGAGGGAGGGGGGAAAGACTGGGGGAGAAGAGGGGGAGGGGGGAGATGGTGAGAGATAGGAGAGGGAGGGAGATGATGGAGGTAGGTACACTTGTATGTCTTCCGTAAACTCCACGTGAAATCAATCCACTTGGCCGGTGGATTGGTTTCTGCTCCAAAGTATGCGCCAACATCTTCAATTTACAAGCCCAGCGGGGAGTCGGTTCAAACTCTAACCCCACTCAGAGTAACATGTTGTGGAGTGTCGGCTGATAGACATGGCAACAACGAGCTGTTGAAACCAGAGGGGAATTTTAACATATTCACCTCAACACTGAATACTGATCATGAATATGTTTACCACTTGTTGGTGACTTTCTTTCTCTTGTCTTTGTTTTTGACATTGAGAAACAGACTCATCAAGTAAATAATGGAGGACTGCATACATGAGTTTACTATTGTCAGATCATAGAATGATAACATTCTAGAATTTAGTCAAAGCTCGAGAAAATGAGTTTGTTGCTGTTTGAGAGTACAGTTCAACATGAAGAGAACATATATCTCAACAAAAGTCAAGTCTCTTCGTACATATATTGGGAAAAATGATTAGCTCGATTGTCACAAGCACATACTTTGCTCAAGGAAACGTCATGGTAATTTTGATGTTTATATTTAGACATATTTGTAGGCCTATAGGTATGAGAAGAGAAGTAATGAAAACACAGGATATGACATAGAAATGGGCTGTTCAGGTCATTGTATGTAACATGTGTATCATAACAGCAAAGTATGTGACCAAAATTCCTTAAAAAGTGATCCATTTTGATGATGAATACCTAACTTTTGCAGAATTAATGCTTCCTTTGTACAGACGAAATTCCAAATTCAAAGCTGAGAAATTAAACAGGGAGTTCATTCTTACATCTCACATAAGCAGCTAATGCTACAGCTAGAAAATTACAGACTATAACTAACCGTCACCATCAAGATCACCATGTACATCGACGACAAATGCTACATTGTCTTTTTGAGTGAACAATGCTGGTTCCTAATGAATGTAAAAACATATGTAATGCAAATGTGATAAAGGGTTTAACAAAGAGAGCATGAATGGTGGCTACTTTTTTTTTTGGGGGGGGGGGGGGGTGCTATCCTCTAATATCACTAAATACCCACACTCTACAGTACAAAGATCACTGATCACTCTTGGGAATTTGAATACTGGTAGATACACAATGTCATATCTCTCTGATTAGTATGGGTAATCTTTGATGGACAGGGTACTAATCATACATCATGTGAGCAAAATGTTTGACCAATTGGCAAGTGTGTAGATAGAGTTTCTTTTGAGGTCAAAAGTGAAGATTTTTAGGTGCCACATGCATAATATACTGTACAAATGAAAAAAAAAAACCTTACACATATACAGTTTTTTGATAAACTAATTTTTATCTCATCAACAGACTCTTCAAGAAGTCCACTCCACATCCCTGGGTCAAGGTCAGGGAAACACAGCCACAGAAGGTAGGAGGGAGTGCTCTTATAACTGGTGATGTTCGTAATTCTGAAGGTTCATTAATTTGAAAATAAAATAAGGTTTGTTATTCCTAAGGTTTGTTATTCCCTAGCACACAAATTTCACACACCTAAAGGTTCATTAATCCGAAAATGAGAAAGCATTCATTAATCCGAACGTTGATGGTGTTATTTTGAAGGTTCATTAAAATAAGGTTTGTTTTTCCGAAGGTTTGTTCATCTTTGAATGAAGTAAGATTCCTTAATCCAAAGGTTCACAATTGTGGTGCATACTACCTTCGAATTTCAAACTTTACTTCTTTTTCTGATTTTTGGAGCAAGCCCTATCGAACCTCTTTTCAGTATTCAAATCAACAAACTTTCGGAATAACGAACCTTCAGAATAACGAACCTTATTTCATTTTTGGATTAACGAACCTTCAGAATAACAAACTGTAACCCTTCCTACAACGGTAGGGGTTCAATACAGTGCTCTCCAATTGCAACTTAGCATGGCTAAAGTGTTTGAGTTTCTGATTGAATTCATTAATGCTGAATGGTAAGAACTAGGTGGTGCAATATTTTATTTTTTCCAATATGAATGGCCTACCAAACCACAATATTTTACCATATACATGTTTTGATATTATATATAATATGTCTGTTCATGTGAGAATATCTGCATGTGTGTATACACACACATATATACCCTCATATACATCCAAAATGTACTTTATGTCCTCAATTTCATGGTCCTAAAATTGACAGAAATTATATATGCTCTTTTTTTCTGTTTTTGCATTGCAGTTCCTCACTCTGAACCAGAAGTACAGGAGCAATCCCGTGATTGAGGAGCTTCAGAGGGAAGTGGGAAGCCGCAAGTAGATAGATCACTCTCGGAATCTTGATGAATCTGCAGGGATCTTCGAAGGGGTTACAGCTAGTTTGCTAGTTCATCATTTGAGTTATACCAGTCCATAGGATACTAAGCAGCACAGAAAATCACCGGCTTCTAATGAAAAGCTGAACGAGAAGCAACAGGCATATAACTTTGTGTGGCACAGCTTACGGAGATGATCACTTTTGCTCATTTCATTTTGACAGGAAGGCTTATGTCACTTATGTCGCTGAAGAAATCCCCTCAAAAACCCTTAGGCAAGATGACATTTGACAAAAGCAATGGATTATCAAAATTTCACACATGGCACTGACAAGAAATGTACCTGACATGTTCTTCAAGTGGCATGAATACGATCAGTTTCTGATTGTGTTTCATGTAACTGTTCATTTCCGGCAATCCCCTATCTAATGTGCTGCAGTTGTCAAAAATAGACAGTTTTTTTTTTCTTGGTTTGTTTGTTTGTTTGTCTCTTTGCTTTTGCTTCAATTAAAGATGAAATAATATCCCTCTCAAGTATTAACCGGAATTTCACACTATATTTCGACAACTACATCAATAGTTTAGAGTATAGAGAAAAACGATACGCAGCATTGTTGATTTTTGGTCATTTTAGTATTCTGAGGACAGATAGTCTACTGCACTAGAAGGGAGATCTGGGTTCATAGTTTTGTTACATGGTATAAAAGTGAGTAATATTGCAGACATTGAAAGTGCTAAGAGAGAGAAAACTTGATTGGTATGACCTATTGCAAAATATCTGAGATTCGTCTCATGAGGTACAGCACTTACCTTGCCTATAGATAGTGAAAACATAATCCATACAAATAATTTCTGTTGTTTCCAACTATTGAATAAATGATGTCCCAGTGTATTATATGTAAATTTTATCAAATGGTTTGATCAGTCAGTTTTGATTTGTATACAGTGACTATACAATGTGACAAGTTTATTTGTTTAGCATATTATTATATATTTCAACAAATTGATGTGCAGTGATTGATTCCTGAGGTAGGTTTAGTAATTTATTCACAGACAGTGCTGGTAATATCTACCTTTTAAATATCATGTGAGAGAAAATGTGATGTGATGTTTATCTCCTCTATGCAGTGATGTATGTATATATTTGAATAGAATCTGATGATTTAATATGGACATGACATGCAGAAAGACAGCAGATAGTGGACTGGCGTGTGTTCACAGTGAATTGATTTAAGTACTAGCTTTGACTGTTCTCACAAACATGCAGCTTTTGTAGCCAAGTAAAGTGGATATTATATGTCTGCATTTATCCTTCTGTTTGGTCATACTTTGCACTTGCAAATCCTTAGCTGGAGTTGACTTATGTTGCTCTTTTTCAGTTTAATATGTTTCCAAAATGAATGGCCAACAGTGAAACACATCTCATTATGTATGGACAGAGGGTGGTAAAAAATAGTATACTATATGCTGTTTTTTCGCGTACAGATATTTTCATGAATGACGAGGTCATGAACATTTTTGCAAAATGTTGTTTTCGCGAATTGACATGGAAGCTGTCGTAAGTGCACTAGTACACCAGAGCATGAGCGACATTTTCATGTGTAACAACACTGTTGTTAAATTTGTGGTCCAACAGCTTATACAGTACTTGAAAACATGGGATAAACATTAGAAAACTTGAGCAGCACTGACAGTTCTAAATACATTGTATCATAATCATCATGGAATGAATATCTTCAAGAAAATCAACTACCGCAGTGACCAGATGTTGGCATTGTACTGCAGAATGCTACCCATAATCATCATTTCCTACGCAACATAATTCATATGGCTCTATAGTTCAACCATTTAAGTGTGCTGTACTGTACGAGAACACTTGAAAGATAACAACGATATATCGCAGTAACATTGTTATTGATGTGCAAATGAAAATCTTTGTCATATTTGCACAAAGAATAAGTGGTGCAAAGTCTCAAATGGCTGTTCAAGGTGTATTCCCCTTAAGAATGGTGCGTACTGAAGACTATTAATGTAGAGTGAGATACAGTACATACGTGCAATGTACTGCACCTCTGATACTCCTAGGTCGAGACAGAGTGATTACTCAGTCATACGGCCTAACCTCACTCGCACCAAGGCAAGAAAGAGATGGAAATGAATGAGAAATAGACAAGAAAAGGAGGAATGTCTGGCATTCACATTAAGATGTGAAAAAATAAATACATGGCATGCTACGTGTCAGCTATACATCATGCAGTTATGGGTTGTGAGTTTGTCCAGTCTGGCAAGTTGATATGACAATTTTTTTTCTTTATTTTTTTTTCTCCTCAGTCTCAACAAAAGTATATAAAAAGTAAATACAGAAAAAAGAAACAATGATACTCTACAACCTCCACCCCCTCCCCTCTTACTGACAGATGCCTCAGGAAATAGTGCAGATCCTAGCAACTCACAATTTTTCGGTCCCCACAGTCTATTTGGCACAACAATTGAAGCTTTTTGTTTTCTCCCTGAAAACATTCAACTGAATTCATTTGTGGCAATTATGGTATTCTCGAGATCCCCTCTTTTTTTCTGCACATGCTCAAAGCATCATGTAGCAACAAAGCAATAGACAAATTCAAATAATCATTCCAGTGTAATGCCACATGAGAACACAGAGTAAATATAGGTATGACAGTGCATTTCTTGGAATAAGTCACAGTGATTCTACAACCATTCACAGTAGTTCTTAACCCTTTAGCAACTAAAGATTCCATACATAATGGCCTATGGTTTCCTAGAAGGTACAGCAATACTACTCTAATTTCAACAATTTTCTAAATTATGTAAAATAACTCACTGCATGTTTATTTTGGTCTATTATAAGTTAAGTTTATTTCAAGTTTCAAGTTTCAAGTTTCTTTATTTCACCAAGCAAAGAAGATATAAAAACAAACAAACACATACAACAACATTAGAATACAATTACAAAATATCAGTTAAACAGTGTAAAAGGAATTGCTGTGGTAGGCAGCAGCCAGAAAGGAAATGTCCCTTATTTTCGGCTGACCTAAAAACATACGTTAAATATCTGTTACCAATGTGTTCGAAGCAAGTAAAACATAAGAACAAGACAAGATTAAGACGTAACAATCAACACACAAAGACAAAAACAAACACCTGATGTCTCAAAACGTAAAGGGTAAAAACTGATACTCTAACTTAAATGAATTTGGTTGTAATTATTGAAGAGAATTTTTTTATAACCAGACTTAAATATATTCAATGAGTTAGCATTGCGTATTTCAAAGGGGAGAGATTTCCACAGAATAGGACCACTGTAAAGAATAGATCGTTGATAAAAAGATGTACGAGATAGAGGTAGGTGAAAATCACTCGCGGTTCGCGTATTGTAATTATGAATTTGATTATTGTATGTGAAAAAGTCCAAAAGAGTTTTTGGTAATATAAAGTTCTTACATAAATACATAAAAATCCCCACTTGGTATTTATACATATCATTCAATTGCAATATTTTCAGGGATAAAAAGAGTGGTGGGGTATGGGCAAGATAAGAGGCATGGGCAATGATTCGTATTGCACGTTTTTGAAGTAGTAATAGTCTTTGAATATGACATTCATGAGCATTACCCCAAACAATTATTCCATAATACAAATAAGGTAAAATTATAGCACTATAAATTGATTTCAAAACAGAATTCGGGAGAAAACTAAGTTTGTACATTACACCAATATTTTTTGATAATTTATTACAAATATAATTAATATGATTTGACCAATTCAATTTATTGTCTACAAAAACTCCAAGAAATTTCAGTGAGGAAACTTGCATGATTTGAGAACCACACATATTAATAGATACAGTATCAATGTTAATTTTTTTCTTTGTAAATATCATAAAATTAGTTTTTGATATATTGATTAATAATTTGTTCATTCGCAGCCAACTTGTAACATATTGCAATTCCTTATTAAAAACCTCTTGTAAAGAATCCATATTATCATGAGACAAAAATATACTTGTGTCATCGGCAAATAAAATGCATTGTAAAATATTAGAAACATTCGGCAAATCATTTATATATAAAAGAAATAAAATAGGCCCAAGGATCGATCCCTGGGGCACTCCACATCTTATGTTTTTATATTCAGAAACATTCTTATCAATTGATACAAACTGCTTATGGTTACTCAAATAACTTTTAAAAAGATTTAAAATAACTCCACGAATACCATACTGATCTAATTTAGCTAAAAGAATATTATGATCAAGCGTGTCAAATGCTTTGCTCAGGTCTAAAAATAAGCCCAGTAAAATTTTCCCGTTGTCTATTGCACAGATCGCCTTATGAATGAAATCAATCAATGCAGAAGATGTGGAGTGCCCCGGTCTAAATCCATACTGATTTTTCTTAATAATATTGCACTTTGTCAGAAATTGAATAAGCCTAGTGGAAATACATTTTTCAAAAACTTTGGAGAAAACGGATAAAACTGATATTGGGCGATAATTTGTCATTAAATCAGGGGAACCACTTTTAAAAACTGGTACAACTCTTGCGATCTTCAGTTTATCTGGAAAAATATTTGAAGGCCTACTAAGAATTCTAAAAGAGAATGGTGTCACAGAAATAATTCTGATATACTTCTGTTGACCTTTGACCTCTTTCAAATTACGTAACTATATTCTACATGAAAACAATAAAAATAGTACAGCATAAAACTATTAAGGAAAAACAAAGAAGATGGATGGTTTCGGGCGGTTCAGTTACTAATGGGTTAAAGTAAGTTGTCACTTTTGAGAACATGGAAACACATCTGTTACAAACTACAAAATTGGGAGACTCTTTAAACTCAGCATATTTTTTTTTTCACACATATAATCAGCTATGCATGAAGTGTCACAATAGAACTGGGTGAAGAAGGAGTTGTTATGAACAATGTTACTACAATTACACCTACCCAACCATTTGATGGTTCTCTGGATTTCACCTGCAGGAAATACAGGATGACAGCAGGAAGTCTTGTATCATATGCCATTAACCATACCATAGAGTGGATGAACATACTAATCCCACTATAGGCCAGGAGCTTAATAATGCATTCAAATTTTATGCATGATGCTTCCTTCATCTACAGTTTTGTCAGGGGACAGCTAGCCACAGCTGTCTATCCAAAGAATAGGTTTTGTGTCAAATACAAATAATAGTGAAAAAGATGACCAAGGGGAATCATTCCTCTAATGAATTTGGACGACAAACATACCAACAAATATAATATTTAAAAGCACATTGGTGTCTACCACTACATGCACAACAGTGACAAAACAATGGAAATTATGTTCCCACCACTGATACATATTGACGATATTCATGCTGACTACTCAAGATGCTTTTTTTTTTACTTAATCATCAAGATGAATAAATGTACAATTGTTTGTGGATCATATATGCCACATATTCTAAAACAACCCTCAGGGTCATCTGGTGTAAACATTCTAGATTTCAGCTCTACACTTTTATGAAAAGCTGTTGGAAAATCTGAAGGTGTATGATACAATTTTCGTCCCTGGGGCTTCCAGAGGGTGTGTGTGTGTGTGTGTGTGCGTGTGTGTGTGTGTGTGTGGGGGGGGGGGGGGGGGGGGGAGTCTATTCAGTTAGCTGGGTCATATGCTAAGTACTGTCTGTGGGCACAGTCTCTCCCTGGATAGACCTCCAGGCAGGAAATTTTGCACATCAGGCTCATAAAACAACCATAAATGACATATTTATGATCCTCCCAACTCATAAATATCTACATCATTGTCTCTCTATGTGACGGCGGACACGTATGGCAAATACACGTGTCCATTTTAGGAGCATTAAAGGGGAAGTTCAACCATATATATATATATATATATATATATATATATATATATATGCATAATATCGGATGTGGGGAGATTTGTGAAACAGATTGGTGAGAGTTTAAAAATGAAATTGAGAAATCCATTCAAAAATTAATTCCATGTGCTGCCCCTTCTAGACTGCAACTTCGTAACAATTTGTGAGGATAAAGGGGATGGCTAGTAACTGATCAGTGGGAATCAGTGGGAATGCTGGGGGATGATTGTTCAAATCCTTGTGGGATTCATTTAAGAGTACATTATATATCTATTGTTGTGTGAAAATCACTTGCTTCAGAATGGTCTCAAATTCAAGTAATGTGCAGTTTAATGTTTCCAGGTTAGCATGCCTGTACAGTGACGGGGTGATCATTTACAGGCCGTTAACGATCGCCCCGTCACTGTACAGGCATGCAGTAGAAATGAATTCGTAAATTCTGTATTTTTAATGGAAAGTATGAGTTCCTTTGACTTGTTACCAACATATGTCACAACAAATATCATTCTTCACAGCTTTTGTATTTTCTCTATCCTCTAACTTGTGTGACACCATGGTTGTTGTAGAGTTTCCACCAAAAGAGGGCAGCACATAGTACATTAAAGGACAAGTTCACCTTAATTAACATAAGGATTGAGAGAATGAAGCAATATTAGTAGAACACATCATTGAAAGTTTGACGAAAATCGGACAATCCGTTCAAAAGTTATGAATTTTTGAAATTTTTGTGCAGTAACCGCTGGATGAGAAGACTACTGCAGTGTGTGAATAACTTAGATGTCACATGCGTACAACAATGTAAGGAAAATATAAAGAGAATTTCACAAAATTTCATCTTTTGAAAAAAGCACACATTCCCCCGACTCGTTACCGACAAATGTTATGGGTAATATTATCCTCCCTGCCTTTAGAAAGAGGCAAGTCAAGTGCTCTTTTATTATGCGAAAAAAGTGAAAATATGTTGAATTTTCTTTACATTTTCTTTATACTGTTGTACGCATATGACTCACAAGCTGTAGTAGTCTCCTCATCCAGCGGTTCCAACACAAAAATTTTAAAAATTCATAACTTTTGCATCGATTGTCCAATTTTCCTCAAACTTTCACTGATGTGTTCTACTAATATTGCTGCATTCTCTCAATCCTTAGGTTTGTGAAGGTGAACTTGTCCTTTAACAATTCATAATTTTTGAAAGGATTGCCCAACTGAGTATTTCATATGTCTTTTTGTTTCATTCACTGAATCCCCATGTGTGAATAAACGTTTCCTTTGACTGCATGAGGTTCAACTCTGGGTTTAAATCTATGGACATTTCAAGGACCATTCAAGGACCAATTTGTCACATTCATGGCTCTGACACTTGATGTAGAAAGAAACCGAAACATTTTATAAGTGTCAACTACAAACTAAAATGATGGTGTTTGAGACTTCTTCCCTTCATCACGTTCATTTTCATTTTTTCTACAAACAAATTCCCCAACCCCGACAGAGAATATAGGGGATAAGGGAATATATACCAAAAACATTTCCCCGACTGGAAAACATGTTCAAAAGTTGTAAGAACTTAAAGGACAAGTTCACCTTCATAAACATAAGGATTGAGAAAATGCAACAATATTAGTAGAACACATCAGTGAAAGTTTGAGGAAAATTGCACAATCGATGCAAAAGTTATGAATTTTTTTAATTTTTGTGTTGGAACCGCTGGATGAGGAGACTACTACAGCTTGTGAGTCATATGTGTACAACAGTATAAAGAAAATGTAAAAGAAAATTCAACATATTTTCACTTTTTTGGCATAATAAAAGTGCACTTGACTTGCCTCTTTCTAAAGGCAGGGGGAATAATATTACCCATAACATTTGTCGGTAACGAGTCAGGGGAATGTGTACTTTTTTTCAAAAGATGGAATTTTGTGAAATTCTCTTTATATTTTCCTTATATTGTTGTACGCATGTGACATCTAAGTTATTCATACACTGCACTGCAATAGTCTTCTCATCCAGCGGGTACTACACAAAAACTTCAAAAATTCATAACTTTTGAACGGATTGTCTGATTTTCCTCAAACTTTCAATGATGTGTTCTACTAATATTGCTACATACTCTCAATCCTTATGTTTATGAAGGTGAACTTGTCCTTTAATTTGAAATCTCAACTGCCTTTGCAGGGTTTTTCAAACACAAGTAAAAATAAATCACATTTTAAGGCCACACATACAAACCCTGCAATCATATCTTTTATTTTTGTTCCTCTTACTGGTAAAACACCAAACAGAAACACTGCACTTAAATGGTGCATGCATAAATATCACATTGCACTGGTATAGAGCTTCCACGAAAGCAATGCTCCTATTGCTGGAAATGCATTTATAAGCCAATGAAAATGTGAACTTAAGACTTTCCTCTCGACACCATAGGCAGCAGCCGCAGCAATTACGATAATGCACAGACAAAGATATAAACAATGGGCAGCCAGCCAGCCAGCCCAACATTCCCTGATGAAATTCAAGACAGTTTGTGTCTCCAAATCAGAGCTTCTTTTAGCATCCTGCCCATTCCTCCTGAAGTTGAAAAAAAAAAGAGAGAGAAAAAAAGAGAAAAACTGGAGGACAATAAGAAGAGGTTGGGCCGTGAAAACATATCGTCTTTCTTTGTGTCATGCTAATCTTATCGGCTCGGCATGCCTCTTTTACAGGCAGTCTGGACACCTTGTCCAAACATCCTTGACACAAAAAGCGGGATGTAAGGGAAAGAGCGTATACTTACACATCTGCTCCTCTTGCAGATGATATATAGACAGGGAGAGAAAAGAGAGGGAGAGATATAAAAAAAAAAATCCACAAAATCTGATACTGTATGCATGCATTGGTTTACATTGGGCTTTTCTGATTCAATGCATTAATAAGAAAAAAACTTCGGAGTAATTTAGAGCTAGAAAAGCTTGCAATAACCACAATGATCTCTCCCTTGCATAGTATCGAGACATACATTAGTTTTTAGAGCAAGTTAAAAGAGGTTATCCTCGGCTTATGTAATTGGTTGTTGCTTGTATATTAATGCAATCCTTATATTCTCACAAAGAGTAGACGTCAAGCCAAGTGTGTGTGTGTGTGTGTGTTATGTGTGTGTGCATGTTAGAATGTGTGTGCATGTGTGTGTGGCATGCCAAAGGGAAAGTTTCCACTTGTTCTCTGTCAGTGGCAACGAGCAGAACTGACAGCTCACTGCACAGACACAACCCCACGGGTAGAGCAGACGAGAGTCCAACGGGAGATATTTAAGGCTCGGTTTTGTTTGTAACACACACTCTTGTGGCGATCCCTTTCCCCTGATACCTGGCTGCGTGTGGAATGAGATGCTGATGAAATGTGGGATCAAACATAGCCGCATCCAGGGGGGCCACTTGGGAGCATGAACGAGGGAAATGGCTTCTACTGGGGTAACATTTTTTTCAATTTCCTCAACTGGAAGCCTGCCCTTTGACAAAAAAATGCAGTCGTTGCTAGCAATGCACACAAGTTCCAGAAATTGAATTGAATTACTGAAACTGCACCGATCTTAAACTCGAGATACAATGGACAGTTCTAGCACATTTATTTACACATGTCACTTGACATTGATATCATACACATACCAGGGAGGTGTTTTGTCTCACCTCCCTAAATGGTCTGCACATACTAAGCAAAAAACAAAAACAAAAAACAAAACTTACAAAATATAATACAAAGTGGATCATGACTAAAAAGTGTGTCAGCGTACAATATCTACATAAAAGACTATTCTCAATAAGATGTGAAATGTGAAGGAACCACAAAAGCGATTAAATTATATCAAGAGGTGGCAGCTTGCAAGGTAAATTACACTGAATGCTAAGTTTTTGCCATTTTATAGATCAGATATTAGCACTTCATTTACATTCATCATAGTGGTTTCTAAAAGATACAGCCTTCAATGACAGCTAGTACTCACAATGAATTCTTGATCATAAATTTCTATGACAAAGACGTACATGTATGCCAGAAGTGACTAGAAGACAGTGCACATCACAAATATTTAATAATCATAAATTTAAAGATTATCTAATTTTCACTGCTACATGTAGGAATCTGCTGGAAGTTTTGAGACTGGCATTTCTGATACTGAATGCCTTTTACAGAAGACGTTTGATAGAGACTACATGTAGGAGGGCTTTCTCGAGTGCAATGCCAATCCATGTACAAGTACAGCAGAATGGCAAAAGTCTCACCACAATCAAATGTAAATTAAGACAGGTAAGGAGCTTACAGTTTATACACAGTCATGTACCCAACACAGTACTAGTCTTTTGCGAAGGCAGCTTGCAATGGACTTGCACACAGTGATCGGAGTGAGCTACATTCACTGTGACTGTGCACGTCCACACATTATTGCGAGGTGCCTTTGCAAAAGGCTAACAACATAGTAACTTTGGTCTCATCCACATACACACAAATTTTCTCCATATATATCCGATATAAAAAAAAATTATCACAGAAGTGGACCTGGAGCTGATGATCACAAGTTCGAGGCAGATTTAGTAATCCACTAAAATCTATGATGAATGGGATCACAAAAGGTGACAGAGAGGACAAAAATTGTAATGACCGTGATTGATGCTAATCTAAAAGATGTCTATACGATAGTATGATATTGTTACACTTTAGGCATTTTCACATCGGCCCGATGTTTTGAAATAGCGCACTATTTTCTGACTTGGGGAATTAACCCGATCACGAAATAGCGCACTATTTGATAATGTGAACACAAATTAGCGCGCTAATTGTATCGCTCTGATTGAGAAAATTTCTCGAGTTCAACTTGGGAAATTTCTGAAATAGCGGGATAGTAGCGCGCTATTTGATAATGTGAAATTGACTTGAGAAATTAGCACGATGCATCCCATCATGCCTAGCGTGTGTGACCCGATCGATCGAGGCAAACTGCACACAAATCATGAGGAATTTTTGAGAGGGCACACACATTACTGATTCTGTTTGCACATACTCAGCTGTCGAATTAGCTCGAAAAAAATTCAGGCTAATTCTCTTTGGGCTGATGTAAATAAGAAATGAAATAGCGCTCTAATTTGCAATCGCGAAAAATATCTCGCGCTTGGATTTTTATCGGGCTGATGTGAAAACGCCTTTTGATACACTTTACTGCTCATAAAATCCAAACTATGAGTATGGTACCCAAACCACAACTTATGGACATTCCATTAAAGCTGGGGATATAGGATAATGATATCATTTTTGAAATTTGGCCTTCAGCACAATATTTTCATCTACCAATTCCAGTGCCACGTCATAGAAGTATGATTATTTTCTCTTCTTTTAAATTTGTGGAAGGAGCATGCTCTGAATAAGTAGTAAAATGAATATTAGTATCATTCCTAAATAGAGTACTAGGATATGTAAAGACAAGAGTGTATCCAGGCCGGGAAAAGCATCAAGAAAACAAGAGAAAGGAGGGAATCAAGCTGGGGAAAAACGGTACAAAAAGATGGAGATAGAGAACAAATAACCATGGAAACAGCATCAAGTGCCAGCCATCCTTGGGAATTATTGATAGGACTTGGAGGCAAACAGTGAACCAGGCTGGGAAACAGGATCAAAAGATAGAAACAGATATGAAGCAACATCACAAGACAAAAATAGAGACAAGGGTGATCTGGGCCCTGCATCGGCATCAATAGATGGTAATGAAAGTGAGTACCACTGGAATCATATTCATTATAAAATTGTTGTTGTTTTAAAGGAAGAAGAGAAAGAGAGAAAAAATGGGGCCCTATGTACATAAAATAATTTGCCCCATAATTATTATAAAGCACAGTCCAAATACAGACACTATGGCACCAGCTCAGAATCAATACTAAGAAATAAAGAAGCATTCTATGCTACAGCTACACACTGAGCATAAACATGGATGCCTTTTCAATGTAAAACCAGTAGCAATAATGAGGAAACACACTCAGACGATTTCAATTCCGATTTTCATTCAATTCATTCACATAAAAGTCGATTCAATTCCAATTGACAAGCATGTAAACAATTGGTAGGCACTATAACAGATACCATGTTGAACATCGATAAACGTCGGATAAGTCGAAGAAAATTCGACGTACGTACGCGTACCTCGAATTTCGCGTACCTCGAATTTCGCGTACCTCGAACCATTTTCTTCAGTCCCAACGAATTTGAGGTATCCGAAGTTGACTGTATGTAACGAAATGACAACATTTTGTAACTAAATGAACATTTCGTCCACGAAATGATAGTTTCGTTAACGAAGCGTTCGTTTTGTCGACGAAATGACCAATTACGTAACGAAATATGCTGTGTGACACTTGGTGCTCCATGGTTTTTGTCCATGGTGGAAACCATGGTTTCATCTGTACCACCTTCGTGAATTCGGGCCAATATGTCAGAGTCAGTGGAATGTTGCTAACTCATACCCTCATCACTGTGAATCTCACATTTGTTGGATTGAAAGATGATGAGGGGAAAGTGAATAAGCCAATTCACAGTTACAATCTGAGCATGTGCAGATAAAGGTCATTGCAGACCTTCTCTTGAAATGGATTTGCAACTGAGGTATTCATAACCTAGATAGGGCTTCTTGACAGCTGTGTTGTAAATGAACCAGGTGCAGACTGGTATTTACAGGTGAATGTGCATTCTTTTCAGCAACATTAACAAAAGCCATTCATGCAGCACTGACATGATGCAGGCCTCGAATTCACCGACGGCCGTGACGGTGCCCCTCTCGTTTGCCGCAATGCCTATTTTTCCTTGATCAAAGTTACGGCCAAAAAAAATGTGCCCTTTTTCTTGTGGCCGTGGTGCCCTTTTAGAATGAAAGTTATTATTTATGACGTATAATATGCCCTTTCTCAAAGTCTACAGTTTAATAAGCTTGAACAACTTTCCTGATCTCAAATATTATACCTTCAGTTCACTCGCAAAGTATCTTTCCGAGATACGAGACGACGTGTTCGTACATGTACGCCCGACCAGCTTTTACCATCCCGACTGCCTCCGCAGCGCAGCGGCCATAGAGTTACTAGCTAGGCAGCGGCGGGCCGGAGCAAGTGGTCGCAAGCCATGCTACAAAATGCCAGGCCTGTCGGACGGCTGCGAGCATTGCCATCTCTCTCGCTCTGCATTCATGCCCGCATGCTCAAAGCAAAATGGCGCCGGAAGTGCTCCAAAGTGAGCGCGGCATATGCGTTGAGAACATACTGTATTACAGGACCTACATCGTATTGCGTATGGCCTACTGCCTAACGTCGTCTGCTGCGGAGAGATCTTATGCGTGCGTGCGCTGCTGGAGTGAAGCAGCATGGTCGATAGCATACAGCTCTATGGGGCATTCACATCACGTATAAACACCCAACATGCCCTTTCCAATGTGGCCTTGGTGCCCCTCTGACTGACCTAAGTGCCCTTTAATGGCTGGCCTCTTGGAAAAAGTGCCCTTTTCTAAATGGCCTTGCCCCTCCAAAATCCTATTTCAAGGCCTGGACATGTAAATTAACACTTCCTACATTGCTGTTTTCAACTGCTCTTCTTGAAGAATATTCCATGTTTTGCCAAGTCTGTGGTTGGAGAGGTCATTGCAGACGAGTGCTAACTGTGAACTGGCTTATTTAGTCGAGGGGGGCATCTTTATGAAGAAATTTGCTGATGAATTGGCATTCTAGCTTGGGCAAGACAGGCAGTAGTACAGTCACATCAAATAAAAACTAAAAGAACTTGGCTAGATGGCATTCAGTTAAAGACGAAGCACAGGGAAAAGCAGCAGTGCCTCTTTGACTGACCTGACTGGTAGGCTAGAAGATGTGGTGCAAGCAACCTAGAGGAATAGCTGGGTTTGATGAGGATACCCATTTGGATGCCACACCTAATTTGGCACATTCACTGAAGCAGTACAGCCAACCTTGCTTAAGTTGACCTCACATAAGTTAAGTAATTGCCTAAGTCGAAGGTCTTTTCAAGTCCTCTTCTCTTTATAATATTCTATTGACTTTAATCCCTCATAAGTCAAAAATTTTCTACGTCGAAGCTATTTCTTCAGTATAAAATAGATTTGACTTGGGCAAGGTTGACTGTAGTTAGATATTTGGCTCACAGAAGGCATCATGACAGGTGATACGCCCCTCCAGGAGAGGTGCAACAATTAGCCCAGGTTCCCTAAAGTGAACTGCCATGAGCAGGCTTTATCCCATATCCTGCATACAATGATGCAAACCAACAGAAACAATCCATGAGTTCCCGCCCACTGCGAGTGACATCCAGGTGCTATCAAAATATCTCAAGAAAGAAATGGAACGTGGAAAATGAGACCTGATCGGTGAACCATCAAACACCTCCAACAGTTGGAAACACCTATCTGAGATAGCCTTGACCTCAGTATTAGTATATGACAGCAAGAGGTCATGGCAGGTCTCTAAGACGAAGGCGGAAGACCTTGATAAGTGCATGCAGACAGGGGTTGGTGGGTACCGACATTGTTGGAAGGCTTGTCTAAGTGGGAACAGGAACTCTGCAAAGTTTTGTCACACAAGGAGCCTCGAGACCACTGGAAAGAATGGACGCATTGTACCTTTCCTGACAGATGGAATAGTGGAAATTTTATCCCTAGCTTGGTTCTTACACCAACAGTAATTCAACACAAAATCTTCTTTCTTTTCTCTTCCATCTCAAATATAAGGTTTGGATTTTCAGAGAAAGTTTGTTTACAGATTAATATAAGACTTGTGATGTGATGACGTCATCTTCTCATCTCATCTGCATACACATCATTATGACTTATACTTGAAGTTTTCATAGGCACATGTAATATCTGGAAAAAAAAAACCCTACCATTTTCATTTTATGTTCAATATTGATAAAACTTCTATCACTCAAAAAGTTCTATTGGAGTCTATTTACCATATTTGACATGAATATTGAGTGGCTGATCACTGCTCCTGCCTATAACAATTATTGAAGTGTGGTGCTGATTACTGTGGGAAGAAAAAAAAATCCTGTAACTCATATTCACGGGATTTGTAATAAATCTTAAAAAATGTGTGAAGAAAAACAAGTATAAAAGCAAGAACTACTTACGAAAAAATTGTGAAATAGTATGATCGAAAATTTCACTCAACTTGGGTACCAAGCTGAATCATATCAGATGGATGACTTAATGAATGACCAGTATGCTCGTGGTTTGTGTTCTCTTGCCTTAAAATACAAGGCTTGAGACTGCCAAGTTTTTGGAGTGAATGGCAGTCTGACCTATTGCACTGAAGCTTGAAGAAAGGTTGAGGTAATACTACTCACTGCTCCCTGGAAGGTAAGTTTCATATCCTCCCTTTTGCTTTCATCAGTGTGTGAGTTACTATATCATGACACAGTAACACATTCATCAGCAACAGATACTCTATCATGACAAGCGACATATCAACAGCCTGGATACTATGTCAACTACTTTTGTGTATGTGTGTGTTGTGTGTGTGTGTGTGCATGTGTGTGTATGTGTGTGTGTGTGGGTGTGTGTGTGTGTATTTTGGTCCATGTTGTATGATGGACCACAGCGGGTCTTTCACACTAACAAACTAAAGCCATATTTCAACCTTGGATTGGATGTCACTGACATGACCAGTATACTATCAATCACATGGCATGCCTTAGACATTGAGACATGTAGGCAGTCCAGCATACAGGGTCCAAGATGGCAGCAATTCCAAACATAAGTAAGAAGCGTTAGTGCCATTTTCTACAGTCAACATTTCTGGCCCTTGGGGACACGAGGGAGCTTGATAAAGAAATATTCCAGTCAGTTCAACAGGTCAGATAGGTCCATCACCACAGAATGTGCAATTAGTTTACTGTAAAAGTGGTTTCTTTCGCGTACAGAAACTTTCGCGGTTTCCATCGGTGCCGACTTTTTCGCGTGTGTTTAAATTCGCGGTCGGTAATGATAGCGTTGTAACAAGCAACGAGTTCAAAACATTTTCGAATGATGTTAAATTCGTGGTTCAACCTCAAAGCGCGAAAAGCACGAAAGTAAAACCACCGCGAAAGAAACCGCTTTTACAGTACACCTTTGAGATTTGTGACAGAGTGCGATTCAAAATTATTATTGAGTACGTGTGAATACACAGTGAGAGGACCAACTTTAGCTAAAAACATACAAACAAACACCAAAAAGGTAGTAGTAATGGTAGTAATGATGAATATGCACACACATCACACTCTGAATTGTGTAATCATTTGTTATAGAGCAAATCAAAGATAATTGTACTTGACTCTTTAAGATTATTTTGGGAATAACAAATGTATCATGATTGGAAAGAACAGTGGAAAAATATCACAACAAAATCATAAGAGATTGTAATATCCACATAGCTTCGTGCAAAACGACCAGAGAATTCATGGTTGGATAGTATTTGACAAAATGTTTGATAAGTTCATACAAGACAAAATGAGGAAGAGTGTGACAAATGGAAAGAGGACAGATAAAACAAATGTGGCTAAGCATGCACATCAAAGAAAATATAAGATGGAAAATTTCTCTCATATTTTGTGATGCATCAAGCTTTATGCACACTTCTTTAATAGAGCAATATTTGTCAATTGGGTTCCCTTTAAGAGCACTGTTTACAATATTTGCAGCATACAATAACCAGTTTCCCCTGGGAGAAACTGGGAAACAGCCAGTCACCTGAAAGACTTAAGTTGTTGCTATGACAACTTTGGTTAGTCCAAATACCATGAAAATTAGACGGTTATTTTGCTATATCGGTAATCGCTATAATAATCGTCTACTGTATACTAAAGATGAATTTCACCATCAAAGCTGGGATTGCAGGGGGGAGGTTTATAGGGAAAGGGAATGGTTCATCAAAAGGCATTTGGCATGGAAATATCCATGAAGTAAATTGGACTTGGCTCTACAATAGCTGTGTTCAAACATTGATCCTTAACCTTGAGGATAAGCTATCTTCGAGACCATGTTGATGCACTCAAAAGTGACCACAAGAAATCTCAGGGTTAGCGCTCTGTCCACAGGCCGCAGGGGGCCCCACCAGTAGATGAGCATCGTGCGGACATGATAATCACCGAACTTGTAGATAAGCATGACCTCTCTGTGAACTATCCATTTCATTTCCAGGACAAACTCTCGAATGTAGATACCAGGGGCGGATCCAGGAATTCCGTAAAGGGGGTGCAAACAATATTCTAGTGCCACTTCCAGGTTTCATCTCATTTTTTCCTTTTTATTTTTGTTTTAACAACAAATAAAGAGGGGGGGCGCACCCACCCTCTGGATCCGCCACTGAATACAGTGCCTCTTGTACTGGGGTCATCGCGAACTTCCAGTTACAGGAGGTCTTATTGAGTAGGACTTGCTCATAGTTATGGGGGCAGGAGCGTATCCTCAAGGATAAGCTACCTTTAAGGATAAGCTTCATCATGTGAATGCGCATCATGGATAAAGGGCCAGAGCTTTAACCTCAAAGATAGCTTATCCTCGAGGTTAAGGATCACAGTCTGAATGTAACTAATGTTAAAAGACTGCATACCATGGATTGTTCCATAACTGTGGCAGCATTCACATCAGCCCAGGAAGAAGACCTCCTCCAGAACTTTGGACTCCTCCTCGTCTCCGGGATCAGCATCTTCATTGAGCAGTCTCCCGATCTCCCGGATGACGTCATGGGATCGCTGGACAAGATGGGACTTGGTCACATCGGCATGGGCAGCTGCTGTTGGGAATCCTGATCAAGGGGAGAAAAAATACATGAATGCTGTAACACCAGAAATGTTTGTGTGCACTTTATTTTCGCAAATTTTGCGAGAGCGAAGATGCATGAAATTAAAATACATGCCAAAATTCTTGTCTACACCATATGCATTGAACACCAGAGGCAATTTACAAATATGTCATGCAGTGAAAAAGGATGTCAGCTTCAATTTGCGAAAATTTCATACTGCAAAAAATATCTTGTTTTACAGTACTCATTCATATGCATACACAATACCCACAAGGTACCGGTTAACACCTTCAAGTTCTGACGAACAATGATCATCCAATCACTATACAGAATGTACACTCTTGCTTTGAGGAAGTAATGCAATGCTGACCAAGCTATGATTTACAAACAAGTATGTTTCAACAAACATACAGTACACATTCACTAATATAAACATCCATTGTAATCACTACTTATCAAATGGCTGGCTTGAGGTGAAAGTAAAGCTAAATTCACATTGTCTGGCTGTTTCAACAGACAGTCCAGTCCAACTTTCAAAACTGAACTGACTCTCACAAATGAATTCACTCTCTATCTCTGTCTCTTTCCTGGAAATGCAATCTTGTGTTGAAATAATCACAATCAAAACAATTATAAGAATAGGGGTACCACCCATCCAAGGGCAGATGGGCCTAAATTATTTCCATTACAACAAACATAGGGCCAAAATTTTACAAATTTTTTGAAAAAAAAAAATCCCAAATGAGAGAAAGAATTGTGTCCTTGAGTCCTTGGTACTCTCAGCTCAAAAATTGTGGTTCACACCTGATTGTCTTGTGACTACAGAAACTTTTTAGGTTATTACACATGCCTTAAAATCTCCATGTAGAAAAGACCATGGTGCTGTAAAAGTGGATATTCTCGTGTGAGTAATTTTTTGCACTGGGCTGGGTAAGAAGAGTTTAACTTGTTTTTAATTCCACAGAATCAAGACACCATATGGCATGTAAAAATATTCGCATGCATTTATTTTCGTGCTAGTTTCTGGTTGAGCAAAATGCGCGAAAATTTCAACACTGCGAAAATGTCCACTCTTACGGTACATTCTCGGGAGTCAAATGGCCGGACTTACCATGAGGCCCTGTGGAAGACACTGATGATTTGGCTCTCTGCTCCTGGTCTGTGACGTTGCTATGATTAGCAACACCTGTATGACGCCCTCTGGTGTTAGACGGCAGCAAGCTTCTCCTATCTACCTGGCTGTATATGGGTTTCCTTCTTGGACCTGAACCGACGTCATAAGCCTCCCTGACACCTCGTGGACCATATCTCTGGTGGGACTGTGGACCAGGACCTGGTCTTGGTTGCTTCGCGAGGTACGGTCCATGCTGTTGGCTCATCCTCACATCAGCACTGGGTTTGGTTTTATGGAGTTGAGGAGGATGAGACTGGTCAAAGTCTTCGTCTAATAAGGCCGAGATACTTCCCATTTGCTTTTGAGGCAGGCTAAGTCAATGTCAAAGAAGAAAAATTTGGACAGTAAACTGCACTGGGCATGTCCATTGAGGTCAGGCAATAACTGGTGAAATATTCAAGGTCTGTGCAATACAAATTTCATTTTCTCCCTACGATGAAAGGACAAAGAGTAATTTCTGCACAATCGTAAGATAAATCCTGAATGAAGCTAACTCTCAGCACAGATATATCACCTGTAGCAAATCCCAGCAGAACACGACATAAACATTCTAGTCAGATCTTGTACACAATAAAGTTAGTTGCTTTTATGAATAGCCACTAAATCTCGAATATTCCAAACATGCAAATTATACTTTCAGGATAACATTGTGGTCTCTTTTATTTGTTTTTCACCAACAAGTATGTCATTATACACCTGATATGGCCAAAAAGTAAACCAACAACTAGAGTGCTAAACAGATACTCAATCGAAATCTACATATCGTCGGTACATCTGACCTGCTTGTGGGAAGATATCATAATTAGTAGCTACATGTAATTGTTTTGAGGCACTGCTTATAGATATTGAACTCAACGGAAATGAATACTCTTCAGAAGAACAATGAGAGTACAAGTACAATGAATGTTGTGGTGTCCATCACATATAAAGACGAGATATGAAACTCGTCACGCTGACGAGTTAGGTGATACGCTTGGGGTCATCAGGTGTCGGTCATCTGTGATCGACAAAGAAAAGAATGTGATATAGGCACCTTGAAGTTATATTGAGCGTGCATGCAAAACCGTTTCTCTAACCACTCGGCCACGGGACATCCCCAGAAATGGTAAGGCAAAAAAGAAATGTATAGATATTACAGGGGGAAAAAGTCAATGCCCACTCAACAATCGTGGCCGCGTGAATATGTATTGCATTGCTAGACGGAAATGCGGCCTTGTAACGACTGATGCCGCTATGCCATTTCTGGGAACATGGGAAAAATATGCGCCGTAGACATAAAGCCTATAATCGGCTGGTTTTGATACCTTGCCTTTAATCACAATTTTCAGTGTGATGACGTCATCAAAGTAGAAAACAATGACATGGTCTTGAAAGACAATTGTTCAAAGTACAACACCTCCGTCGCCGTCATTACATACTATGATCGATTTGACAAAGTCAGCCTGCAAAATTTTGCAGCAGTCGAAGCAATGTGGTCTCCAACACAAAAAAGAGGGATATGGTGTGTGTCTGTGTGTCCGTGTGTGTGTATAGGTGCGTTTGTATACGAACGTGATTTCTACATGGACGAATATGTAATACAAAATTGAAGAAAAAAAAAGTAAAATAGCTAAGTATTTTGTTTCGTGATCTTGTTGGGTTCGAACCCACAACCTCACGTCTCTGAGACGGCACCTTTAACCACTCGGCCATACGTCTCGGCGAGAAAATATGAGGAACGTAAACTTATGTATGTGAAAGATGAATCGGGAATCGTTTTGTCCACATTCCATTCTCATATTCAGTTTTAAACTGCAAAATTGTCAACCTGATGAAGAGATTTCAAAAAATAAAATGCGTGATTACTGAAGCTTATTGTTTCAGCTACAACATACTTAAGTTTGAGAGGAAATGAAGCAAAATCAGCTGAAATAAAGGTGCTTAAACGTTGTCAAGTCAATGCATGGTTTAAAAAAGAATCACCTCCCATAGACATAACACGTAAACTTGTCCGATTTTGCATCTTTACCTTTAATCACAATTAAAGGTATGATGACGTCATCAAATTTCAAAACCATGACTTGGACTTAAAAGGCAAATGTTCAAAGTACAACATATCTGAATTTGGGATAATATTGAGCTTAAACAACAGAGGTACGAGCAAATGAATGTCAGAAACAGTACCTCAAAAAAATTAATTCCACTTTTTTGATTTCAGATGATGATATGATGACGTCATAATGTATTTAGGGAAATATTGATACTTGAAACGTTATTTTCAATTCATATACTTTTGTAATATGCAATAAAAACATAGGATCACCTGACGTTTTAAAGAGCTATGGCGAAATAAACAAAGACATGTTTTTCGCTATATTTCCACATAGACGCGCACACGAAATTTCAACTTTGACGCCAGCGCATTTGTTTGTTATAGGTCGAAATTGATCAGAAATCAATGGATATTGTTACTTAATGTATCAGGAATCCAAATCTGTCAAAAAATATGCATTTTCATGTTGTTTACGCGCACTGCGCGCGGAAATGCGCGGACGGACGCGAACGCGCGGAACGCTTAAAATTGTCTGAAACTTCGAGATTTCCCATTGGGAAGTCGTTTTAACCATTTAAAAACTTTGACGCGCGCTAATGCGCGCGTAATGATGTCCTAGGTAATTAGCATTAAAAAGTAAGATAGAGCGTGACCTGAACTTTATGTCCACCGAAAATAATACAGAAATGACCTTCAGTTATGAAGTTATGATCGATCATGTAACATGGTCCGAAAATCACAAAATGGCGCCTAGATGACGTCATAGATATGTTACTGTCATGAAAACCTTATTGTGGCTAGATATTGTCATGAGACATGTTGACTGAAAATGTCATGTTATTCCGTCATGTCAATGTTGAGATATTCACGACACAAAATGTGCCAGAAAGAAAGAAGAATAAAAAGAAAGAAAGGAAGATTTTGACAAACACAATAGGAGATACGCTAAAAGCGTATCACCTAATAAAAAGAAAGAAAGGAAGATTTTGACAAACACAATAGGTGATACGCTAAAAGTGTATCACCTAAAAAGAGAAATTTTGACAATCACAATAGGTGATACGCTGATAGCGTATCACCTAATGAAAACTCGTCACATTGAGGACGAGTTAGGTGATACGCTTGTGGTCATCAGATGACAGTCATCTGTGATCGACAAAGAAAAGAATGTGATATAGGCACCTTGAAGTTATATTGAGCGTGCATGTGAAACCGTTTCTGTAACCACTCGGCCACGGGTCATCCACGGAAATGGTAAGACAAAAAAAAAACAACAATGTATAGATATAACAGGGGGAAAGTGAATGCCCACCCAACCAACGTGAACATCTATTGCATTGCTAGACGGAAAAGCGGCCTTGTAACGACTGAGGTCGCTATGCCATTTCTGGCAACTTGGGAAAAATACGTCCCACAGACATAAAACCTATAATCGGCTGGTTTTCATACCTTGCCTTTAATCACAATTTTCAGTGTAATGACGTCATCAAATTACAAAACAATGACATCGTCTTGAAAGACAATTGTTCAAAGTACAACACCTCAGTCGTCATCATTACATACTATGATCGGTTTGACAAAGTCAACCTGCAAAATTTTGCTGCAGTCGAAGCAATGTGGTCTCCAACACACAAAAAAGAGGGATATGGCGTGTGTGTGTGTCTGTGTGTGTGTATAGGTGCGTTTATATACGAACGTGATTTCTACATGGACGAATATGTAATACAAAATTGAAGAAAAAAAAGTAAAATAGCTAAGTATTTTGTTTCGTGATCTTGTGGGGTTCGAACCCGCAACCTTACGTCTCTGAGACGTCGCCTTTAGCCACTCGGCCATACGTCTCGACGAGAAAATATGGGGAACGTAAACTTATGTATGTGAAAGATACATGAGGAATCGTTTTGTCCACATTCCATTTTCATTTTCAGTTTTAAACTGCAAAATTGTCAATCTGATGAGGAGATTTCAAAGAATAAAATGCATGATTACTGCAGCTTATTGTCTCAGCTACAACATACTAAAGTTTCAGAGGAAATGAAGCAAAATCAGCTGAGATAAAGGTGCTTAAACGTTGTTAAGTCAATGCATGGTTTAAAAAAAAATCACCTCCCATAGACATAACACGTAAACTTGTCCGATTTTGTGTCTTTACTTTTAATCACAATTTAAAGTATGATGACGTCATCAAATTTCAAAACCATGACATGGACTTGAAAGGCAAATGTTCAAAGCAAAACATATCTCAATTTGGGGTAATATTAAGCTTAAACAATAGAGATACGAGCAAATGAATGTCAGAAACAGTACCTCAAAAAAATTAATTCCACTTTTTTGATTTCAGATGATGATATGATGACGTCATGAGTTTTCCTGGCAAAATCGGTACTTGAAACGTTATTTCCAATTCATATGCTTTTGTAATATGCAATAGAAATATAGGGTCAAAGGACGATTTAAAGAGCTATGGCGAAATAAACAAAGACATGTTTTTTCACTATATTTGCAGAAAGACGCGCGCGCGGAATTTCAACTTTGACGGCAGTGCATTCCTTTGTTATAGGTCAAAATCGATCGGAAATCAATGATTATTGTTACTCAAAGTATCAGAAATCCAAATCAGTCAAAAAAATTGCATTTTCATATTAGTTACGCCCTCTGCGCGCGAAATTGCGCGGACGGACGCGCACGCGAGAAAATGTTTGAAATGCTTAAAATTGTCTGAAACTTCGAGATTTCCCATTGGGAAGTCGTTTTGAGCCTTTTAAAATTTTGACGCGCGCAAACGCGCGCGTAATGATGACCCCGGTAACTAGCGTTAAAATGTAAGATAGAGCGTGACCTGAACTTTATGTCCAACGAAAATGATACAGAAATGATATCTAGTTATGAAGTTATGATCGATCATGTGACAAGGTCCGAAAATCACAAAATGGCGCCTAGATGACGTCATAGATATGTTACTGTCATGAAAACCTTATTGTGGCTAGATATTGTTATGAGACATGTTGACTGAAAATGTCATGTTATTCCGTAATGTCATTGTTGAGATATTGACGACACAAAATGTGGCAGAAAGAAAGAAGAATAAAAAAAAAGAGAAATTTTGACAATCACAATAGGTGATACGCTGATAGCGTATCACCTAATAAGTTTGACATGGCTATATTGACATTGTATATCTAGGCTTACCTGGAAGACTGAGCTCTGTTTGTTGTTACATTCATAGCATTGGGTAAGTGGGACGCAGAGTCTGTGATGCGGTAAGACTGGTGCAGCTGGGATGTTGCTGAATTTGCTGCCATGCGGTTAGGCATTTTTCCTTTGGGTACAGGGAGGGAGATAGAACACAAAAACATACACTATCTGCTGGTAACTTACATGCAGGCAACCATTTGTTTACAAAAAAAACACCCAGAAAACAAAACAAATACAGTACTCTCCGCATAATCGGGTAGGCTCGGGCAGAGCGTTCCTTACCCGATTAAGCAGAGTACCCGATTAACAGAAGAACACGTCTCAATCACAATTGGCACACACAATGTGTATGTACATGCATTGTACACTGCATCAAACACCTACACTGTATGCTTAACACACGTGCTTGCATGGCATATTCTACATACCTTGCACTTGCTCAGTCACGAGCAATAATTTACACTCTTTTTATAGGCAAACATGTCTTCAGAAAACTTTGTCGTTTGACCATAGACTCCTCGCTAACACGCAGGCGTTTTCCGAAATGAACTCATCTCTTTGCCTGCAATAGTCAGGTAGAACGTCGGGTTACTTTTCGAGAAGTGACTGCTATGGGGAAAAGCAAAATTATGGAGCTGGTGAATGGCCTGATTTTCGTTGCAAAACTTCTTGTATCATGAATGTTGTTGCAGAGCAAGGGAGGAGCGCAAGTGTGTTCAACTATTGTCCGTCTCTGCAGTTGTGAGTGCCAGCTACATGTGTAATTTTCGTTTACGTGTGGCAAGTCGGTACAGGTACAGGTGTTTTCATGTTTAATCACTCCCCAAATGATCAGTCTTCTTTCCAAATTAAGAAGAGAATGCGATTAGCTGTGGAAAATTTTACAATCATGATTTCTTTAAGTGTTATATCTGCGATAAAATGTGGGTAGAAATTACATAAGAAGAAAATTATTTACCCATTTATGCAGAGAGGCAACCCGATTATCAGGTAATTTTAATGTGCATTGGAACTGATTTTGACATTACTACCCAATTAAACGAAGTACCGGTACCCGTTTAAGCGATACCCGATTACACGGAGAGTACTGTACTATGGCACCTGAATTCAACACAGGAGACTATATTTATGCTTTCTAAATTTTAGTGTAACGATTCTAACAAGCACAAAGCTTGTACACATGTACCTATGGAAACATTTATAGAACCAGAAATACCTTGCTCTGGATATAGAGGCAATAAATTAAGTGTGTACAGTACAGATCAGTATGGAATGTGAATTGAGTCTTTCAGTCAGCTAGAATTACTTTCACTTCATTTAAAACCAATTAATTTGATAAACTGCCTAGGTATATCTAACATGGCATCATGCGGCAACTAATCTTTTTTTTTTTTTTTTAATTCAACCTGTTGGAACACTGAAAATGTAAGTGAATATGTTCAAATGGTTCTTCAGTTACCCTCTAAACTGATTTTTAAAAAACTTTGATATATGCAAAGTTTCTACTGTTGATGAAGAGTGGAGTGATGTGGTTTTCTGCAATATCCCTGAATTTCAATGAATATAAGTATGAAATATTTGTATAATCTTACAGACATACCTAGGTGTCTTCCGTTGATTGGATGATGGAGTGATGCATATCCCTGAATGTTGTCATCTTCATATCCTCCTTCTGTTTCTGCCCTCATCTGATACCACAGCTCATCATGTACTTCTCCTCGCTCCTCCTCTTCCTCTACAGGATCATAATCTCCATATTCTTCATAGTAATCATCTTCCCGCATCCTGTAATTATCATTTTGAGTGGATGAGATGTACCTGTCTCTTTCCATGTCCAGTGGATGACCTCTGCCATGGTACATCACATCTGAAGGAGGATAATTCGTGGAAACCTCCTCTCTCTCATTCCAGGCATCAACTATACTCTGTCGCCACGGTGATCCCATCATCCCCTGCCTCCCATCAGGTTCTCTCCTCCACTTTCTCTCTGCTTGTCCATTCATCCTGTCAACGAACACAGCTGTTCTCCGATCCTCATGCATCTCAGTTCTGTGTTCTTTATGCCTGGTTTCTCTGTGTTGAGGTAGATGCCTCTCTTCGTAACCTGTTGGCAAGAATCTGCCATCGTCGTGGTGTGCAGCCATACCCATCTGGCCTAGCTGCTGCTTCTGCGCCTGTATCTCCCTCTGCTTCTGTTGCAGCAACCGCTCTTGCTCTGCGAGTTTGTGCTGCAGCCACTCCTGTTCCTTCTGCAGCTTCACTCTCAACAGGCCGAGGTCCTGCTGCCTCGGTCCCGAGGTCCTGGGGTCGGGATAACCTAAAGCTCCTGGCATAGCTTTCTGGGGGGAGTGCACAGTAAGGACTTGTCCGTGTCTATTATCATCATCATAAGGAACACCTGCAACCTTTTGGTGATGGGGCACTTGCTGGCCTCCCTCCTGGTGTCCATAGCTGTGGTGGGTGTCCATCTCTGGAAGGGATGCCCAGTGCTGGCTTTGGGAGGCATCTCTGCTGTTGCTCATATTTCTCCTGGATGAACTCTTGGTGGAGTCCTTCTCCTCCTGCAGTGGCCGAAAGTCCTCTAAGCTGGCTCTGGTACTTGCCACCCCCTTTAGTCCGTCTCCATTTCTTATTGGAGGATGCGAATGGTGATGTTTTCGCAGGTTGGGTTTTGCATTTCCAATTACTGATGGAGATAGCTGGTAAGACATGGCATTCTCACCCCCACTTTTTCTCCCATGGTCTACTATTAACGTTTCATGAAGCTCTGCATTCTTTGCTGACCTAGATGGGAGGTGATGAGGTCGATGGGTGCTAGATAAGGCTGGAGTAAACTCGCCATCAATGCCCTTTGGCATGTTGTCATCAACAGACGCTGGTGTTTTGACAGAAATGTTATTGGTTTCTGCCTTCAATGATGATGCAACACTTGAATTGTCTGGAACAGAGTGCAGCTGGACAAAGCCTCCATAAGAATCAGAGTGCCGATCAGACGTGGGAATAATTTGGGCGCTCTCTTTGATGGGTGACCGTCCAGGGGGACTTCGAAAAGCCTGCATAAACGATTATAGAGGATGCATGTACACAGCATGTCTACAGCATAGATGAATAAATATTGGACAGACAGGTAAATAGATGATAGATAAATAATAGGAGACATGTCGCTATGGCGACTGGTATGCCGCCATAATGCATGGATCTCCTAATAGGCATGGCTCGACACTAACTTGTTTGTTTGGTGGCCCGATGGGGCCACCAAAATCCTAAATTTCAAATTTTTGGTGGCCCGAGAGAAAAATTTGGTGTCCCGAAAAAAAAACAAACAGTAAACAACATTAAAAGTCCTTTTTTTTGGACATATCTACTCATAAATAAACGTCAACAAACTTGCAACACTCACTCTCAGGCACTCATTCAGTCCTTTTCATCCATCCTTTGAACAAATTTAACTGCTAATTTCCGGCGCAAAAAGTTACGAATTTATTGACATACTTTTCAAAAAATTTTGGTGGCCCGAGGCGGGCCACCAAATTTGCCCTTTTTTGACATTTGGTGGCCCGACTTTCATTTTTGGTGGCCCCGGGCCACCGGGCCACCGTTAGTGTCGAGCCCTGTAATAGGTCTATAGCACAATGTCTTGACAATGTGGGATGAGTTTCACATAATTGGCACAATATTAAAATGACAGATTTGTCACAAATGTGTTGAATGTTCACTTTCCTTGAACTAAATTGTATTGGATGTATGGCTATACTGCCTTAGAGCAAAGGGATTTGGGAATTTGAGGATCTTTACTTCACTTTTGACCTTTTTTTTAAAAGTCTATGCATTGGGTAACTTTCAAGGTATGGAGAAAAAGTATAATTTCACTATCAAATGGTAAATTCTTTGCATTTTAACCTGGCCTTTGACCCTATGACCCTAAAATTCCCAAGAGAATTACTATCAGGTAGAACATGCACAGATCTGTACTGAGTATCATGATGATACCTTGAGTCACTTTTGAGATATGGAGGAAGAAATGAAAGTTAGCACTTTCACTTGACCTTTGACTTTGGGCAAGAAACTTCCCAGAGAATCTCTAATGGGTTATACATACATGTATATATCAAGTTTCACGAAAAATCTGGCAAGTACTGCATAAATATGAGGGAAAAAGTGAAATTATGAGGAGTTGACCTTTGACCCCACATTCCCTAGATAATCACTGCTAGTTAGTACATGTATATGTACTAAGTTCCATGAAGATACCTTGAACCATTTGTTCCAAGATATGGAGAAAAAGTGAAATTTTAACATTTTCACTCGACTTCTGGCTTTTGACCTTTGACCTCATGGCTCAAAACTCTCTCTGGAGAATATTTATTTGGTATTACATGTATACACCAAGCTTCAAGAAAAAACCTCCAGGCATTACATAGATATGGGGGAAATAGTAAAATTTTGAGCATTTGACCTTGACCTTGACCTTTTGACCTCGAGCATGTGCACCCAAAAGTTAATAGTCACAACTTCGTCCCTTCATGCATACACATACCAAGTCTCATTAGGATATCTTTAACAGTTTTTAGTTACGCTGTCCACAAAATTCATTACGGACGGACAGAAAGACGGATGGACGGACGGACGGACAAACGGAAGGACGGACAACCCGAAAACATAATGCCTCCGGCGACACTGCGTGGCGGAGGCATAAAAAGACAGTGACATGTGATATAAAAGGAGAGTGAGATACAAAATACAATCAAAGCTGGACAACATACCTCTTTGCTTGTACTGCTGTGATCTTGTAGTGATCCTGAAGGACTCTTCTGCTCCTGAGAGACTCTAGTCTGATACCCAGCGAGGAGCTTTTGGCATTCCAGAAGCTGTAGCTGGAGACGTGGAGAACCATGGCTCAGGAAAAAGAAGAAAAACATAACTCCACTCCAGAGGAAACAAAAACGGAAAAGGAGTATATTTTCACACTGTATAAACGGCAGGATGCCACAAACCTGCAAACCCGCTTGCCTGGAGCAAATAAATTTCACTGCTGGACAAGTGAGAATGAATGTGTACTCCCCTGTTAAATGTAAAGGACACTTGCCTAAGTACCCATTACAGCATATTGCAAGACATCATTTGTAATGCCCTGGCTTGCCAGTAGGGATACGAGCCCCCAGAAAACAACACCAAACACACAAACATGGAACACACAGATAAGCAAATATGAATTTGTGTACAGTGGGCAGTGCTGTTACTGCCATTCAAGTAAAGATACCCATGACCTGAATTGTTTTTGGCAGTCTCCTGGTGTGCAGAGTCAGTGTTCTTGAAAGTGTTAATCTTCAAAACAAATAAAACAAAACAAAGTGGAAATCCCTGAATGATCAGAAAGGAAAAGTGATAAGTTCAATTATATAATCAAGATTTCTAACAAGTTTTAAATCAATTTCTGCAGGTATAATTTCAGTTCAGTTTGGTTCATTTATTTTGCACAAGTAACACATATGTATAGTGACATTATCATAAAAAACAAAAGGGTATAAAATATAAATTACTTTTATCTGCATGAAAACCAGTAAAAACGCGAGAGGACACTGTGATCGATGTGTGATGACCATGTGGAAGCAAGATGGCTTACAAAGATAAACTAGAAATGTCGCTACAGCGACTGGTTATACCCCCGCCAAACAACATTTCATAAGCTTTGGTCAAAACAACATTTCATAAGCTTTGGTCAAAAAACTGAGGAAGTAGTAAATCCGCAAGATCTTTCCTTGATCTTCTGCCATTAATATGCCGTTACCATGGCAACGTACTTTCGGGTACTGTCGAAAAATGCGTCTTGCACATCTACAACCAAAGGCACACATCTGTACCAAGTTTCATGGAAATTGGGCAAAAACTGAGGAAGTAGTTTGCAACACAAAATTTTCCATCATTTTGGCTCATAATATGTGAGCTGTTACCATGGCAACATACTTTTTGTCACTGTCAAGAAATGTGTCATGCTGACCTATATCTAAAGACAAACATTCAATATGAATTCCATGAGAATTGGAAGAACACTGATGAAGCAGTTTTGCCATGAAGCATTTTGCCCTATATTTTACCAATAACATGCCGTTACCATGGCAACGCACTTTTTGCCACTGCGGAAATATGTGTCTTGCACATTAACATATTCAGATGAACATCTGTACCTAATTTCATAAAAATTGATCAAAAACTGTGGGAGGAGTTCGCGACGCAAGATTTGTACCCATTTTTGCCCATAATATGCCGTTACCATGGCAACGTACTTTTGGGTACTGTCAAAAAATATGTCTTGCACATCTACAACCCAAGGCACACATCTGTGCCAAGTTTTATGGGAATCGGTTGAAAACTGAGGAAGTAGTTCGCGACCCAAGATTTGCAACGGACCGACTGCCCGACCGACTGCCCGACCGCCCGACCGTCCGCTGATTCCTATATACCCCCTTCAAACTTCGTTTGGCGGGGGTATAAAAATCAAACAAATCAAAAACTAAGGTGGGGAAAAAGGATATTTTCTCTCTCTTTTAAGATGTTCACCACCTGGTCTTGCATATCCTTAGTCCTCAAGTCATGTTCTCTCCTCTCTACTTGCAGCTGCTCCATGGCGACTTCCTTCTCTTCTCCAAGTCTGTTGGGAGGGGGAAGGGGTCATCCATAGGACAGATCAAGGAATGAAGGACAGAACAGGGAACATTTTCCTGCACCTTGTTATGTCATCATCATCATGATAAATATCATCCATTAGAGTTTCTAACATTCACAAACAAATGTGATAATATCTACAACAATTCTAAATACAGTGCACTCCGGTCATAACAAATATCGGTTATAACGAAATTCCGGTTACAACGAAGTAAAAATTCAGGCTTCAACATTATCCACCCTATGTAATTTTACTGTTTATTTGTTCTGCCATAACAACATTTCAATACAATGAAAGAAAACTGCCGGTCCCAAGGACTTCGTTATAAAAGGAGTCCACCGTAGACCACTAATTTTTCACTTGGGAATCAATCGTAATTGAAAAGCAAAACTTAAAAAAAAAAATGAGTAAATCATAGCAACTAACTCAGCAGTAAAACATCATGCAGACAATATGCAAGCAAATACATACACACTGGCACTAAATACCTAAACACAATATCTTTGTTTCTTTTTTTTTTCAATGAAATAAATTTACCAGACCTCATTTGATCTTAGCAAACAAAAGCAAAACCCTCACAACAATACGAGAGTCTTACTTTGCAAGCTCCCTGATAAGATTGGCAACTCGCTTCTTGTCCTCTGGCCGAAGATCCTTTAAGGATGGACGCATGAAGGATGAATCTCCTGCAGTATTCTGCAAAGATGTGGAATCATATTCCCAATATATGTAATAAAATATTCATATATACAGAAAGAAATGATTGTCTCCCTTTGTCACTGTCTCTCTCTATCTCAAGAGAGACAGGCAAAACATTAATGTGCAGATGTACGAGTATGAATATATACGAAAAAGTGAATACAATCCACACATACATATGTAAAGTAGATATGAACATACGCGATGGAACATACATTCCATCACATGAACATGAATTTCTGCAACAAGACAACATGTAGTGTGTGTATAACGTACTGTATATGTGGTATATGTCATGGTGTTTTCATTCTTTTCAAATTTCGCAAGTCGACTAATATTGCAAAAATATAGCCTCCCTCGACACTTATGCATTGTATATCATCTCAAAGTGGGGAAGTCAGTAACTTTTTTGAAGGGGATAATACTTTTTTCATGTTTTGTCAATGTGGATTTCAATTGCGAAATATACTCATGGAATATATGCCACACTCAGCATACAGGACAAAAAAACCTAAATGCAGCTGCATAATTTCCCCTCACATTGACTGATGCAAATTCTTCTCATTAAACTAATACATTGATCTCGTTCCCCTCACATTGTTTTCATGTTTCACAAGCTACATCATACCTGAGAACTGATGGGTTTCTTCTTGGATGATGCATTACCCCCACCATCCATCTTCCCGTGCGGCTTTGAGGGCATCGTTTTCTGCCTGTGGACTCCCAGTTTGAGGAATCTCTTGGTTGTTTCCTCCATAGTCGGTCTGGATGCAGTATCTGTGACACCTTTGGAGTGAACAGGAATGGATTTTATTTCAATTATCAAATGCAGAGGAGTTTTTCGAGGTTTTATTCTCACTGTTCCTATTGTCTCTTATATGAAGAGTTTGACCACAAAACAAGTTAACTCAATGCGTGTCAATTTTAGATATTTGTAATTAACCCTATTCCCACGGGGGGAATAGGGTTAATTACAAAGATACGTTTCGCGAACAGACGTTTCACATGATTATTCCGCAACGTGTGATGCCTTCGCCGCGACATTTTATGCCTTTTTTTCTTTCAGGTATTGCGCAACTTTTGAGACCAAATTTGTCGCTCCTGGGCATACCGTTTTGAAGCCACGCCCCTTTGAATAAAATTTGTCGACCCAAAAATTGCTCAAAAACATGATTTTGTGTACAAATCCAATGTAATTTGTGTTTTTGCAATTAATTCATATAAAAATAAATATTTCTACTTTCAATTTTAACAAAAAAAAAGCAACAAAAACAAAAGGTAAAAAAAAGAAGAAATAAATAAGAAACTCAATAAACAATAAAATAAATAAGACATAATTATGAAGCCAAATTTTTGCTTCAATATTATTGTTGAGGATATTGAAAAGAAAATGTTCACCACAAATTAGAAGTCTTGGAGCTTTATTTTTTGATTTATAGGCAAAAAATTATTTCTGCATAAAATTAGCATAAATTAATTAATATAAAATACATAAATTAAAATGTGAAAAATCTAACTATACAGTCTTGTAGATTACATTGGCCTCTACCTCAGTGCAAATTTTCGCGAGGATCGCGAGGATCCACGACCGAGATCTGAAGGGGGGGGGGGGGGGGGTTTCAATTTCCTCAAAAAACCCGGTGGGCCTGGATTAGGGTTAAACCTGCCGAAAATAAAAGAAATAAATAGTATAAAAAGGGATACTTTTTATCCTAACTTCAAGAATAATTTTTGTTATGCACTATGTAAGGTATAATTGGGAAGGCTTTATTTTGTCCTATCTAATGATGGACTTACTTTAAAATGTCTGAAAATGGTGCTTAACCCATTTTGCAGACTATTCATATCTATTTATCACTAGTACCTTTTTTTTTTTTTTCCATGATAGCAAGGCTTTACAATTTGTTTTCATGTTGGCCAGTCCTTCTAGTCTAGCACACAAGGAAGTTGTTTAGTCAGTTTATCTAAAAACCGTTTTTCATTAACCAAAATTACATAG
The DNA here is from genome assembly GCF_040938485.1 of Diadema antillarum. Classification (NCBI taxonomy): domain Eukaryota; kingdom Metazoa; phylum Echinodermata; class Echinoidea; order Diadematoida; family Diadematidae; genus Diadema; species Diadema antillarum. The sequence continues at coordinate 680,252 of NW_027271393.1, read as the reverse complement.
GGCTTTGAATATGGCATCATTTTTGATCTGCCAAGTTCAGAATATTCTATATATTTCAACAGCCAGACAGGCTACAAATTTATAACACATAATTTTTCTCACTTAACATTCACACTTACACAATCATACTTGCCTGGAGTATGCGAGCACTGAATCAGATAATGAAGCTTTTACCAAGCAAATCTATGAAACAGGTCATGTATCTTAGAATATACATGTGACCCTGCATCACAAAACCAACAAAAAGTCGCCAAATATGGATTTTTAGTTAAGATCAGATTCTGAAAGAGTAGACTGTAAGCTTTAAAATGATGTATAACTCAATTCATATGGACTCTCCTAACCTCTCCTATTATCAGAAAGAAAGCACACACTCTGGAAAAGTGTGAACTGAGAGAAGAGGCTCTGAAGTGCAGGGTCTATTCAAGCGCTTAATCTTTACCAAGCATGCTAGCTGTGCGATGAATGGGACAAACAACAGCAACAACAATGAAGGGATTATCAGATTAAGCTGAACTTGAGCATGCTTTATTAACACATTCTGTTCATAATGCCAACTTTCAAAGCAGTATCATCATCCTTTCTAAAATCATTAAAGTTGAAAGTGAAAAGTATGTACAGGGTTTTTAAGAAATGAAAAGGGGACTCTACAAGAAACACCTAATCACACAATTCTACAAAAAAAGTGTTCCCAAAAAAAAAAAAAAACACAGCAAAAAAGACATTTTCTTGTTCGTTTTATGATCCCAAACTTCAGCATAATGTAGAAGACTTGCTCTCTCAGAAAATATGAAAAACTCAAGATTGGCTAGGTTGACCCATTTCACCTATTTTCAGTAGTCTGTCCTCACACAAAATCAGCGCATGCGACTTTTTGTTGGTTTTGTGATGCACGGTCACATATGTGCATGTGATACCATCAGTGTTTGGCACTCAAGTCACTTGATACTTATGATTACCTGGAACATGTGCACCTCTGTGAGTCATCTTGTCCTGATCAAAGTCTCCATCACTTTCTAAATTTCATATGAAAACAAGCAATAAAGTGATATTGACATTTGGGGAATAAATCTTTACAATCTCAACTCCCGTGATTCAGTTGCATCATGAGTAACAGTATCTTCAATTTTCTTGTTTTTAATTTCCTTGTAAATTGACTTTTTAAAAATGATATCATTATAAAAGACAACATACCTTTCCCACACTGACTGAATCCACAACACTTAATAAGTACCAGTATTGTGGATTCACTGTAGGGTCAAGTTTAGCCGTAAGGCCGAGTTTAGCCTTAAACAATGACAGTGAGGTTGTATCATGTTTGAAAGTAACTAGGTCTAGATAGTTCAAGTAACTAGGTCTAGATAGTTCTAGAACTAGGTCTATACACAGCTCAGTCATAGCGTAGTAACAGCGTCTGGTCGGGCTAGTTTGAACGATGCAGCAGGCCTTTTGTTTTAGTTTACCTCTAACATTACTAGGCTCTTGAGATTCACAGTAAATTTAACTAGTTCTATACACAGCCCAGTCGCTGTAGGTAGCGACAACGTACTTACAGCGTCTGGTCGGGCTAACACAGCCCAGTCGCTTCGCACAGCGTCTGGTCGGGCTATTATAGATTCACAGTAAACAAAACAGGGCAGCAAAGACCAGTAAAGCTTCCAAAAAAACTTTTGATCTTCATAAAATTTCATGACCTCAAGCTAAACTAGATTTCAAGCTGGAAATTAGCAAGCGAATTAAGACACAGTCCTCATTTTGGACCGCTATTTACCGGTTGTTGCGCACTGAATGGTGAACAGAGCTTAGAGTCTAGTTGTCTTTGTGCAAGTGAAGTTGGTCGTGATGTTCAGTCAACAACAGCCAGATTACAAATGACTAGCTAGCTTGCAGATATTTACATAAACTGTCAGCCTTGCCTCCAGACAGCGCTGTGCCATGATTGGTACAGCTACATATACAGAGTCTCATCTGTGACCGTTATGGTTGCTGAAGACTGAATGGCAAAACAAAATTAAACAAAACAAAACAAAAAAATACTTATTTGTTTGCCAGTGTTAGATGTAGTTTTTAACTCTGCTGTTTGACTTGATTCTATGTCTATGTACATCTAAAATGAGGCATTCTTAACATGTTTAACTGTAAAGTACTAGACTAGATATGGTAATGAGTAAATTAGTTTAATTACGCACTGTATTTGTGGGTAGGGCCTAGTTACACTGACCTGTATATGTAGATTCTACAAAGCTATGTCTATGACTCTTACGAGTTATTCATTAGCTTCAGTGTGTCAAAAAATACTAGGCTGTACCAGTCATGGCGCTGTACCAATCACGGGCTCGTTACTCTGCTGTGTATCTTATTATATATGGACTTAATCTTTCATGGAACTTGTTCAAGCATTCAAACTGCATAATTTTACAACAGTCCGAGACATTAACTTTTGTGCTGGGTGAAGAGATTCTACCAATTAATCAGTCGTGTCTGCTGTAAAATCTAGTAACGTACACCAACAGGACATTACGCTACGAGTAAGAAGAAAAATGATATTGAACAACTGAAAGAAAAGCATTATCCTAGTGTACTACTACATGTATTACCGTCTTTGGTCCAGAAAATGACAGCATCCGTCCTCTCGTTCATTTCAAAGCGCCCGCCCACTCGTTCGTCGTAGATCTATTCGTGGTATCAGGGAGGTGTGTCTCACCTTCCTGGTGGTATACAGCAAAGAGTATAGAAGCGCACGCAGTCAGTCATGCAGCTGTTTACACTGTCATCGCACTCGTAATCTCTGCTACCGATGCCGTCTTGATCTGCCAGTACATAGTCCATGGGCCAAGACCCGAAAAATGGGTTGTTGGTACCATCTGAGGTGGCACAACCTTGTTGGTGTCATTTTGTTTGTCGGGCATAGATATGCTTATCAAGCTATGATAGCATTTCCAAATGAGTAGCTTAGTCATAATAAATGCATTTTTAACCAATTTGGTCTCGTATTTATATTCCTATACTTCTGAATCGAAACTAAACCGCTATACAAAGAAGAGCACTGCCTTCTGTATGTCCACAGGTGTTCTGTTGTAAACGCGGTGCGCTTATTCTTTATTCAAGGCAGCGAAGGGAATATCCAAAGGGTTATGATGTCCACAGCTGTCACGCGGTGCGCTTAGTTCTTTATCTAGACCAATGTACCGTTATCATATCTAAAGTTCCTCATAAAAGGGATTATCTATACTGTCTTTATACTACCCTATCAACAAATACATCAGTTTTAAACAAAAATCACTCTGTTCATTTACGATATCATTCATTATAATGTATCGTAGTGTACCGGTACATTGTTTTTGCATTATCTTATATTGTTGGAGGGAAATAAAGCGACATTGGCGTGATATTAGCGTTTCCACCGTAGCGTTTTCACCGGTAAATGATAAATGATTGAAAAATACGGTAAAATTCATTAGGAATTGCTTTTGTTGTTGTTGTTGTTTTTAGATAAAAGGATATACACTGTATCATACGCTTTGGATATTCCCTTCGCCGTCTAGAATATAGACTAAGCGCTGTGGACATCATAACCTTTGGATATTCCCTTCGCTGCCTTGAATAAAGACTAAGCGCACCGCGTTTACAACAGAACACCTGTGAACATACCATGCAGCTCTATGGAACATACAGAAGACAGTGCTCTTCTTTGTATGGCGGTTAGTTTCGATTCAGAAGTATATTGATATAACAACGAGACCAAATTGGTTAAAAATTCATTTACTATGACTAAGCTACTCATTTGGAAATGCTATCATAGCTTGATAAGCATATCTATGCCCGACAAACAAAATGACACCAAAAAGGTTTTGCCACCTCAGATGGTACCAATATCTGGCCTGGCCCATGGACTAACACACCGGCGACCCCTACAAATTGGTGTCGGTGTGGATCTGCCACATCACGGAGGGATTTTACTAACAAGGTTTGAGCCTATTTAGGCTCGCCTTCAAAGTCATGACAGTTTTCTGGTTTGGAAGCGAGGGAGCCGTGACAATGTTACATCCATTAAAGGGAAATTAAGAGGAAATTCCATTTGGCAATCAAGTTGACTATGAAAGAACAAACTTTACTTTAAAACAATCATAAAATCACAATGACGTTTAAATTGGACCATTCCCGCCACCAACTAAAGTTTTTTTTTTCGTTTTGACCTATCTCATGTTTTCCTATCTTAAAAAAACGAAAAAAACAAACAAACAAACAAACAAACAAACCAGGGATAGCCATCACAATGACATGCAAATTAGACGAGGTGATGATCATCTCACATTTCTCCGATGTATTTGTTAATAAAAATTGAAAAAAAAAAGGCATACATCATTAGAAACATGTAAACACACGTCAACCCATGTAGCTCTCTTTTGTTGGTGATTTGAGTGGAACTTCCTCTTTCTGTTCAATATCACTCTATTCATTACGGTCAGCTTTACAAAGTTGATTTTTACTTTTTGTTATGAAAATGAGCTTTTAAGTTTAAAATGATTAAAAAAGGAAAGGAATGGGGAAGATATATCTTCTTGTGTGTATGTGTTGAATATAAAAGATTTACTTTGATCAATATTCTGTCAAACTTTCAAACAAAATTACAACTTGGAGTTTAAATTTCAGCCCTTTATCATGCTTTAAAATTGGTGTTTCTCTGGAAGCTCAATCATCTCTTCTCTTCCATAATTATGTATGCATGCCTGCATGTGTGTATACATATAATCTCTGCAATTCAGTACAAATCTGTCATTTTATATGATCATGTATATATATATATATATATATATATATATATATATATATATACACATATATATATATGCATATATATATATATATATATATATATCTACATATATCTATACATATATACATACATACATAAATCAAATAAAATATGTACTTATAAACAAATGTAGCATACCTTTGATGTACAACGTATTTACCCCCATAGCTAGAGGCACACATGCACAAACATATGCATACCAACAATTCATTGGCTTGTAAAGGAATTATCACACCCTGTCTGACACACAAACATAAGCATTTTTTTCTCTCTCTCTCTCTCTCACAAATACATGCATTCTCATAAATCTTAACAAGCACGGACTACGCTAAAATGCAGTTGGACCACCAACTGATGGAACGTAAGCCACACAAGAACATTGGTAAAAACATTGACCTAATGCACTTCAACAATATCTGTGCACTTAACAGTATGGACTGAGAATTTATAAAGTACAATGTAAATGGTGCAAGACCAGCAACGAAATGAAAAAATGGTACATTGTAATAGTCTTCATCAACTTTAATGTGATGATCCATTCAGGATGGACAGGTAGTTAGGCCTATATTGTTAACTTGTTTATTTCCTTTTTCTTTTTCCTTCCTCTTCTCCTCCTATAACTACATTCTTTCTTCTCCTTGTATAGTTAACTTTTAGAACATCACGTAATCTCATTGTATTGATTCCAACATTGTTGCAAGTCTCATGAATGTGAATGTTCATTTAGTGTATCAAGTGCCTTTAGTTTGTGATTGTTGTTTTATTTTCCTGAGCATACATGTATATTTTTAGATGAATTTAATTTCTATGAACACTTCTTTCATTCTGCTATTACCGGTACTCCATCTATCAAAGTTAACTTGAATGTGGAGCAAAACAGTATGTTAATACTCTGATTTTCAGAGTTACAGCTGTATGCTACTGTTGTTGGAGTTTACACAAGCACACACAAACACAACATATAAACATGCACACACACACACACACACACACACACACACACACACACACACACACACACACACACACACACACACACACACACTGTATACACATAAAGAGTTCATTAAAATTGACATTTACAATAACTGATCCTGTAATTTATTAGTGAACATGCAAGAACGAAAAAAAAAATGCAATACACAAGGCTGGCAAACAAAATTCATATTTACACATAAACTTCAAACAGTTGGTTGGAAATGATAGTGTTATAAATATCTACCTGCTGCGGATAATAACCGTGCTGACTCTGTGCAGAGTCTTTCGCGAGCAACTTGTCATCATTCTCAGGAGGTAGATTCCATAACACCCTTATCATTCTCAACCATCAACAGACAGGTACATTATGTATTACAGCATTCTGGGAAACAGTTGAAACATTCTCTGGTTTGGCAATACATTACTTTTATAGCAACAACATTCTCAACACTGATGAGATCAGAATCTACTGTTACTTTTTTCTCACTCTATATTCTGATCTAAAAGAAATTCATGAACATCAACAGATAATTTCTATCATCCTTATGTTTTGTGAAGGGCAAAATACCTAGTGTTACAACTTTCCAATTCAAATGAGTACTGTTTTTATAACCCTTTATCCCCTCTTATGTCAATTCCAACAATTCAAATTTTTTAATGTCATTATCTTAAACCCATTATTATTTCAGGCAAAATACAAAATACTCTTTGGAGAATACACTCTGAGAAGTCCAAGCACAAGTATACATGTAGCAAGAGAGGCATTTATAAGAGGGAAATCCACTATAAGAAGGTTGTGAGATTATGATATTTGCTCTTTGTACCCAGGACAGTAATCTGTATGTGAGGGAACATGATGTCTGACAACTTCAATATCTATGTGTGGGACCATTTTTCTTTCTGCGTGTGTTTGTGTGTGTGTGTGTGTATTTATGCATTGAGCTCTGCAACATCTTTTGAAAGTGTATAACTTTACCACACACCGACCAGATAAGACATTTCAGTGTATCAAAAATATTTCGCAAGATCCCACTATAGCACAGTGTACAGGTACGATAAAACATTTGGAAAATTAACATTTGTCATTTAGCCCATCCCTTGTTTACCTTGATTTGGCCGTCATGACTGAATTCCTTACAGCAAAAGCAGGGGCGGATCCAGGAATTCCGTAAAGAGGGGGCGCGTTTACAAAATCAAAGGGGGGGGGGGGGGGCGCACGCACCCCTCCCCCTATTTTTTTTCTTTTTATTTCTTTTGTTTCAACAAAAAATAAAGGGGGGGGCGTGCGCCGGTTGCGGTCCTCCCTGGATCCACCCCTGGCAAAAGTGATAAAGACTTATTGTTGCCTGGATTTTTGTGATTTCAATAACTCTCACAGACACATAATGAAACTTACATTACCATCCCTGTTTACACTTTGGTCAAATGACAAGAAAAGTTAACATGCTTGCCTTTGTGTATCAGCCTCTTGCCACAAGTTTTGCTCTTTGTCTTTAGTCAAGTTGCAAATCCTACTTCACAAGCTACTAAAAACATGTAATCACTCTACATTTATTGGCACAGATTTTTTTATACATACATGTTAATCATCCTAAAAACTTTTATCATTATTTTTTTAAAGTCCATGCACCGAAAAAACCCTGCTTTGATTTAAAAGGATCAGTTGCAGCTCACACACAGACAGTAATGGAAAGGGAGAATAGAAATTGTTAAAGTGCTTAAGAAATGTCTACATACACAGCTTACTTTTTATCAAATGGTTCGAAGTAAATGCTATCACCCTCCCCCCCCCCCCAAAAAAAAATACATATAAATGTATAAATACACCACAAGGCTTCTGCTTACATAAAGAATTTAAAGAATTTCATTAGGATAAGGTTTGTCGCATACCACTTTCCAGTGCAATGCTGCATGATCTTGATTAATCATAATGTCATGATAACACCCTATTACCGTTTTGTGATACGGACGCTGAACGGGCAATCAATTGTATCATGTGACCAGGCCTTGATGCATACCAAGATATATGTACAAAAACCATATGCAAACCTCATATATCAGTCCAAAATGTTGGATAAAGATGGGCAAAATTGCCAATTCTATTTGATTTTCAAATTCATAATTCTAAAAAAAGAGAAAAAAAAATGATTATACACATTACTGGTGTTAAATGGTATCGGTGAAAACGGTGTGTTAGGAATTAATTAACTAACCTACCATGGTCACAGTAATTATTTGATAATCAGTGTTACTGTTAGTAACAATTTGGTATATTTTATGATCAGCCCGGGTGCCATGTCTTTTCACATTTCTCACATGGGCAGTTGGTAAATGCACAGGCTATGCTATCAAATGCATTTCAGTATTCAAGGGTGAGCAATGACATTACAATATTTTTCACTGATATGCAATAAGTTGGTAACCTTAGAAAATTAACTGGACATGATTACAACATCAGTGAGCTGGTATGTAGCCTTCAGCTCCAGTCTTTTATGTGGAAACTGACATGAGACAAAAGACTCAAAGTATGACAAAATTCAGATGACTAAAAAAAAAAAGAAAAAGAGAGAGAAATGTTTTGGACAACAGTTCAAACTCACCCTTGTTGTAATTACTTGTCTATTTATGACTACAACAAATAAACTATTAAAAAAAAAATCTTGTTACTCCTACATACAATTGTACATCACCATTCATTCACATATCTACACTGCTTCAGCATGTTCTACAAAAGGTAAAGATGACACAATCAGATGCAATGCACTATGCCTGACATTTGTGCCATGATGGAAAATTTGGAATGATACTTATTCTGTACAAGTTACCGTGCTGATTTCTTAAGGGCTGATCATTACTATAATCTCATCTAAGTCAGAAAGCTCATTAGGGGGAATATCTGAAACCAAACAATGGATGCACAGAGAATAACCACCTCACCTTGTGGGACTCTGAGTAGAATACTTTGCTCAAAACATTATTTCATAAAAAGGAAGGGGAAAAAAAATGTGGCATTTTTAAAATCCGATTACATTGTGTTACAATGAGATACCAGAAAACCGAGCCTTACAACTTACAAATAAAGCACAGGATGTGAAGTTGTGGAATAGCATTTGCTTCTCAGCGGCTGCAAGATAAAAGAAAGGGCAAAAAGTTTCATGAATAACAGGTAACATATTACACAGAGTGCTACAAAAACTTTTTTTTTATACCACTTGCCTGACCAGGCAAGCAGATTTTAAAGTTGTTACAGAACACTTGCCTGAACATGAATTTTACTTGCCCGAGAAGAAAGTCCAAAGATATGAAACAAGGCAAGTGCCTAATTGTGTCTCGCCCATTCGCGTACAACGAATTAATATTCTTTATAACTCCCAGAAGTTAATTGACCTGCTTATGACCTTTGACCTTGTGGTGACCTTCAACACCCCAAGGGACATTAACCATCCAAGTTTGGTCACAATCGGACAAAGGGATCAAAAGTAATGAGCCATAATCGAAACGCGCTATAAAAACTTAACATTGGGCCCTTAAAGTTTGTTAACCCCTGTCTGTGACCTTTGACCTTGTGATGACCTTCACCTCTCCAAGGGACATCTTCCATCCAAGTTTGGTCACAAACAGACAAAGGGATCAAAAGTTATGAGCCATAAACGAAATGCGCCCCAAAAACTTAACATTGGGCCTTAAAAGTTCGTTGACCCCTGTCTGTTACCTTTGACCTTGTGGTTACCTTCAACTTCCCAAGAGACATCTACCATCACCCAAGTTTGAATGCCATTGTAGCAACATGTGCTGAGTGATGCGTGATAAGAGTCTTTCAAGTAAACTTTAACGTATGACCGCAAATGACCTTTGACCTTGTCATGTGACCTCTTACGGCACCATGACATGAAGGTACCCCCAGTGCATCCAATTTTCTTTAATGGCCAAATATTCACTATGTGCAAAATAAAAAGACCCTGGAAAGGATCCCAACCTCAGAAGTATACAAGCAAACAGTAATGAAAGTGAAACTTTTTTTTTCTCCCCACAAATGTCAGAAACCAAGCACAGAAAATGAACCACAGGAAATACAATTTATCTTTTCATGAAATAAACATCTATGTTGCTTAGTTGAACACATTTACAAGATTATCAAAATTGTTGCATATGACAAACAGCAGGTTACTTTGGAATGAACACTTTCAGGAAAGTCTCAAAGAAAGCATTACCAGGCACTTTACCCCCACTTTCCTATAGGCACATTTTAGTTAATGTCCTATACATGCAACCCAAATATAAAAGTGGATTGACTAAATGCAGCAATATTGGCAGCACACAACAATGAAAGTTTGAGGAAATTCGCACAATTCCTTCAAATCAAAAGTTATGAATTTTTCAAGTTTCGGAGCCTCCACTGCTGGATGAGAAGACTGCATTTTGTGCTGTAACAGATTTTTAAAAAGCATTTTTTTTTTTTCAAATGACAAGTACATATACCCTTGCCTTGAAAAAGGCAATCATTCCCCCTGCTTTCTAAGAGGCGAGTCAAGAGCTCTTTTATTAGGCTAGAAAAGAGAAAATATGTAGAATTTTCTTTATATTTTCCATGTATTATTTTCCATACATGATGTCACAAAATGTATACTCTTCTTATCTAGCGATGGAGGAACTGAAACTCCCAAAACTCATTAACTTTTCAACAGACTATCTGATTTTCCTCAAACTTTCACTGATGTATTCTACTAACATTGCTATGTGCAGTCACTCAATCCGCATGTATATTTGAGTTTCATTTCCCTTTAAGTGCTCTTTTCAAGCAAGGATTGCATGCATAGCATTCTTCCATGACTCTAGCTGCAACTGAACGTACCTCCTGCTCCTACTCCGGCTGCGGCTACGCTCGCTGCGTCGTGGAGCAGGTGAGCGGGAGCGGGACCGGGACCTGAAACATAAAGTTGGAGAACGTTACACACTGACCCAGCACATGCTGCTCAAGGGGTCCTCCTTGTTGCTAAATAATTTGCAATGACTGCCCCTTGTTTCTGAAATACATACATATACGACCCTCTCTAAGAAATATTGGTGATTACAGAATGAATCTGACCCTGACAAGATAACTAACTATCAAAGTGCTGGGTGAATAATTGATGAACAGAACTGTAAAGATCCTTTAAATATTTTCCATAAAAGTTAAAGAATCTTGAAAAAAGCAAGAAACACAAATATTCTCACACAACTAAGGCTGTTGGAAGCATTGATCTATTGAGCTTTTACTCTATTTCATCCTATCATCATCTTTTTTCAAGTAGCAACAAAGTAATGGAAGGGTCAAACTTAAAAAATCAAAAGTTTACACACCAAATATGTGTACTTAGAAAAAATAATAATAATAAAAAAAACCCTCGTTAAAACCTTCGTGGGTGAGAAGGAAATTGCAAAGAAAGGGAAAAGGTGTCAGGAAACAAGAAGAAAAATGTTATAATTCTTTTTTTTCTTTTTTTTAATCACCACTTAAAAATCTGGTACAAGACTTACATCAGTTCCTAACCTCTGAAGTCTTTTTCAATTTGTACTTCTTTTGTATTCTTGTATAAAAACCTTACTACAATTGTAACTGCAAATTGCCCAGTTTAACTCTATTCACTTCAAGGATCTATCTCTGCTCATTGCCATCAAAGTTTGCTAAGACATAAAATCACTCATGCATCAGGATTCTGTACATAACACATCAACCACTTATCAATCATCCTAAGCATTTCTTGTCATGTTTATGTTGCTACAGTAAAAGAAACCTTGCACTTACTACCTGTTTTCCTCCACTGGAAAAACAAAGGTGAAGAAATGACAAGGAGGGGATAAAGAACCCCCCTTATTGCCAGCAGTGCAGGGAACTACAGGACGCAGAAGGACGCGCTAAGACTGAGGACGCCACAGACGCATATGTGATCTTTTATTACACGTGCAGAACTGACGAAACTAGCATAACCCTGAAGTCGTAACCAAATGAAGGGCAGCAACAGAGATCTTAGCAGACATCCTCGCAAACGACAGAGCGTGCATTTCGTCGTGCCACAGCCCCCGTGGATATAAGACGACATGGACGGCATGGGGCTTCTCTTGAAGCCGGAAACTTGCGTCGAATTTTGACGGGGACTTTTTGCCGCATATTTCTTTCTTTTTTTAAAGCCGCATGAAGTGCAGATTTGTAGTAAAGGTGTGTGTGAGGCAGACGTGGGGCTTTTTAACGGCCTGCGATCTTTTCTCCATCACCGGATCTGATATCCTATCATGAAAAGATCACATTCCGTCAACTACCCCATGAAGGAAGGCGCAGTGTTGCGACATGGTCGTTCACTGGAGAATTTACTGGGCGTTAGATACGGGCTGTCAAGCCACTAACAAGAGAGTCCTGAAAAGGAGGGAAGGAGTAATCAGGGAATGGTCACAGAATCCTGACCATGTTAGATATTAAATTAGAAGCAACACTATAAATAAAAATAAAACAATACAATTCAAATTTGCATTAAAAAGAAATAAATGTTTTGAATGGTATATTATTGAACTATTACGCAAATGCAAAATGTCTGATCTTTACACACACACAAAGCAAAAAACAAAAACAAAAACAAGAAAAAAATAGACAGATCAAGTGTCTGAATTTGGCGAAATTCCTGGTTCCTGGGAGAAATCACACAGATTAACATAAAAGTTCATAGGTATTCTTGCACATTAATTCCAGTCTTTCACATTTATTTTTCATCAGCAAAGAAAGACATATATGAAAAAATCAACATACACAGCATTCATCAACTACTGGTGAAATACAAAAACCAGTGATATGATATATCATTTAGTACATTGATGCAATAAGAATGATTTTAAAAATCCTTTTATTCACAGAAAATCTCAATGACATTGGAAGAGGATTCATGCTTCCTTTTCTGGGAATTCTTTTAAATTTGTTAATACTCTTTTGGTTTTCCTTTTATTGCCACAATTGTGAAAACTTTCTGCCTCTTAATTTTTTACTTTTTTCATATCTGCCACTTACCTGGAGTAACTTCGACGACGGCTACTCCCACCTCCTGACCTGCGGCGACATTCGCGAGCAAAGTGTCCGACCTCTCCGCATTCATAGCATCGGCTCTCCCCCCTGGGTGGACCCCCGCGGCTGCCCCCGAATCTCCCACCTCCACCGCCACCTCCTCTGTAGCCACGCCTGCGCGAGTCTCCATTGGACATTTCCACCCGGGCTCTCTGGCCGCAAATGTTGCTGGTGAATTCAAGTGCACAACAGGAAGTTAGGTTGTTAACAAGAGAGATGCATGGGATAAAATGTAAAGCCAGAGAAAGCATAAGGGAGGGGATCTTAAAACTACCAGGTTATAGTGCAGTACAGCTTATCCTTGTCGTCCATTATTGATCACATTACTGTTGGAGACCATTGTCCCAAATGGAAAGTGTTTAACTTGCAGCATTACAGTGACGTGATTGAATGTCTATTATCAAATGCCTTTTTAAATTCTAGATGACATACTGAAATCACAGTTATCATTACTGTTCAAATTGTCCAGTTCTTGCTGCACTGTCACCATTGTTTTACAGCTTGTACCTGAACTACTTGCATGTGTTTGTGTGTGTGTGTGTGTGTGTGTGTGTGTGCCATGTATGAGCTCAATCATTCACCATGTGATGTGAAGCTTTGCTTTTGATACATTTATTTATAGTTTTCCTGTAAGTAAATGACCAGATGTCATGAAATGTGCGTAAGAACTATTGCAATATTGCAAAGGTACTCACTTTCATGCAAACAGAAGTAACATTCACACACTGTTCATTTCTTTTTTGTGTGTGTAAGCGGGACTGTTGATTCAAGTGAGTCATGATAAAGTCAACCCTGGATATTTGAAGGGCTTACACCATGGAGTTTGGGAATCAAATTGTCATTATTACTATTATTACTATTTTTTTTTTTTTTTTTTTTGGTATTACTAATAGGATTCCAATTTGTACGAGGCAGACACTATGACTTTCTGTTCACCTTCACATATATAAGGACTCAGAGAATGCAGCAATATTAGTAGAACACATCACTGACAGTTTGAGGAAAATCAGGCAATCCGTTCAAAAGTTTTGAATTTTTGAAGTTTAAATGGCGCCATCACTGGACGAGAAGACTACTTCAGCTTGTGATGTCACATGCATAGAGCGGTATAAAGAAAATATAAGGAAAATTCAACATATTTTCAGTTTGCTCGCATAACAAAAGAGCACTGGACTTGCCTCTTACGGAAGGAAAGGGGAATGATATTACCCTTGACATACATCAGTAACAAGTCGAGGGATGTGTACTTAAAAAAAAAAGAAGGAAATTTTGTCAAATGCTTGTATTTTCCTTATATCGTTCTATGCATGTGACATCATACACTGTAGTACAATAGCCTTCTCATCCAGCAGTGACTTTACAGAAACTTTGAAAAGTCATAACCTTTGAATGGTTTGTCTGATTTTCAGCAATGTGCTCTACTGACATTGCTGCATTCTCTCAATCTACATGTATATGAAGGTGGTTGTGTCCTTGAACTAATTCATTGTGAGACATTACTGCTGATAATACTCACGTAGCATCCAGTTCCTTCACTGCATCTGCTGCATCCCGTGAATCCTCAAACTCAATGAAAGCGAAGCCTGGTGGGTTCCTGGCGATCCACACGTGTTTCAGGTGGCCGTAGTAGCTGAACTTCTTCTCAAGCTCTGATTTGCTGGCATCATTTCCAAGGTTACCTACGTAGACCTTGCTGCTAGAGGAGGAGCCGCTTGATGATCTTCCATATCTGGACATCTTCTCCCGACCTCGCCTGAGCTATGGAAATACAACACAAAACATGCATGAACAGTAGTCACAACAGACATCAAGTAAACAACAGAACAATATCAGATGCCTTGGATGACTTGCAGTACTGATCAACTCTTGAAAAACAAGGAAAAGTAGAAATTACGCGGTGCGTAATATATGTCCCCGCCGGAAGTAGCATTTAGTAGCAAAATGTACAATATAGGTAAAAAATCAAGGTCAAAGGTCAAAGAAGTCAAAGGTCAAAATTCTGTGTAGAAGTTTTGAAGCCCTCACCTAGTGCCATCACATAAAGGAAACAGAATCGAAATCGGGTTAGAAATGGCGAAGGAGTAGCATTTTGTAGCCAATGTACAATATAGGTCAAAAATCAAGGTCAAAGGTCAAAATTCTGTGTAGAAGTTTTGAAGCCCTCACCTAGTGCCATCACATAAAGCAAACGGAATCGAAATCGGGTTAGAAATGGCGAAGGAGTAGCATTTTGTAGCAAAATGTACAATATAGGTCAAAAAATCAAGGTCAAAGGTCAAAGAAGTCAAAGGTCAAAATTCTGTGTAGAAGTTTTGAAGCCCTCACCTAGTGCCATCACATAAAGCAAACGGAATCGAAATCGGGTTAGAAATGGCGAAGGAGTAGCATTTTGTAGCAAAATGTACAATATAGGTCAAAGGTCAAGGTCAAAGGTCACGACTGAAATTCTGTGTTGAAGTTTCAAAGCTCCCATGTAGTGCTATCATATAAAGCAAACAGAATCAAAATTGGCTCATAAATGACAGAGAAGTAGCAAATTGAAGATTTTGATCACACACGGACGCACACACGGACGGACGCACGGACGGACGGACGGACGGACGGACACACGGACACACACACGTACGGAGCCCGTTTCATAGTCCCCTGCTCGAACTCGTTCGGCGGGGACAAAAAATCCTACCACAGTTACAGGGCTTTTTCTGTGCTCGTCTTTGACATGTTGAACTTATTTGACTTGACTGCTCTAGCAACAGGGTTACATGTAATGACACATCATGGCCTGGCATCATCACAATGACAAAGGCATCAAGAAGTCATTCCTGTGAATCCAGGGTCCAGAGTCTCTAAAAGCAGGTGTCTAGATCCAGTATGTCCTATGTGCTCCACCTACAACATCCTGGCATTATCATTAAATATGCCCCTGTAATTCTGTTCCAAAATACTAGTAGCTAGGTCATGCTCTGGTACAGGAGAGCCAGGTATAATATTCTAAATAGGCTCACTTCCAGCATTTGCCTACAGTTGACTCAAACCAACTAACACTTGAGGCATATCACACATTTGTGCCATGTGTCATTACCAGCACCAGCGAGTCCAGACTAGCAATATTGTTCTGATTTCATATCACTATTACTTAGAACATAAAGGGCTGAATTAACGAAGGAGGTTTAAATTCAAACCATGGAATAAAATAGGTGTACCTTTGACATGCACTTTGTATCAATGCACATTTGTTACTTGATACCTAGCCAAACACATGTGATTAGACTGTTTTCATATTCAAACGGAAGTGAGATATGATATCACTCAAGCCACATCAACTGGCAATGTATAGAGCTGTACATCATACACCACCTCGCGAAGAGAAAAAAGAATTACATCAATTTCATACTTTCTAAACAACTTTACTTACTTACAATATTTTACACCCCATTCTAACTTTTAACTACTTTTACATTCCATTCTAACCATCTTTGTTTCGTAAAGATAGATTAAAAGTCAATAAAAAGCTACTATGTTGTAATTGATTGGGGGATTTGCGATTGATAAGGATCAATCGCACCACTATGACAGTCTTGATAAGGCTATAGTGTTGCCTTTGGCTGTGTACACTGTAGCACATACAGCACGTAAACGTAAATGTGTGCACATCAAATTCGGTGCATATTCTCTGAAAACATTCAGTAGCGCTTCCTTGTACATTGAGTACGTACAGCGTACAGGATACACATGACCATGGTAGGGCTAGCCAACCAGCGATATCTGGCTGGCTGCTGTGCTGTCCATCAATCATGAAATGAAAATGAACTTAACCAGGGGCATTTGGGAATGAAGTGAGCTCTTCTTCAAGAAAACTTGCAGCCAAACAGAGGAACGCCAATGACAAGACTGGAAAAGCGAAGAAAAAAAGACGATGAGAATTGATTGGAAATTAGTCTAGAAAGTAGAATGTCAGAAAAATTAGGCGACTTTCATTGTAATGGTGGTATAAGATACTGCATTGTCTGTTGATGAGGCTGTTTCCAGCTCAGCAGCGGGCATACATTGTAGGCCACACAGCACGGTTACAAGTGTGTGGCTGTATTCAGCGACTCGGGCTAGACTGTACGGATACAACCACATATGAGCATATGGCTGTATACATTTACCTTGTTAAAATCGGACTCTATGCAGTTCTATTGTTTTTTTGGGTTGGATCATCGATCAGCTAGAAACTACAGACAGTTAGAGTGGTGTTGCTCGTCATGCTGGTCATGCACATCACACTGTCTTAAGTATAACACCTAGTCATTGTCATCTTAATCATGTGACAGCGTAATTAAAGGACAAGTCCACCTTCATAAACATAAGGATTGAGAGAATGCAGCAATATCAATTTGGGAGACAGGAAAAATAAACCTAGTGCAGTGGTTTCTCTGTATCTCTTGCTCTTCCTCATTCTACCTTTCAATATTCTCCATTAATGTTACTTCAGCTCAGAAATAACAACTGCTAACAGACTGCTCATAAATATGTGGGGTTTTCTACAGATGTGCAGACAAGACAGTGAGTGAGCACTGCATTGGCATTGCATTGACCAAAAGATAGGTCTGAATCTGGTCGTCAGGGATATGTTCCGCGGAGACTACATCTTGGAATCTTCATGAAATCCCCTCATATAGAGGAGGGCCGCAAACTTGCAAAAGTAAAAAAAAAAAAAAATGACTAAAACTAGAAATGTTGCTATGGCGACTGGTATGCCTCGCCATAATGCAGGGTTCTCCTAATAGGTCTATAGTACAATGTCTTGACAATGAGTGATGATAGTTTCACATAATACATATCGGCAAAATATTAAAATGACAGGTTTGTTACAAATGTGTTGAATGTTCACTTTCATTGAACTAGGTTTAATTGGATGAATGGCTATATTGTCTAAGAGTGCCGGTATTTGGGCATTTGAGGATTTTTACTTGACTTTTGACCCTTTCATAAGTTTAATGAAGAAGTGAAATTTAGCACTTTCACTTGACCTTTGACCTTATGGCCAGAAACTTCCCAGAGAATCTCTATTGGGTAATATTTGCATTACACTAAGTTTCAAGAAAAAGTCCTGCTGGCATAGATAAGAGGAAAATAGTGAAATTTTGAGAAGTTGACATTGACCTTTGACCAACCTGACCTTTGACCCATGACCCCTACATTTTCATAATTACTGCCAGTCAGTGCATGCATATGTACTAAATTCCATGAAGATACCTTGAACTATTTGTGAGATATGGAGAAAAAAGTGAAATTTTAACATTTTCACTTGACCTTTGACCTCATGACACAAAACTCTCTCTGGAGAATCTTTATTTGGTAGTTTATGTAAAAACTAAGTTTCAAGAAAATACTTTTAGGCATTGCATAGATATGAGGGAAATAGTGAAATTTTGTGCATTTGACCTTGACCTTTTACCTTGAGCATGTGTGCCCAAAAGTTGATGGGCACAACTTCGCCCATTCATACATATATACATGCCAAGTTTCATTAGGATACCTCAAACGGTTTTTCAGTTATGCCGTCCACAAAATTGATTACGGACGGACGGACGGACAGACAACCCCAAAACGTATTGCCTCCGGCGACACTCTTGTGGCGGAGGCATAAAAATGGCAATCATGCACTTTATGCCTCTATATTATCCGTGTGAGATTTTACCCTAATTAAGTAGTGCAAGAGAATTTGAGTACCTATCACTAATCAGGCACCGCGGGTTTGACAGCATTATGTTCCGGTAATGTGTACATGTGTGTAGGATCTCGTGTTGGGATGCAGTGTGTGTGGGAAAAATGAAAGCACAGTACGCCACACCATTGCTCGCCCTTCCTTACGCGGCGTGATCGAGCAGAGGGTGTGCTGCTGGGCTGTGCACGGCACACGATGCAACTGAACTGGGGGAAACTTTTGCCTTCCATTTGTGATTTTAAATGAATGGATATTGCAATATATCTCAAGCAGGGGATCACTAATTAACCTACTCAAAGAGCTTAAACATGTCCACTGTCATTGCCAAAATTATTCTGCGAAATAAACAACAACAAAAATTAAATAAGATTGTATCCCAATCCGTAACTCTCTTACCGCCTACACAGCCATTTACCGGCAACCACTACATGCACACACACACACACACGCACACACACCTCTCCTGCGCAGGTGGTTTGTGCAAATTGCAGTGGCAGCGGATGGATGAAGGAGACATAAAAAATATTTATGTAACTGTGGCTGGCTAAGATGTTCAAAAGTGGAAGCTATTGTATCGCAGACTTCCTTACACTTTGCGGCATGATCACAGCAATTTCTGCAGTGCAATAATGTAAATGTAAAGCTTGATAGTCCTGAAGCGGAGAGCAGCCAGAGGCATGCGAGGCGATATTGCGCAGTGCTTGATGCAATTGTCAAAATCGCAGTGCATGCTAGGCTAAACTGGTGGTATCTGTCTCTTCACGCCCAGCCAGCGAAGATCCCACTCAGCGAGTGAAGAAGCTAGCTGCTCGTCTGTAGCTGCAGGTATCTGTGCGCATGCGCGGTAGTTGATTTGAATAGCGTTGTGTTCTGGAAGATGGTTGACAGACCTGTGCAAAAAAAAAAAAAAACAGGATTTTTTCGGATTAATGTATAAAATCGGCCAGCAAAACATAAAATAGGGCTAAATTAGGCCTACATATTCCAGTTGAGCTAATTTCAGTGAGGCTGAAATTCCCTTTAAAGGGCATTTTTAGCTGACAATCTATTGTCCCGCGCTGATCAATAATTTTGCATAGCAAAGTGACACGAGTAGATTGTCTCTTAAACGGAGGGCTGACCATACATGTTTCAACATCAGATAAGAAGCCCACCGTGAGGAGACAGATACCATTCATCTAAAGGCCAAGCTAGGCGGGCTTTAGTCACTTGAGTGATGGTATACCTATGTCGTTATCATTTGTCAAACGGCGTTCCAAGCAACAGTAAAGCTCGCCAGCTGCTCAGTGCGTGGTGGTTCACGGGAATGAGGTACCATTTCATAATTGTCTGCTCTGGAGAGTGCAATGCTGGTTGTGAGGAAAGAGGAACTCTTCTTTCTATTAATACCTTATTATGGTGACAAATGCATGACCGATCACATGAACTTAAAAGACAACCATGTCAATGTATCAGTACACTTTTTCCAAGTTTTGAGTGTCACATGAAAGGAACGATGCATGTCTCACTGAATGGATGAGATCTCTCAATGACAGTGGTAACACTATTCACAGGCCAGCCTGCTCATGACTGCAGGTTTGTGTTTAGGGCTTCTTCTAACCTTCAGGGTGCTACTTAAGCACTAGCCTGATTGCCCGGGGCAAGTAAAAAATCAAAGCTGGGCAAGTGTTTTGAAACAATGAGAAAAAATGCTTGCCCAAATTGGGTAAGCAAAAAGTTTTGAAACCATCTTTACTTCCCAACACTTACATGTTGTATGTGAAAAAGTCCCACCAATCCAACACCAACACTATCTAACCAATACTCCCCACATATGCTGTTTATTCAAATAATTGGGTTTCATCAAGCCCTTAGCTTTAATCACAAGTGATTTTCTATATCATTTTCTTATATCTTTAGATTTTCATTTCGGGCAAGTAAAATTCAGGTTCGGGCCAGTACTAGTATTCTGCAACAATTAGAAAATTTTGAGAGGGAGCTTGCGCACGCACTGGAGGATACTAGCGAGCTTGCACATGCATCGGAGGATACAGTATCCTCCAGTGCGTGCACAATCTCAAAATCTCACAGCTTGCGCGCTGTCTGTATGCTGGATGCGTGATG
This sequence comes from Diadema antillarum, assembly GCF_040938485.1. NCBI lineage: Eukaryota > Metazoa > Echinodermata > Echinoidea > Diadematoida > Diadematidae > Diadema > Diadema antillarum. The sequence continues at coordinate 659,555 of NW_027271393.1, read as the reverse complement.
TGATGTAACGTCGCATCGCGGGATTCCACAAAACAAACTGGAGTACCCACCTACTCTATCAGTGTGGAATAGTAATTTGGAATATACATGCACAAGATCAGGTTAGTACTGATTTTATTTTTTTCGTTACCAATTTTTGTAAAAAGATGTCAGACTTCAGCTTCAGGAGGCTGATTCGTGCGCGGAGAGGTGAGAGCTGCAGAAAAAAGCACTGAAAATATTTAGTCGGATCAAGCCGCTAGATGAGGCAGATGGGGCAGTCCTCATGAGCGGGTTTCCCAGACTGATAATACAATGTATGTGATATATCTAGTCTAATCATCATTTTCGGTAAGTTGTAAAATGTGCATGTCAATATTGATAGCACACATGTATAATGATGTAGATATGAACTCTCAGTCTCATTAATGAAGATTTACATTAGATGAGCTTGAGGTGACAAAAATGATCTAAAGTATCAAAACTCAAAGCGACTGCAACGCGATCGCTGGACTCTCTTGACTTTGTGTTGTGGATCGTGACGGTACAGCCCTGTCGCTATTTACAGCGCAGCGACTGGGCTGTGTATAGTTTCAGCAACTGGGCTGTGTGTGTGTGTGTAAAATTTATTAGACATGATTGATAGACCTAGACTAGACTCTAGTTAGTAGGACCTATCAATGGAAAGAGGAAAAGTTCCTCATTCCTCACCATCATTCACATCAACATTGCACTTTCCAGAGCTGACAATTACATGTATGAAATGGTAGCCCTCCAAAGTTTAATTACCTTCTCTTTCTTTTTCTTTTTTTTATACGCTCTGTACAGCTGTACGCAGTTTCCCCACATTCATTCACACACACGCTCACAATCTCCTTGCTCACAACACTCACTGTTTCAAATCGTCTGAGTGTAGGGCCTACAGAGACTCCCAGACACAAACCCCATTACACATTGCACAGTGCATTTAGCGCAGAAAAACTACTTGCTTCTGCTCTGAGTCTCATCGGTTGAGATCCACATCTTACGGCCTGCCCATCTTACTTCTAAATATACGTACCGAATGACTGAAATTAAAGATATGGCTCCGTAATGTGTAATTTTAGCTAGCTAGCCTTTGATGTACTTGATGCCCTGCCCAGTCGAGTCAGTCTTTTTGCCAGCGGAAAGATACACCCGATTCGTACATGTGCGTATGCATATGCATGTAACAAGTACCGTGCTTTTGGTGTAGGATTTTTGCTACTGGATATCAGGGCCGATTTATCATATCCTACGGCGTGTGTAGGGCTGCTTGTAACGCACGCACACGCACAGCCTGATTTCTACGAGCGCTCATTCGCTGCATGTACATTCGCTGTACGTACAATACCAGCGCAAATGCACGTAGGCACACTGTACGCATACCATCACGTACAGGGTGCTCATGATCTTAGGCGTGGCTTTTACTAGTACACTGTACTGTGTTTGAAGCTCCTAAACTACTAATGCATGCATACAGCAACATGTGGTTTCTTTAATGTTATCATGTAAATTGTTGTGAATAACTCTCTCATCGATTTGTACATAAAATGTCTTGCCTGATCGTAATTGTAGCTAGCCTATAGTGTTAGTTGAGATGGGAATTCAAGTCTTTGCGTACAGTATTCAATACAGGAATTCAAGCTTATTAAATTTTGATGAAAATCGGTTTTGAAATGGCTACTGAGATATCAAAGAGCAAAGTAAAACAAAGTGTTCCTAATAAAAGGTGGGTCCCACCTTTTATTTGGACCACTTTGTATGTTTGTCAGTGTTGCTGCTGTTGTTGTTATATTATAGCGCACCATTTCAAAGCCATTTTTCATCACTATTTAAAATCAATTTTGAATTCCTCTTAGCTACGCTCTTCAATATTTCATATATACAGTGGTTTCTAATTACCTCACTAAAAGTAAAACCCTGAATCTTCCTCTCAACCAAAGCTATCGCTTTTACCATAGCACATACTGTGGTAGCTGAACGAACTGCAACCTGTCGATCTCCTTTGAGTGTATAATGTGCTTTTTCTTGGATGCAACTCGGATACTGTACATCTCTACGCTCTCAAAACTGATGTCACAATAGAAATTAAGTGGAGATGTGTGCAGCTCAATGGGAGACTTGTGAGGGTTTTATTATTATCACCTCTGCCAATATATGGGATAAGTATAACACGACTGATTCGTGGGGATCACGTGAAAACTGCTTCTTTCGCTGATTTGCTTTGCCTCCATTTGTGGTATATTGCAGTTTGTAGATTGGTCGAATAGCAACATTTTTTTTCTTAAATTCATTCATCGGTCGACTCTCTCTCTCTATATATATATACGTATAATCCCTAAATTTGTTTTGTTTTCTACGGAACTTTATGGGAGAGGAAACACATCCCGTATCTATCATATGTTTTACCGGTCAATTTCATAATCTTGTCATTCAAGTTTCTATTCCGAGCATTCAATTTCACGCATTCCACGCTCGCAGCACTCCTATGAATCAGAAATCAAATTCAACGTCCGATCATTATAGGATTCACGATCACAATTATTGTTCATTTGCGTCATTTAAATCTAAGATAGGAGCACGCATTTCAGCAATGAGCATTCAAATTCATTTCAAGCCGGCGACGGAATTTCGATGGTAATTCAAATTCGTAAAAAGGCAAATTCAATCATGTTCCACAGAAGTGCATTAGATTTTTTTTTTTTAATCTTGCATTTAGTTATAGCATGAGGCCGTGTACTATGTGGTATTTTTCACTTAGCTTTGAATAGATTTGGCTTCATGATGAAGATTATTTCGCCGTGTTTGTATAGGTCCACCTGTTCATTCTAAAATTTGCACCTATTTTCATGAGCATGTGACGAGGGTAAAATGGCAGCCAATTATACAGGTACATCAGGTACTGTATACACAAACGAGCACCTTCGAGAAAATAAATTTCTATACCACATTGAAACTCAGGACATGAAAACTGTATAGGCCTACGTCTTGTTTATTGTTTACTGATGTATTATTGGTGTACATTTGCGGGACTAAGTAAGATCAAATTGTGCGTTAATGGGGCGTTGTCCTTTTTTAGTGCATGAGGTGTCATCAAGGATTATATTGTCGTTGTATTGTTGGATGTACTGAGACTCTGACTGGACTTTATAATTTAAGATTTCTTGAAATTAAAAACCAAGAATACATGAACACAAAACAATGCAAGAAACATAAAAGAAATAATGAAATGCATAAGCCTGGGTTGTGCAAACCTCTTTGATTGTTATATAAGAAAATATCCTCATCCCATCAACCTATTCTTAAAAAAAAAAAAAACAAACAACTATTGTCTAGTTCCTTCATTAAAGTGATTGCATGAAGTAGGTAATTGATCATCTGAAAATGAAATTGAACGCTCCAAACAAGCTCATGGGGACGAGAGGACTACCGTGAATTTGAATGCACCAATGCAGTGCTCGGCATTTGGATGCGTGAATTTGACCAGACGGAAATGAAATACATTGTAGAGCTACATCTATCATACCACAAATGAAATTGATCGCTCGGATTCTGAATTTAAATTTCCGAATATTTTCGCATGCGTGCGATATGTGAATTTGAATGCACATTAATGAATTGGAATAACAAACGTATGAAATTGATGGGGAAAACCTATATTAAATCAGGATCACAACAGAGCCATAGGCGTATACAGTATACACATAAACTTTGCCTTTAGCGTTTTTGGTTATGAGCAGAGGTGACTTAAAATAAGACAACAACAACAACAACAACAGCAACAGCAATAACAACTCCTGGGAATAAGTGACTTTAAAATATTCACTGAAGGATGCACCCCGATTGTGAATAGTACTCTAAAGGCACGGAGGCCTGTAGTCTTAACCAGAAATTCAGTGTTAGGCAGAGTACATTTGTTTTTTATTTTGGATAAAAAATTTAGACAAAGGAAGGGGAAAATGTGATGCGAGAAGTCATGAGGGGGATGCGATATTGTGAATGGATCCTACAGTACCGATACGAAGCAGCACACGACGATGTCAGAATTGTTTTGTGATGTCACAATTGTGTGTGTGTGTGTGTGTGTGTGCTTTCATAGAGTGACAATACAAAGCAGGGCGCGATGTCAGAATTGCTTGGTGATGTCACATGATTGTGTGTGTGTGTGTGTGTGTGTGTGTGTGTGTTTAAGAAATTGTTCCATTTCACAGAGTGACGATACGAAGCAGTGCGCGATGTCAGAATTGCCTTGTGATGTCACAAGTATTGTGTGTACGTGTGTGTGTGTGTGTGTGTGTGTGTGTGTGTTTAAAAAATTGTTACATTTCACAGAGTGACAATACGAAGCAGTGCGCGATGTCAGAATTGCTTTGTGATGTCACGATTATGTGTGTGTGTGTGTTTTTTCAAAGAAATTGTTACATTTCACAGAATGACGATACGAAGCTGTGCGCGATGTCAGAATTGCTTTGTGATGTCACAATTGTGTGTGTGTTGTTTTTTTTCAAAGAAATTGTTACATTTCACAGAGTGACGATACGAAGCAGTGCACGATGTCAGAATTGCTTTGTGATGTCACAATATTGTTTCGTTAGTAATATTGTTACATTTCACAGGGTGACGGTACGATCATGGAGCTACTAACAGAGAAGAGTAGCTCCATGGTACGACGAAGCAGTGCGCGACGTCAGAATTTCTTTGTGATGTCACAATTGCTTTGTGACATCATTTCACAAACACGGATTTGGAAAATGTCGTCATAAAAACTAACGCCATTTTGCAAATAATACGCCATGGAGTGTCAAGCATGCCAACATTCTGACATAGCTGAAAATACATAAAATCACGTGAAACACTTCCAATCAATTACTGGAGAATAAATTCTTGATCCAAAATATAAAGCAAAAAGGAGAGGGCTCTGTGCTACAGTGTAAACGAGCGCCACCTACGGTTTTAGTCGAAAAATTACATTTTTGAGTCCGACCAGATTGGATGATAGTTCTTGTTAAGAAAAAAAAAATGCCAAACCTTTGTTTATCTCTTTTAGTTTTAGTCTAATTCGTCTTATTTTCAAAAAAGGGAGGGGGAAGTCATAATGAATGCAATCGCCTGTAATAATTTTGTAAGCTACGTGTTATGGCAACAAAGCTGTCGAGCAAGCAAAAGCCAATTTGATGTGAAGTTCAAACAACGTACATATATAAATACAACCCCCGCACCCCGAAAAAATGAAAACAATTGAATATTGTCGACGAGCCTGATCTTCGGATTAGATAAAACGCTCAATCAAAGTCTATATTGAATCCTTTACCTATATACTTTGAAGTCATGGTAAAGGCTTACGTGATTATTGTCGTACATAAGTAATGAAAGTTCTTATGATTATGAATACTTCTCTGCAACGCCTCTTTTTCTTTCTTTTCTTTCTTCACCTATCTTTGTTCTGATTCTTTAGGTAATCAAGTCCCAACTTTCTTAAGAACCAGAGTTCCTGATATTTTTTTTTTTGATTCGTACACCAAATCATAAGAATACTTTTCATTACGGTGTTTCACGGCTGGTATTGCGTCGTCGGCACAGACAAGCCTGTCTGTCCCTATCGACACAATCATGAGCAGCACATTATACATGTACTAGTAAAGTTTATAGCGTCTGTGAACACAACATCGACAACATGATATAATTTTCTGTTTTAACGAGATTCCAATTAGAGCACACGATATGTGATGAGGTCTCCTCCGATTTTTCTTTCGTCAGTTGCATGTTCCATCAACTCCCACTTAAAAATATCATTTCAATGATTGTTAAGTTCACGTGTTTTACAAAGTTATTGTTCAGTGCTCTTATACGATTAAATGTATAATTTCATCTTATAGGATTATACTTGGCATTATTCTTGTTCATTATTATGTAAAGCATACAATATGTTTTTCTTTTGTTCAAAATTATGAAGAAATTAAATAGAATCAAATCTCCAACAACACACAGTAGATGATACAACACAAAATACACGCAAGTTTATCCACTGTTAACCTCTTCTCTGATGCGTTCATACTCACCAAAATATACTACTTATGATATTGCATGCAGGGTCCTGACTATCAAGATTATGATGCACTTAGTATCATAAAATGATATCAGGGTATGAATGCAGTACTTAGTAATGTGAAGTCTTTAATGTAATGGGGGATACAATGTATAGTGATCTGCCATATGGACTAAACAGTACGCAGAGCCGTATAATGAACAAGTCTGGTAACGATTTGAAGAAGAGAAGTCATCTTCCAGCTGCCAAAGAAACAGAATTAGGGCCTACATCATGGCCTACGTGAGTGTTTTATCCGGTTAGCCTGAATAGAAACATCCTATATCCCTGGGACGATAATATCTATTTGGTGTCTGTTCAGGCAGGGAAGTGAGACCGTCTCACTATAACCTGGTTCACATATCATATTCCCAGACATTATCCCCCTCCCCAGTATACGAGAACAAATGAACAGACACACAAACGATCCATGGTCATTACTGCTTTCCTTTTTAAAATAAAAAGGAAACATTCCCCTAACTGTTCATTTTGAAGAACCTGGAACTAAGTTATAGTTTATGTGTTTTGTGAATGCCTCAGTGGTTAAACTTTCATGGAATAAGCTTCTGTTATCAATTAATCAGAAACAGCCGCTAAATATAACCATCTCTCCTTTTGAGAAGATGCTTGGGATTCAAGGTGACAAATTTTGGACCTTTATATTTTTGGCTTTGAAATATCATATTCACTGCTGCACATTTAGTAGCAAAATCCCCAACTTTGTGGAATTCAGAGCACGTTTGAAGGGTAGTAAGGACACAGAATTTTATATATCAAAGAAAAATGGTAAATTGCCTCTGCATTTTGCCTTTGAAAAAAATGGAAGTTTGATATATAACTTCACCTTTGTATTTTATTTAGCAACTGCTGTGATATCATCTTGAACTCATTTTTTGTGACTTGCTATGTATGTTTTTTTTTTTCTGCTCTGTATAATCATGTGAATAATTACTCTGAAAAAAAAATGACACCAAGGTCACGTGCCTTAGAAACATTAAAGGGCAAAGTTGTTGAGTAAAAAAAGAAAAGAAAAATAATATGATAATAAAAAAATGAATAATAGATGAGAAAAAGAAAAGATCCATGATCAAGTATGACCTAACAGACATAGAGAAAACTCAGAGCAAAGTCCTCTCCTCTTTCTCTATTTTCTCCTCCACTTCCTCCTCCTTATCTTCATCGTCAACATCATCAACATCTTCATATCCATCATCATCACTATCACAGAGACTCCAACTCTCCCGTTTTCGACGGGAGATCTCCCGCCGAAAGCCCATTTTTGCACAATCTCCCGTTCTCCCGTTTGAGATTTGATTTCTCCCGCCCTGGCTCTGTGTCTCCCGGTGGAAAGGATTTCTTACTTATTTCTATCGTATGTTGAAAAAATAAGCCTTAGATAGCACCAGAGAACATCTAGAATCCTAGGAACTTCGCGCTTCGCACACATCAACTTGGAGTCTCCCGTTTGCTTGGGGTTTCGGGCGGGAGAATCTCCAGATCAGAAGGTGCTTGGGGTTGGAGTCTCTGCTATCATCACGACACCATCATCACCATCATCACCATCATCATCCTCATCATTGTCAATATCATCACCACCGTCGTCAAGGTCATCGTCACCATCATCACCTTCATTATCAATCACCCAATGGCCTTCCTCCTCCTCTCTCTTCAGTCATGTCAGTCCGATCACAGCCAAGAAACCACAGGTGCGACTCACCTTGTGGTACGATCCCCAGAGTGCGCGTAGAGTATGGGAACGCTTGACGCGCTCACTCTTCAAAATCCACGTCCACACCGATAGATCGCGCGACCGGGCAACTTTGATCACAAAGCTAGCTCGAGCTCCTAGCTGATGACGATAACTTTACTGACGTTGGATACGTAGCAGGCGTCCGTACCAGTCAACCTCGCTGAAGCCTGGTGGTGTTAATTACTTTTTTTTACTAATAGGAGCTAGATAACTAACGCAAGACTGCACAGCTTCAACGCGGATTTAGGGGGGATTGTACTGATCCGCGATCTGACAAATTTGCTCTGTTAGAGCAAAATCTTACCGGTACTTTGCGAACTTTGCCTTCAGTTCTTCAGTCAGGATGGTTGCCTGATCGTCACCGATACCAGATACCGTCTGTACACCCTTTCCTACCTGGTAACCAGCAGCATGCGGGTCACTCACAGATGAATTTGGGTAAGCCCTCTCTAAAGGCCTAGGCTATGCACCTGAAAATGCCGTGTAGTGCGATGTTTGGTCGTACATAGTGTACAGTAATTTGTCACTTGTTACGTTTGATCTCAGTTGATTTTGTTACAAAATTTCCCTGCTAAATGAGAATCACATTGATGTTTACTTCTAGACCCAAGACAAGAGTCAAGATATCCTTTAATTATGCAGCTGTGATTCAGCTTCACATCAAACCGAAACTTCAAAAATCTCATTAGAACCGCCGACTGCCCTAACTCAATAAATACTAAAATAGACCAACTCTACCACCGTCCAGCTCTCGTCAACCTCCAGCTATATATTCCCTAGAGGAAGTGTTCCGGAGGTCTATTTCTACAAGGTACGAAGGTACAAATGTGGCATTCTTAGGGCACATTCTTATTGTTCGTAGATGTCTTCTGTAGTCTACAGTTCTAGAGTTAAATTAAAAGAAACATTGATTTGACTTTCAGTGATATTGATGCAGTCAAAGCATTTTTAGGCCTATCAATGGTTGTGGAATTTCTTGCATGGATATTACCTCAATCAAATATTTGACAGTTTGAATATCATTTGGTTTCACTCTAAAGTCCTGTGGGAAACCTACTGTGTGGATTGCTGCCTTGAGATTTCCTTCATATTGCTTCCTTCTTTTAGTTTTCTTTGACAGTCATCAAACCAGAAATTAAAGACATAGATTACTATCTACAAGATTAAACATCTAATGCTGAATTAGCCCTACCATGGTTACCAGATACCATGCGAAGATATGGCTGTGTAGTATAGACTTAGTGTTGAATGTGTGGTGATGAGTAGCACTTACTGTATGCAGAAAATCAGACCCACAAACTAAAGCTAAACCTTTCTAATCTAAATGGGTAATCCTGTAAATATCTGAAAGAACAAGATTTTATTGACAAAAGCAAAGCTGCAAGGAAAATGTTTGTTTTGAGGAAATGCAAAAACCACAAGAAAAAGAAAATCTATACAATGTAACTTAGGAGAAAATGGAGAAGCAGAATCGATGTTGATATTCTGGCTGACAACTATATTGACGCAAAATCTGTTTGTTCATGGGAGGTATTTCTACAGAATTCACTGATTCAGCAAAATTCCTGTGAAGAGATGGGAAAAAAGAACTCTCAAGTCTAACTTGCAGTGCCCAGAGAATAACATGTACCCAGTTTGCTAAAGAAGAAAGGCAAAATTGGAAAAGAAAGGCCATCACAGACAAGTTTTTCATGACATCCCTGTGTTACATTTTGACTGGTGCATCATTCTTCAGGTCAGTTAGGGTCAGAGGTGATGCCTTTTGCACTTGCTGCATGCCTCATGGTTGTTGTTTTTTCCCCTTGCCATTATTACCCTTCAACTGTCAGGTGGAGAAAAGATGCTCTGACATAGTCTTCTCCTGTGCAGACCCCTCTTCACTTTTTATGCCTCCGCAACGAAGTGGCCGGAGGCATTATGTTTTCGGGTCGTCCGTCCGTCCGTCCGTCCGTCCGTCCGTCCGTCCGTCCGTCCGTACGTCCGTCCGTACATCCGTACGTCCGTACGTCCGTCCGTCCCGTTTTGTTTTTGTCGATATCTCAAGAACCGTGTGGTGGTTTTACATCAAACTTGGTATGAGGGTATATCCTTGGGGGATAATACTTTGTGTGGATTTTAGGGTCACAGGGTCAAAGGTCAAAGGTCACAGGTTATTTTGTGAAAAAAAAATGGAAATTTCATGTTTTTCTCCATATCTCGCAAATGGTTCAAGGTATCTTCATGGAACTTAGTATATATGCTTGTACTGATGGGCAGTGATTATCTAGGGAAGTTGGGGGTCATGGGTCAAAGGTCAGGGGGTCAAAGGTCAAGGTCAACTCCTCAAAATATCACTACTTTCCTTAAAATGCAATATGCCCGAAGGTTTTTTTTTTTTTGTAAACTTGATGTATGGCATGTATTACCCAATATATATTTTTGGGGAAGTTTCTTGCCAAAAGGTCAAAGGTCAAAAGGTCAAAGGTCAAGTGAAAGTGCTAAATTGCACTTTTTCCTCCATATCTCGAAAGTAACTCAAGGTATCATCATGAAACTTACATATTTATGCATGTTCAACCTAACAGTGATTCTCTTTGGAACTGTGAGGTCAAAGGTCAAAGGCCAGGTTTAGATAATGCTATTTTCCCATTTGATACTGAAATTATACTTTTCTCAATACCTTGAAAATTACTCAATGCATAAACTTATAAAAGGGTCAAAAGTCAAGTAAAAATCATCAGTTCCCCAAATACCTGCACTCTGACATTTTAATCATTCATCCAATTGAACCTAGTTCTAGGAAAGTGAATATTCAGCACATTTGTGTCAAACCTGTCATTTTAATATTTTGCCAATTGTGTGAAACTGTCATCACACATTGTCAAGACATTGTACTATAGACCTATTAGGAGAACCATGCATTATGGCGGAGGCATATCAGTAGCCGTAGCGATATATCTAGTTTATTATTATTTTTTTTTATTTTTGGCTTGGCATTCCTGTGGTTTTGCATGATTCAACAGAATGTATGGTGCTCAGTGAAAGTTTGAAAGAGTTGGATTGTATATATTTGAAAGTGGTTCAAATGAATATATGAATAAGAGATTGTTACAAGGAATTCTTGTAATCTCACAAATTCAATTCAATGCTATTTTGTTGAAGGTAAGCTAAATGTTTTTTAAAAACGTCTAAGTGAAAATACGAAATGATGTGATAATTATGTGTGCTCACTCGAAGAATTTCTTTTTGCTTGTTTTGTGATTATTGATTATCTTTGTTTGGATGCATTGAGTATTTGAGGGAGATGGATTGAAAGAATCATCACATATGAACATTTTGTGTACATTTACTACATTGTGGTAATCTCATAAAATCTTGAAAATTTAGTTCTTAGCTTAGCTTACCAGGAATTGTCCATTCCAGTTTACTTGTACCGATGTCACCACAGGCTTGCAGGGACTGCCAGGCATTGATGGACTTGATGTAAGAAATATTTTTACTCATCATCCTTCATCCACAGCTACTAGACCATAATATATAGATGCTCTGTTGTGTGGATGAATCTGTTTTCTTTTTCATCTGGTTATGTTTCATGTCTGGTCCAAAGGGTGGAAGCCTATTAGCAGAGAAGGGAAATCATAGAACAAATGACCTCCCCCCCCCCCCCCCCCCCCCCAAAAAAAAAAAGAAAAGAAAAAAAGAAAGAAAAAAAAAGAGGACTTTGAATGATTATCATATCATGTGAAGTAAGTGTAATGATGTGATTCATTTCCCATTAAAGTTCATGGGCAGGCAAGGCATGATCAGGTTGTGATGAGACTGAGAGTTGTAAAATAGTTCTTTACTCTACTGGTTATGGGATCATCCGACCATCCAGCCAAGTCCAGTAACACATCATGTTCTTCCAAGGGTAGATTTTACTTTCAAACTTTTACTGAGCATTATATACATTCTGTTGAATCATGCAAAACCACAGGAATGCCAAGCCAAAATGTTGGTATGGAATATTAACATTGCATTCTAATGGGGATCAAAGACACTGATAGCAAAATTAAAATTACATCTTTTACCCGAGGCCTATATGAAATGACACAGAGCGCCACTGTTAAGTGTTGACAACATTTTCAGTTTGTATAAGGCATACAAACTTCTATCAAAGCAGTAAATTCTGATAATGAGCTTTAATTGTAGCACTGTCCATTGCATTCAATATCATGAAACCAAAGTTTTCTGGTTGATGCTCAAGCTATAAACTGTGTAAAATCATTTACTGGGTATTTGAACTGATCTTTAGGAGTGTGATCATGACATTAGGCCTATATCTGATGTGAATTGGTCCTAGGAATGTTATTAAATTGCTTTGAGGTGACAACCATACCCCATACTGTCTACACTTGAAATAAACATCGATGTGAGATAGAAAAACAACTGGGAAAACCTCACATCCAGATTCACATCAGGGTCAAATGCATCATTAGTTTCATTTCTTAAAATTATTCCAGCCACTGTACTTTCAAAATGTCATGAAATTACACAAAACAACTGCCGTTACATTCTGTTGCTTTTCATTTGATGCTCTCTATGTGTATATGTCACTCAGCAATCATAGAAATAGTCAACTGTTTTGAGTAAGCATCTGTTAGATGTAAGTGAGGAAAGAGTAATAATCATTGTGCCCAAGTGAATTTCATTAATTTCTTTTTTTTTAGGCTAATTGTCATTGTTTTACTTTTTTGACTTGTGTAAAATTCATTCTGATATATTTTTATACTTCCTTCAAGATACATTGCATGGCAATTTTAAAATGCTTCTGTCATTTTTATGCCTCCGCCACGAAGTGGTGCCGGAGGCATTATGTTTTCGGGTTGTCCGTCCGTCCGTCCGTCCGTCCTTCCGTCCGTCCGTCCGTCCGTCCGTCCGTCCGTCCGTCCTTCCGTCCGTCCGTAATGAATTTTGTGGACAGGGTAACTACCAAAACCTTTTGAGGTATCCTAATGAAACTTGGCATGTATGTGTATTAGGGGGTGAAGTTATGCCTATCAACTTTTGGGTGCACATGCTCAAGGTCAAAGGTCAAAAGGTCAAGGTCAAATGCTTAAAATTTTACTATTTCCCCCATATCTATGCAATGCCTGAAGATATTTTCTTGAAACTTAGTGTATACATGTACTACCTAATTAAGATTCTCTGGTGAAAGTTTGGGGTCATGAGGTCAAAAGGTCAAAGGTCAAAAGGTCAAGTAAAATGTTAAAATTTCACTTTTTTCTCTGTATCTTGGAAATTGTTCAAGGTATCTTCATGGAACATAGTGTATATGCATCTACTGACTGGCAGTGGTTATCTAGGGAATTTAGGGTTCATGGGGTCAAAGGTCAGGGGTCAAAGGTCAAGGGCAATACTTCAAAATCTTACTATTTTCCTTATATTTGCAATGCCAGCAGGATATATTTTTTTTAAACTTGATGTATGCATGTCTAACGCAATAGAGATTCTCTAGGATTTTTTTTTTTGCCAAGAAGGTCAAAGGTCAAAAGGTCAAAGATCAAGTGAAAGTGCTGAACTTACTTTTTTCTCCATATCTCGGAAGTGGCTCAAGTTATCTTGAAACTTAGTACATGCTGAATTTATGTATGTTCTGCCTGACAGTGCTTCTCTTATAAATCAAAGGCCAGATGAAAATGATAACAATTTACTGTTCAATACAGAAATTGCGCTTCTTCTCCATACCTTGAAAATTACTCAGTGCATAAACTAATATGAAATGGTCAAAGTCAAGTTAAAGTTCTTAAATCCCCAAATACATGATCTCCTATTCATCCAATTAAACATAGGTCAAGGAAGGTAAACATTCAATACATTTGTGACAAACATGTCATTTTAATATTTTGCCAATTTTGTGAAAATGTAATCACACATTGTCCACATGTACTATAGACCTATTAGGAGAATCATGCATTATGGCGGAGGCATACCAGTCGCCATAGCGACATTTCTAGTTTTTTCTGATTTGATTTTAATGTATTGTTTATTTTGGATTCTCTTTACATGAAGACAAATTTGTCTTGGCTGTGCCGAAGATTTGTTTTCCTCCAGAAGTATTAATTTCCATGTTTAAGCTCTATAATGAAGCACATTGCTTCTGGATGCAAACTCAACAAGCAAAATTGTTGGGTATTTTTATGTTTTTCAAAGAAGAAGAAGAAGAAAAAAAGAAAAGAACAGTCAGCATGACCACATCTGGTAAAGAATGACCGTATTAAGATAACTGTGCCCTTGTTGCCATCAAACTCTGATTTATTGGCATTTCAAATGGGGGGGGGGGGGGGTGAGGAACTCTCCTTCAGTTTCACTTTCACTTTCCCTCCTGCTCTGTTTTCATAGAATATTTCTTTGCCAATAATATCTTTCTTTATCTTCTTCTTTGAAATCAAACCTCTAGTTACCATAAAACATAAGATGTCAGATGTGTTTTTGCTGTTGCTGAAAAGATTAAAGGAGAAAATGCAATAAAGAGATTTTTTTTTTTTTTGGGGGGGGGGGGGGTGAAATCAATTAATCATGGACAAAATCTACTTAGCAATCCCAAAATCTTGACAATGAGTTCAATGGATATGAATGTCTAAAAATTTGGTCTCTCTTCCATTCATGCGGTACAATCTCCAGATGGAAAGGCAGCAACCATTTGCAATAGGAGTAATGAAAATGAATCTTAAGTCTTTTTGGGACATCAATGCGCTAGAGCACCTGATTTAGCTTATTACACTAGAAGGCATTGAGAATGATATTTGCATCCGCATGTCTCAGTAATGTGCAGGTAAAAAGAGTGTACCTTTTATATATTAAAAAAGAATATAATAAATTTCATATCTAGGTCTCTAGTCACAGACTAATGGGGGGGGGGGGGGGAGGGTTATGTTTATTTTAGAGAGAAGTTCCTGGGATTTTCCTTCTTTTTCCCCACTCCATTATTGTGCCCAACCTGCCTTTTGCTGCATCAGTAAGGCCCCTGCCGAGCACTCTCCTGAGTCATGGGAACGCTATTCATGAAAGCTGCACAGGCATGTTGAGCCCTAAAGCCCTCCTGCAATTGCTGGTGAACTATTGTCAACTTGATTTTCAACTGAGTCTACCATGAACATATAGGCCCCTTATAGATTATGTACAACACTGATCACTCATATAACCATTTCAAATGTTGCAATGCTGTTTACATTGCATTGCTGCATCATGTCCTGTTACACATGCAGCAGGGTGTTTTGGAAGTTGTGACCTTAAATCAATTGATTGCTTGTTTGTTTTTTTAGGTTTTTGCTAAATGAATTATTTGTCCATTACTATTGTTTCTGCTATTTACCTAGTATTTCATAATATCTTACACCATTAAAACCCCTTGAAGAATGACAAAATTCATGCTGAACCCCTTTACAGTTGTGCATTATCTACCTAGATATAAACATCTAAAGTAAGGTTCAACTGTGCATGACTGGTTTCTATGGGCAAATGCAACTTTTTATGACCTTGTCACCATGGCACTTGACTTTATCGTGGAGTAAAAAAGATAGAGGCAGTTCACGATATATATTTACTCTGTCCATAACAAACTGCTGTAGAAGTCTACCCTATGATGTTCAAGTATAACATATATCTTTAAACCTCTATGCAGAGTCTATTTATTCTGTCCCATTTTTTCCCTTAGACAATAATAGATATTTTTGTTGTTGTTTATATGAACATTAGAATGACACGAAGTGGACTTTGTTAAAAACAAATTAAATCATTTGCTCCAATACTCCAGCAGCTGCTCAGATGTTACGTTTACATGGGTTCATCTTTCAACACGTACAACATTTTCAAGTGCCTGCCCTGCTAATTACATTTGGTGCTTCGTTCAGCGAATTCTCCTCACTCACTCAGATCTGCCCATTCATAGCTGCCACTGGTGCATAGAAATTGGTGACAATCATTTTGCTTGTCTGCTTTTAAAAGCTCTGTTAGCTGCCAGTGGAACACGGCGGTGACCCCACTTCTCAGCCTCCTTTCATGTTTTCCACCAGACCGTGGAGGGGAACACATGAGTGTGTGTTCAGATGGAGGAGAGCCAGTGATCGCCCTTTGTAAAAGGGTTATTTTCTTGCGCTTCTTTCTTTTTTTGTGTACCTCGTACTTCCTGTCTCTTGCTGTGAAGCTACTGCCAGGAGGAACCCCTTGTCTGACAGTTGTTTGATTGGGCTAAAGTGTCTGATATTATGCCCGATGTCTAGGAAACTGCAAGTACAACTTGGAAGATACTTGTGAGTAACATAACTGTTCCTTTTTGGTGCAGTACAATTGTTTGCATTATTGTACGTAATGGGATTTTGTGTGTGCGATATATAATCAGTGTGTGTGTGTGTGTGTGTGTGTGTGTGTGATGTTGCATAGCTTTACAATGCCTCCTCATTCCGAGCCAGAATGAATGGGGTTTACTGACACTGTTGCACACACACAGCGCACCTGGTAGTGGTGTGATAAAACCCCTTGATTGAGTTCAACTTGTGCTTGTGCCTGTGGAGTGGCGGAATCAAAACCAATCCACTCCGGCTCAGATCCATACCTTGACTGCTTGTAACTGACTTGGATGATAGGATTTTCCTCATCTGAACAGTGAGTTGGAAAGTTTCATATGTTACCTTGCATCAGTTCTTCTGGGCTGTCTCCCCTTACAGTTACTGTATGCCATCTTGTGTCAAGTTGTGATGTTTGGTGTTTGTGTCAGAATCGGTATGGTCGGTCAGGCACTAACAGCAAGTGTGCAATACCCATAAGCCTATATGTTAGCCCAAGTAACTGAAAGGCTCTGTCAACACTGGGCAGGAGCTAGTTTAGTTAAACTTTATTCAGTAGGCTTACAGTTTTTGAGGTGAATGTTTTCTGTTCTGCAGGTTTTCAAACTTTTAACAGGAATTTGCTAACAGATGGAGTAGTCAATTTTTAAGATTAGCTTGTAAAACTCCTCTTGGTGTATGATGGAATGGTGATACCATAGTTGATGAGGAACAAGCAGGAATACCTAATGTAGAACTGATTCCTATCTTTTATGTGAGTTAGTTCAAGGTAAAGGCAAACCACAAACCTCGTTTAGAGTGTGGTAAAATGGTCATTGTGAGACGATGGACCATTTCAGAAGTCTTTTGTCAGATGATTATTCAAGGACACTTTAATATCGCTTATAGCATTGCTTATTGCTTGTGGGTTGCACAGTTGTACGTTGTGGTTCTGAGTGAGGTCCAACTTCATTTGCTCACTCATTAATATAGGGCCTATAGGCCCTGTGCAGGATTTTACATACATGCCTTACAATTGCTGTGTAATTCATGTCAGTTTCTTTTGTATGTACCATTCTCTCAGTATTACTGTTGTCAAGGACAGTGCTCTTTTATTATCTCCCCCCCCCCCCCCATGACTTTATAAAATTGTATTTTAGTTCCAGGCTATTATGAAATGAATGTTACAGAAAATTATACTGCCATAATAAGATAGCAACATAATATGATTACACATTATTCTCTACCTTCTCTTACCTTGTGTTTTCTTCCTCATCCTAGTTTTCTCCTTCTTGTACTATTCTTTATCTGAAATCACTGAAATAATACCTCAGGTTGTTGTCCACTTTAAAGAGGAAATCCACCCCCGGGATAAATGAAATTCAGAAGAAAGAGAAAGATATTCCCTACAGAACGATATAAAAATGACAAAAATCGAATAAGAAATAAGGCAGATAGGCATATATTGGGATGATGTTATTAGTGGTATTCCCCAGGGAAGTGTCCTTGGTCCCATGTTGTTTGTTATGTATATTAATGACCTTCCCGAGCAGGTAACTTCCAGTAGTATTTATTTGTTTGCTGATGACACAAAATTTTTAAGACACGTGTATGTTACTTCCAATAGCGATGCTGTGTTTCTGCAAAAAGATCTTGATTGTCTTATTTCTTGGTCGAACAAGTGGCTCCTTAGGTTTCATCCAAAAAAATGTTGTGTTCTCACGGTTTGCGGCAACCAGGGTAATATGTATGATTACACTATGAATATTGAAAACACTGTTCATCATCTTTCACACGTGGATTCATGCAAGGACCTAGGAGTCACAGTTGATTCTAAACTTAAGTTTGAACAACATTTTCAGGAACAAACAAAGCAAATAAAATTATGAATCTAATAAGACGCACATTTGTTCATCTAAATAAAGATAATTTTTTATTGTTATATAAAGCTTTGGTAAGACCTCATTTAGAATACGCCCATGCGGTATGGAGTCCTTATTTGAAAAAAACATATACTATAGAAATTTTAGAAAATGTCCAACGGAGGGCCACAAAATTAGTTTCTGAAATAAGATCTTCATCTTATGAACAAAGATTGAGGCACCTCGGACTTTCAACTCTAGCATACCGCATGGCAAGAGGTGACATGATCGAAGCCTTTAAATTATTTCATAAATATGATCAGGAAGTAGTGCCTGACTTGGGTTTAATAAAAAAATGCACAAGAGGACGTAGTAAAAAATTATATATTTTTCGATCACAAACCACTGCAAGAAGAAATTCATTTTACATGCGCATCAGGAAACCATGGAATAGTTTACCTAGAAATTTAATAGATGCACCCAGTGTCTTGGATTTGGATAAACTCTGGGAAAATGAACCCATAAAATTTAAGTTTGACGCCACGCCACCTGGTCACTACCCAGCTTATCTTAAGGACTGAACCTGGATCTAATACAGAGGCTCAGCCTGCGTTCAGAATCTTCCATAGGTAGGTAGGTAGGTATAACATTTTGAAATTTCAAATTTTTTCAGAAAACATTTCTTGACCAGTCCTTATGAATACTCAAATCAGCAAACTCTGTTCATGATGTCATGCTCTCACAAGTTCTTATTCATTTCATATACAGAAATGATAAAAATCTAATATTTCAAAACAAATGAAAACTCTTATATATCTAGGTATGGGAACATGCATTTACTTGTATTAGCTAAAAATATATATATATATATTTTTCCAAATTTCTTATATAGATACAACATATGAAAAATTGTGAGGGTGTGACATCATCAACTCGCTCATTTGAATATTCATAAGGACTGGTCAAGAAATGTTTCCCCAAACAATGTGAAATTTCAAAATGTCATATCTTCCTTATTTCTTATCCAATTGTCGTATTTGTATCATTCTGTAGGGAATATCTTTCTCTTTCTTTTGAAGTTTATTCATTTTGGGGTGGATTTCTTCTTTAAATGGAAAGCCATGTCGTGTTCATATGGCTTTTTGATAAAGTAAAGTCAGATGAGCAAAATGATAGGGTTCAATCAAAGTAGGACATAAAAAAAAAACTATGGAATTTTAAAGTTTCATGTATTTTGTTCAAATACCTTATGTAATTTGGAAGAGGTTTTGATGTTGTTGCATACCTGACAGCTCAAATTTATTTGTAGGCCTACACAAAAATATCAAAATACAATGTAATCTTTTATTGGTTGATGATTTCTTTAGCAACTCCAACCCTTTCCCCCAAAAAAGTAATTTTTGCTATGTTGTTACAAGACCACACTGATTTGATATGGAGCATCCTGTATACACCATATATTTCCAAGGTTTATAATCTTGTGAATTTCACAAGTCATATGCTATCCATGAATGTTAAACAATTGAAAGTATAGTTTACTTTTGATTCCGACGTGGATGTAACATGCATACATACATTTCTGCAAACATTACTGGACTCCATGATTGTGAATTCCACCACTCACAAAATTATTGGGAAGTCCAAATGTGCCAAAAATTAGACATGCAAAATATATGGGATATTACAGTACTGTAAATGTGGAAATTTTCACGGTACATTGATTTTCCCAAATTTTGCACTATTTTTGGCTGGCGTGAATTCTAAAACCCATGAAAATATCTTCACAATTAGGGCCTATATCTCCACATTTTGAATGGGCTGACAATGGCACAGTGTGAATTCAAGAACTCGCAGATATGTTTTGAGCCCCTCAGCTTGAAAAATTAAACCTGTGAAAATATCAACGTTTACAGTATAGGGCCTATAGGTCTATGTTGTTTGTCATATGAAAAAAAAAATGTAAAGATTTGTGTAGAAATCAGTGGAGGTTTGTGAGGTGAAGACAGCATCACCTCACTCATTGTGGTTGAGACTAATATCATTCTTTAAAAAAAAAAAAAAAAACATGGAAAACTTTAGGATTCCATAACTATAATATTTTAGTCCCACTCCCAGTCTGTTCATATTATTTTCCCCTCTCCATAAAAGTTGAGGAATTGCAATTAGATGTAGTAATTTTTCTTCTTCCTAGAGAGATCATTTGCAACAAATTAATATATGAGAGACATATTGAAATGTTGTATTTAATATGCCCATGGATATAGTAAAAAAACACAGTTTTGTTTTAATACTATGCTTTTCTGTATTAGCAAATTGGTAAAATGCAGCCAAAATATTTTCTTAGGTTATAAACATTCTATTAAAGGATCTTGATACATGGGGTGGGGTGGGGGTTGTAGGGAACTGGTGCCATGGATATGTTGGGCTCTGTAGCTTTTAGAATAACAAAAACAAACACAACAAATATGTGGTGAGGACCCAATGGTCAATTTGTAGGCCAAGAGGTGGGCATGGAAAAATACTTAATGTCCTTGTACCACATTTCATTGCTGAATGAAAGTGACACATGCAACAGATGTGTACTGCCAACACCATTTTAAACAAACAGCAAAATTCTCACAGAATTCTCCCTATCGCATATAGCTCTCCGAATCTGAACGTGTGTGGCACTCTAATTTTTTTACCTGTACTTCTTGGGATATAAACTTCTGGTTATGAACGCGCGATGTGTAAATGTATGCTTTATGCACATTGAACGCCGAAGTACAAGTTGTACTAGCTGGTATTCATAGATCGTATCAAATTCTGTCTTATAATCTTGCAAATAACAGAGTTATTTTCTGTAATCTGTAGCTTCACATTTGATAAATTGGGATTCTTCTGCGAAGCAACCCAATGCTGGGCCGATGATGCCAAACGACAAAATTATGGAAAATATCCATAGATGAAGGATGTGACATGGGTGAAGTTCCCAGCAGACAAAGTTCAGCAGAGAGCGTGGAATAATCTGCTTCGCAGAAAAGACCACTTTAACCTGAAGTCAGACTCGTATATTCGTTCGAGACATTTCCAGAAAGGAATGTACGATCAAAGATCCTCAACTACTTAGGATCTTTGGTACGATTTTCCAGAACCACAAAACCAGAAGTATACGTCCCAAAAGCAATCGATCAGATATCGGGATCGTGAGGTAATATCGCTTGATGTCGGCTATGTGCAATAGGGAGAATTACTTCTTCCCCGACTTACAATGTACCATCAGAGTCTGTGATAATCACTTACCCCAAATACACAGGGCATTTAGAGCACTCGAGGAGCACCAGATCACGAACCCCTCTGAACTCTGTATGAAAAGACAATAGGGCTCAGGAGCACTCTAAACTTGCTGTAAAACCAGAAATATTCATGGCATGAAATTTTCACTAATTGGAGCCAATGGCCTTTTTGGCAGCGTGAAATTTTTGCAAATTGGCATTCGATGCATATGGTATTGACAAGATCTTTCGCATGCATTGTAATTTCTTGAGCCTAGGCTGTCAGGGAATTCGCAAAATTAAAGTACAGTGGAAACTCGATATAACGAGATGGTCGGGACCGAGTCATTTTCCTCGTTATAGCCGATATCTCGTTATATCAGTAGGCATAAAAGAAGGCATAACATAAAAACATTAATTTGCACATGTGGGACTACCCATTATATTTCAATCAATACTGAACTTGATATTGTGTGTGAGGGAATTACTCACCTTTATGGGTAAGAAGATGTTTTTCGCCAAGGAAATCCAATATCAAGAATGTGTTTCTTATTAATTGTAGATGTTTGAATTTGTAAATTTATATAGCTTGCGATTGTATCAAGATCGTCTGTGGATCGGTATGTGGTTATCTTATGGGTTTGTGTTGTGTGGAAAGCATGAATATGGTCTGCACAATGCTGTGTGTGTATGTGACACATTCTGTACGTACATTATGACTGCGTGTGTGTGAAGATGGGGAATTCCCTACGCAGAAGGCCAATCACAGCATCAGATTGCCTCACACCTGCTAAACGTCACGATTATGGCCGTCCCACAACATTTTCTGCATGTATCAGTGTGCACGCACACACACACTTACACGTACAACATGCAGTGCTAGCTGGAGTGCACTGAAGAAAATGATTATGTGTGTACAAGACAGTTTTTGGCGCACACAAGCTTTACAATCTCGGAAGATGATAGCACAGGCGAAGTAAAGCCTTACCGAAGGCATTTTGCTTTACCTCGCTATCTAGCAGGTTTGATTAACTATGTTTTTCTTTGTTTGGAAGTCACAAAATTTATCTCGTTATAGCAGTTATTTCGTTATAGCCGATCTCGCTATAAGAGTAGCATTTTACATAGACTTGTGTGGAAGGAAATTTGGGACCGGGAAAATTTCCTCGTTATAACCGATATCTCGTTATAGCAGTGTTCGTTATACCGAGTTTCCCCTGTACATGTGAAAATGTCTAGTATGCCCCTCTCCAGCATAGGCTCAGGAGCAGTCCTTTGAAGCGCTTTAAATTCTTTATTTGATTTTAAATGGTCATCAGCGTTTAAAGCACTCCAGAAGTGGAATGCAATGTGCACTGTGCATACAGTTTGTATGAATTAGAAGTTCCCGCGTGCACTCGAAGGTCACCATGACAGTTAGAATGGCCCTCTCGGCCACTTTGCATGCAGTCTCAGCAAGCTGTTATTCTCTGTCCCCGCGTTCACATTGGTCCCCGCGACGCGGGGAAAGTCCCGAGCTGTGGGACTTTCTCCTCCAAAACCATAATGTGAACGCTCGCTGGGACTTGTCCTCTCATCCCAGCCAAGCAAGTCGGGTACAGGGACAAAATTTGGAGGGGAGAGTGAACTTGGGGCGAAATTGATAGCGTCCAGCTGTGGTCATCAAATGTGCGCATGCGCTATGCCTGGTTTCAAGTGGCAGAGCTCGTTCCAAGCCCCAAAATGCCCCCACAGCTCGGGGACAGATGAGATACCAGTGTGAACGGTCAGTCATAAAAAAGATAAGATCTCTCGTGGCTGTCCCCGCTCGCGGGGACCAATGTGAACGCGGGGTGTATGAACGGACTCAGAGGGGCATACTGTAAAGCAAAAAATGTTTTTGGCATGAAATTTTTTGTGAATTGGAGGTGATGACCATGTTCAGAGAATAACATTTTGGTGAATTGCCACTGGCATCCAGTGCATTATAGTGTAAACAAGAACTTTCGCGTGCTTTTTAATTTCACGAATCTTGGCTCTCATGAAATTAGTGAAATTAAAATGCACACCAACATTTCTGGTTGTAAAGCGCTTTAGGAGTGCTCCTAGGCCCAAGTTTGTGTAAACATGGGATGACTTTTCACTTGTCTAGGACTACCAGACATACAATCAAACTGACTGTATGACATGTTGCCTTTTGGGACATTGTAGAAATATTTGTTACATTGGATGTTGCACCATTAAGATGCCAGGAACACACTTTATATACTGTAGGTCCTATATTAAATACGATATTATATATCCACAACATGTGGAATTAAATCCTCTGTAATCTTTTAAAGTTTTATTTTGAGATCCAAATTTCTGCAGTCTACTCGTGTCACAAATCACATTGCAGCAATTTGAGACATCCTGAAATAACATCCAAGTAGCGACACTAGCAAACAGGTATCAAGGTTGCATGTTTGTGCCCACCAAGTTGTGTTCAAGCGGGGGTTTCAGAAATTCCAGCAGTCGAAAACAAAGAGAGGAACTCCGTACAGCATTCCGATAACGAGATTTTGTGGTAAGTTTGGGAGCCAAATGACAGGATATGATGGTTGACAGTTGAAACAGAGCGAAGGAGAGTTTTTATTTACAGAGTGGGTAGAGTATCACATTTATGACAATAATGGTGAGGCATCAGAGTGGAAACTATCCCTATTCAGCTTGGGAGACATAATCCACGGCCGTATCATGTGACGATTATCCGTTTACGTTACATGCTTATCACAATTTAGCCTTGGATTGTTTTCTGGTGATCACAGACCATTTTTCACATGGTCACAGGAGTGGAAGGTGTTTATCCACAAGGATTTGACTCCTATGTAATGGATGTACTGTCTTGTTTGGGCTTGAACTACCGACTTTGCTGGCTGGTTTGAGTGTGCAAATTTGAAACTTGTGAGAAGAATACTGGGAGGTAAGAGGCATCATTTGTAAGTTTGTTGTTTTAAATAGTTAAGAAGAGCATTTTAGTATGAGAGCAACAACTTTTTTATGGCAGTAAACCAAAGCATTAAGAGTTGATTAGAGAGTGTTTACTGACTTCCAAGTATCTGTTGGGTTGTTTTTCCCCTCTCATTTCAGTATCATTTGCTTTATATTGCATGATGCCACAGGATATCAAAAAAGTGGCTGTTTAGACCTATAGCTTAGAAGCATTCTGTAATTAATGCTCAACTAATTAGTGCAAGTAATAATGCCCTTCAGGCTACTTGTACATGTTCATGTGCTATGTAGATATATGTATATATTTTAATGTAGAAGTAAATGCAAATAATGAACTAATGGTTTGAATGTTTAAATTTTATTCCACTAACTTTTCTTAGCTAACCAGGGCTCAACATTAGCAGTTATCTGGTGGCCCGTTGGCCCTGGGCACTAAACATTGATGTCGAGCCACCAAATACCCAGAAATCTTATTTTTAGTGGCCCAATTGGGCACTTATGATTCAAAATAGATTGCTTTGTTTCTATTTATTTTGGGACACTGCATTTCTTTTTCAGGCCACCAAAATTTCAGATTTAAAGATTTAAATGGCCCAAACGGCCCACCAGAGAAAAAAGTTAGTGTTGAGCCCTGACTAACAAAATACAGAACACCTTTAAATTGACAGTGTTTACTGTGGCCAGGTTTCAGTGGACTCACGTGTTCATACACTTGCTTTTGCCCCATCAGGGTGCCATTTACACTTTAACCTTGCATTGGAAAATGTTTGACGAGGGCAGTTATTTTTCCCAGCATTTGTCCTTTATACACCAGAGCCTGCAGCATTTATAATTTCATTCATTATATGTTTGGTGTTACCTTATACTGAGAAGACCTGTAGTTCTTTGACTGCTTTTGCTTAAATTTGGTAGTCAACTCCTTTTCACTGTTGTAAATACATTCACAGAATATGTCCTTATTATCCTTATCATATCTTTCAATACAGATATCTTTTTTTTTTGTACAGCACTGGGCTAGAGTACTCTATTATAATGGCAGATTGAAAACAAAATAACTCAAATGTGACAGCTTTACATCATTGTATTCACTAACTTAAAAAATGATTGTGAATGGAAACAAAAAAGTCTATCTGCCAGGGTGTTAGACACAAAAAATTTATCCTAGATAATGGTATAGCTGTATGATGAATACGTCTGAATGCTAGCAGACGAAACAACGTATAACAAAATGACGTACCAAAATGATGGTCAGAGCATCGTTTCAAATTAGATCTCGATAACGAATCAGCATTCCGTCATGTCCATATGCGTCTGAACATATGCCCACCATAGAGCAGTACTACGGGCGAGCGCACACAAAAGGTGACCCTATGAATCCTCTCACTAGCGATGACATCATGACCATAACAACATGTGCAGTAGGAATGTGCGGTTCTATACAACGTTTTCCAGCCTGTCAGCTATACGATGATTGTTTACACATCGTTTCTTTATTGATTTTTGGTATAAACTGGCTTGCATCTGAACAGGGGGTGAGACGCTTGTATACTTCGCATATAGTGCCCTACACTATTTTGTAGAAGTTAGAGTAACACTTGTAGAAATAGAGTAACATTAACTCACAAAAATTGTATTTTGACATCATTATATTAACAGATCATATCTTTTATTACAGTTTCTCACACCTTTCCGACTTCACTGAAGCTTAAACATTGTCTAAGAGGATGTGACGTAGAAATGGAAGTTGTTGCAGAGAGAATGAAAGAAATAGAGAAGAAGAATGTGAGAAGAAAAAGAGAGAGAGAGAGGAACTTTGTAAGGAAATGGGGAAAATAAATTAAAAAAAAACCTAGTAGAGACTGCCATGTCAGCTGATAGTCATGGCCTTCAAATTGCCATGACAGCTTGAAACACAATGCTGTCAAGAAAGTGAACATTTTGCCTGCCCGGTGGGAAGCTGATGTGCTTGACCTGATGGACTTGGAAAAGTCGGGTGACTCAGTGCCAAAGATATTTTGGGTTTGTTTTTAAAGGAAACCCAAAGAATTTCCGGGAAGTCATCCTCTGAGATCCTAGATAATCAGTTCAAGGTGGGAAAACCTTCTCTAATTACTTGGTGCTTTCTTTTCGTGTATCATTCATCTGTAAACTGTATAGTCTTATTGATGAGATTTAAAATCCTGAACAAACAGTCAAACGGGTATACTTGTAACTTCATTGATAGTTGCTGTTTTCCTTGTATGTGACACTTTAGTGCAGATGTCTTCATTGTGATAAAAATTGTAAATAGCTAGTAATCTGACAGTAGGCCACAGTATGCATTATTTTTATGGCTGTAACGAATCAGTGGGAGTAATGCATTTTTTTGTCTTTCTTTTTATCTGTTTCTTTTTTTTAAAGGCAGTATCAGTCATTTATCAGTCTTTCTCCTGTGGATGTGAAGGACACCCACAGCATATCCTGAACATCAGGATCTAAAGGTCAAGATTTGAGAAATTATCTGATTTACTGTGTGCTTTCATTGCATAATGCAGTACTTTGAATTCAGATTTAACAATTTTGAAAAGAGAGAGTGAGATAATACAAATCATTGATGAGAACCAGAAAGATGTCTACACAGTTCCAGCTTGTTATTCTGAAGGCCTCTTAATCAGAAAATTAAATTAAAAAAATTAAGGTTTGTTAATCCCGAAAATGAAATCAGGTTCATTATTGTGAAGGCTTATTTCTTTGAAAATGGAAAAAAAAAACAAAACAAAAAAAACGTATGTGGTTTGTTATTCCAAAAGTGTGTTAGTCTGAAAATGAAATTTGTAATTCTGAAAGTTGGTTATAGTGTTTGCACCATCTTTACATTTTTTTATTAATGAACCTTCGGAAAACGAACCTTATTTCATTTTGGATGAGCAAACCTTAGTAATAACGAAACTTACTTCATTTTTAGATTAATGAATCATTGGAAAAATGAACCCCTATTTCATTTTCAGAATCTGATAAGCCAATATACTACTCTCTGAAATATGAGATGATTGTAATTGATGATATGAGTAGCTTTAAAGAGGACCGTCAACTTTAAGAACCAATTATTTTGACTCTGGAAGTGCATTCTTTTCAAATAACCAGAGTGCGAGACAAATTTATCCATTTAACCCGTTCCATACGGGAACCTGGATGGCCTGTGTATTAAAGGACAAGTTCACCTTCATAAACATAAGGATTGAGAGAATGCAGCAATATTAGTAGAACACATCAGTGAAAGTTTGACGGAAATTGGACAATCGATGCAAAAGTTGTGAAATTTTGAAATTTTTGTGTTGGAACTGCTGGACGAGGAGACTACTACAGATTGTGATGTCATATGAGTACAACAGTATAAAGAAAATGTAAAGAAAATTCAACATATTTTCACTTTTTTTCACACAATAAAAGAGCATTTGACTTGCCTCTTTATAAAGGCAGGGGGGATAATATTACCCATAACACATGTCGGTAACGAGTCAAGGGAATGTGTACTTTTTTCAAAAGATGAAATTTTGTGAAATTCTCTTTATATTTTCCTTATATTGTTGTACGCATGTGACATCGTACTCTGCAGTAGTCTTCTCATCCAGCGGTTACTGCACAAAAACTTCAAAAATTCATAACTTTTGAACGGATTGTCCGATTTCCTCAAACCTTCAATGATGTATTCTACTAATATTGCTACATTTTCTCAATCCTTATGTTCATGAAGGTGAACTTGTCCTTTAAGTCTGTGAGGATGTCAGAATTCAGTATGGAATGGGTTAAAATTCTGTATCAATTCAAAGAATCACAGCATTTACTATTCAAAGTAAGGACGAAGAGTACACTTGGGACTACACAATATGTGCTGGTTCTCCCAGGAGATGAGGTGTTGATATCTGCCAATCTGTCATTGTTGACGAACACGGAGGATGACAAGTGTCACATGATAACAATTAGATCACCAATGAGCATGTCCTGTCCAACTTTCGGTTGTGAGAGTGACCAAGTCTAGAAATAGCTGCAGGGCATGTGATGGGTCTGAGATTTTCTGATCTTTTAGATGCTTCATTTGTTTCTTTTTTTTGGGAGGGGGGAGGGGCAGGGAGTATGGTGGATTTTGGGACTTGGGAGAAATATGACAGTTTGGATTTAAAAAATATTGTACCACATGGAAACTAAATATTGGTTGTTAGCATTTCTGTCATACTCTTGCTGTGTACTTTTTCTGTCTCACAGTTCCCATGAGTTCGGTTTGAGAGGAAATGATATCAAATATTTTCTCATTCTTGTTGGCAGGTGAATAAAGTTTAGAGAAGTTTCAAACATTTCCTTCCTTCCTTGTTGCTTGTGTTTATGTTTGGTGACATGGTCTTGGGAGGTCAACAGAGGCAGATATTGCATCGGCGAGTCATGCTTGAACTGTTGTAAGTGTTACATGTGATTCTGTTAATTTTTAGTGATATTTTTGGATCTTGGAGATACATGTGTGATATATAGTGTATCTGATTATTAGAGCTCAACACTACTTATTTTCTTGGTGGCCCATTTGGGCTACTAAAATCTTTGATTTTGAAATTTTGGTGGCCTGAAAAAGAAATGTAGTGGCCCGAAGTATAAGCTAATAGACAAAACTATTTTGAATTTAGCTGCCTGATTTGGCCAACCAAAAGATAGCCTTTATGGTATTTTGGTGCCTCAGGCCACTGGGCCACTGCTAATGTCAAACCAATGTCTCCTTCTTCGTATGACATAATCCCCAAAATGCTTTTAAGCATCACATTATTGGAGGGACATGTGCAGTTGCCATTATGATTATGGATCCATCTTTTCCAGGTTTTTTTTAACATACCCTTGTTAAGAAAAGTGGCGATTATTTTCAGAGTCTATGAACATTTTTTTTTTAATTCAATTGTTTGCATCATTTCTATGTGAATGATAGGGTACATGCATTTGTTAAAGGGGTATCAGCGAAGTTAAGGAATCCACAAATGTGGTCAACAACTTGCCTGCTGTGGTTTGTTATTAGGACAGTATGTCTCCGTGAAGGGAGCATGGAGGGTTGAGAGGCAGTACCGCTGGGCTGACGTGCTCCTACATCGCTCCACGCTCTGGAACGTTTGTACCCTACACCACTCTGTTCCGATAAAGAGGTCAAAAGAGTATTTGTTGGGACAATAAAGCTATGGCCTAGGGGTCAGACCTTCCCTCCCCCCCCCCCCCAACCAGGTTCACAGGCATGAGATATTGAATCCCTCCAGGCCAAAAACAATTGCTGGGCGGAGAATGTGAGAAGATATGTGGGGTAAGTGGATGGAAAGGGACTTCAGCATTGGGAAAGAATTACTATGAGTATCATGTAGAAGGTTACCAGCAGACAAAGTTTACTCAGAATGTAAATATTGTGAATATGAGTTCCTGCCACTTGAAGATAAAATATCGGAGGTAGGACCAATCCATTTTGCATGATGGAACAAAAAGTTATGGAAGTCCTTTCCTTTGAAGAAAAGATACTTTCATGACAGTTACATCTTTAAATTTCTTTCTGTCAGAGTCTTTAAAATATAAAAATATGTAGTCTAATTTTGTTCAATTACTTAGAAAAATACTTAGAAAGAAATCTCCACTGTATGCTGAAAGAAAATTCAGGAAAGAGTTAATAGGTCCAGCAGGTATCAAATGTTTTCATTGAAATTGGACAAATATTTGAAAATTGCAAAAAAAAAGAGAGAAAGTTTTCTACATTTTTTCAAAAGCAATTTCATTTCATTTCATTTCATTTCATTTCAATCATTTATTGTCCATATCATTGATCAATGATATTAGCTGTAATCACATTGCCTCAAAACTCTCCTATTGGTTTCTTTGTTTAATAGCATAAACTGATATTTTTTGGTCACTGTTTCAGCAACTACTAGCAGGGTTCTCGCCAGGAATTTCTTCACGCTTGTCGGCACTAATTCACGCTGTTCTGGGGGTGGGTACGGGGTGGGTTCCCCCTCACGCGGAAGCCTTCGCTAATGCTCAATACAACACAGATAAATCGCCGCTAAAATGCCACACTTTCACAGAGATGTAATGAACGTTGTGAGGGGCATATTCTCACAGAAACAATGCAGAAACTCCATACCTTTTGTTGGCGGCAGTTCCTAAATAATAAATGAAAGAGAAGTAGGTGCCGATGGTGAAAGTTCCGATTTCTTTTAGGCCTTTCCTGTTTCACTGTTGCAATAATTAGCCGTCTCTGCATCGCAACAACGCGCGCCGTGTATACTTCCGTAGTGTTTTTGCTTTCTCGCCGTCTGCTCGACCACGTGGTAGGCCTATTGCATGCAGATGCGCGAGAAGCGATTGAGAACTTTTGGGACATCGTTGCACTTTCCTTTCTGGGTATACTGCGGTAGTTTGGCCGTGACATCAAAGAGATATCATACAAAAATGTAATGATGGTCATTATTCCGAAGGTTTGTTTAATCATAAAATGAAACGATTCATTACTGAGTACTTCGAAGGTTTGTAATCGAAAACAGCAACACCACCAAAGGTCAGTACTACAGATGAATGTTCAAAATAAACAAAACTGATTTCGTTCGGAGATTAACAAATATGTTTTTCTTAATTATTTTCCGATCATAGATTCGACGTTTTATTCCATAATTATACTGGCAGAACGTTCGAAATAACAAAACTGATTTCGTTTGGAAATAAACGAACATTTCTTCTTTATCGTTTTCCGATTAACGATCGTTCAGAATTAATAATCTAAAGTATTTTATCATTATTATTCTTTCGGAGTAACGAACCTTCAGAGTAAAAGAAAACTGTAACCGTTTTGGGGCCGTCATTTTATTCCGACTAAATTTCACTGGCAGAACGTTCGAAATAACAAAACCGATTTCGTTATGAAATGAACGGACATTTTTCTTAATCATATTTGGATTACCAAACCTTCAGAATAAAGAATCTAGCATCATTTTATCATTAATCTGTCAGAGTAACGAACCTTCAGAGTAAGAAAGGTGCAACTGTTTTTGGGCAGTCGTTTTATTCCGAAATTTCACTGGCAAAACATTCGAAATGAAGCACTGATTTCGTTTTGAAATTTACGGACATTTTTCTTTATTTAATTTTCGGTTAACGAAACATCAGAATAAAGAATCTACAATGTATATTTTATCATTGCTATTTCTGTTGGAGTAATAGACCCTTAGAGTACGAAAACACGCTGTTTTGTGTTTGTGCCGTCGTTTTGAGTATTCAGAAATTTCACTGACAGAACGTTCGAAATAACAAAACTGATTTCGTTTCGAAATTTATGGACATTTTTTTTATTTAATCTTCGGTTAACGAACCTTCAGAATAAAGAATCTACAATGTATTATTTCATCATTACTATTTCTGTCGGATTACCAGACCCTTAAGTACGAAAACACGCTATTTTGTGCCGTCATTTTATTCCGAAATTTCACTGGCAGAACGTTCGAAATGACAACTGATTCCGTTTTGAAATTTACGGACATATTTTTTTCTTTATTATCTTTCGGTTAACGAACCTTCAGAATATAGAATCTAGTACTATTTCATTACTATTTTTTTTTCTGTCGGGGTAACGAACCCTCAGAGTAAGAAAACTGTTACTGTTTCATTCCGAAATTTCACTGGCAGAACGTTCGAAACAACAAAACTGATTTTGTTTGGAAATTAACGGACATTGTTTCTTTATCATTGTCCGATTAACGAACCTTCAGAATAATAAGGAATGCAGTATTATTCTATTATTATTTCGGAACAAACTCTCAGAGTAAACCCGTTTGGGGCATCGTTTTATTTAGAAATTTAATTGGCAGCGAACTGAACACGACTAACCAAACTGCTTTTGTGAATGTGAAAAACACTGTTAACTTTCACTAAATTAAGAACTGATCTGGAAAGAGAGCAATTCACGTGTTCACGAAAATCAAAACTGCGTCACGATGATATGTATATATGCCTAATGTAGGCCGTCATTGCTAAAGAGAACATTTCGCTCTCTCCCGTAAAAGACAAAAAAAAAGAAAATGCTCGGCAGTTAAGCGCATGAAATGTCAAAATAATATTTTTTACATTACTTGAACAACCAAACATTCTTTATTTTAAATTAAAAGAAAAAAAGTTATTATAAATAGATAAAGAATGTATGGTTCTTCATGTCAAAACGTGGGCCTCTGCGTGCGGTATCCATTATTAATTTTACGTGGGAAAAGCGTATAGCTCCTTGAAGCAAGAGCATGCATGATTAAAAAAAAGAATGAATAAACACAGACACACACTGATGCTGGTGTAGAGAAAAACAAAGACAGCTTGCTCAAAAGATGCTTCCTTCTTTCAGTTTATTTTCTCCCCAGTCATTCCTATCGTTCTCCTCCCATGAACCCCTGCCATGCACAGACGATGAACAAAACAAAATATTACTGACGCTGTAATAAAAAAAAAGAAAGAGACACGTGCTCGAAGCAAATTATCTACATTTATCAAGTTGAACAAATTAATGTTCGTAATGAAGAATAAAAAAAACACGACCACAGGCAGTGGGGAAGCTTGATATCATGGCTTGTGGAAATTTCCGCGAAATTTCCACGAAAGCCAGGTGTCAGATAAAGGAATGCCGCGCGTACTGCCACCTTGCTTCAGTAGTCGTAAACAGCGTGTAAATAGCATGTAAACCAACAGGGAACACTAGGCGTTTTCCCATCAGCCCGATAAAAATCCAAGCTCGAGATATTTTTTATCTTTCCATGTCAGAAAATAGCGCGCTATTTCAAAACATCGGGCTGATGTGAAAACGCCTATTGATGAATGATTATCCATTTATTTTCTGCCCATGAAGGCCCCCTAACCCACCTGTTAACAAACCAAGCCAGAAACACGTGGAGCATTACGTACGTTGAACTTGAAAGACCATTATGACAGAATTACTATAAATGTTGGCCCGGAGGAGGAAAATGGAATATTCACGAATGATGTTTACAAATCCATGGAAAATGAAAAGGCTCAAATGGAACGCATGGCCTTTTAAGTAATAATAATAAAAAATAACCCGCTGAAACTACCAAAAAAAAAAAAAACAATTTGCATTTGCTTACTCCATCGCACGTTCTTTTTTCCATTTTTTTTAAACGAAAGATGGAGTCAATTTTCTCTCTGCGGCAATGCTTTGAACGCATCTAATTTTCGTCATTGCCGCCATGGCCAGCTTCCTAAAGAATTGATACGAATCCTTTCAAATATACGAAACAAAGTCTAAAAATCTTGGATCCTGGTGGTGAATTCCGGTGGTATTATAAAACCTGCTCACTATCAAAATTGAATCATCTGTTCCTTGCGCCATTTTACCTACCAACTGTTCCTGAAAATTTCATCCTAATCTGTTCCCAAATGTTCACTTATTTTGCTAATAGAGAGACAGACAGGCAGATCAACGAACAAATAAACCAAAGCAGCAAAAAAAAAAAAAAAAATACAACCTTTGGCGGAGGGGGCATGCATTTCGTATCGTTTGTTTTTGCGTTACCCGACAACAAGCGTGACAACAAGCGAGCACGTGTCAGCCTTCCTCAGCCTCCCTCGGCTCGGTCTCCGACCCTCTTTCCGTCCTCTCTCTCCCTCTCACAATACCGTCGTACACACACCGGCTGGGTGCATGCACCAGACAGGGAGGTGGACCTCCCTATGGTTAGTGCATGTGTGTGTGGATCCCGAATCAGAGCGCATGTGAGTGAGCAAGTGTGTGATATATATCGATGTGGTGTGTAAGTGCAGCTAGTACATGTACGTTGCAGTGCTGAGCCGCGTTGTTGTGATCGGTGCGTAACTTTTTGCGCTTGTATACTGCTGCTCCTTTCAACATCTAGCTTCTTTTCTAGCCAGATAATAAAGAGTAAAAAAGGCGAGAAATTGGTCCGAACTTAGCTCGTCAAGCAAGTTCACGCGTGGTGTTACCCTTGTTGGCAAGTTCACGCGTGGTGTTACCCTTGTCGGCAAGTTTTACCCTTGTCGGCAATTGTTTCTTCAAACTGCACGCTTGTCGGCGCCGACAAGCGTGATATACGCTGGCGAGATCCCTGACTAGTATAACCCCTTCCCCTTTAACCCGTTGATGACGAGTCCAGAGTATACTCGGGCAAAAATGTGTGTTGTATCAAAATCAATCCGTCCTCATCAGGTTAAAAAGTCATCTTTCAGTTTGATGTGAAGAATATGATTTCCTCTTGACTTCATGTCAAAAATGAAAGTTAGCCAAGATTTGTGTTTACTTGGATTAGAGATGTATGGTCTCATCTAATTTCCATATGACTGAACTGGGAAAAGATGACACATAATAAAACCTCATACCTGTCTAACACTGTTTTGTTTGACTTTAGTTTACAGTCAAGGTCAACTTGAGAGTGGAGCAAATTTTCACTTTGAATTTGAGACAGTCTTGCTTTACAGTTGACTATATGAGGATATGTCAATATAATACTCAGACATGTTGGCATATAGACTTGCATCTCTTTGAAAGATGTGAAATTACTGGTAATATTGATGAAACCAAAGATAGCATCAATCAAATATTGTTGTTTTTTATGTAAATGTGGATTGA
Source organism: Diadema antillarum (assembly GCF_040938485.1). Lineage (NCBI taxonomy): Eukaryota > Metazoa > Echinodermata > Echinoidea > Diadematoida > Diadematidae > Diadema > Diadema antillarum. Next base: position 624,728 of record NW_027271393.1, on the reverse strand, counting down.
TGCAGTATTGAAGATAATTGAAGATAAGTTCACATTGTGTTATGTTATCATGACATTATTGGTTATGATGTGTGTGTATGATTCCTATGTCTCCCCTATATTACCTATGGCGTTTGTCTGCCATTCTTTTTCTTACATTAGAAAGGTATCACATTAGGCCTATATGCTTGTCTCGATGCTCTCTCTTGGTGTATGTGTCACACTTTTCTTGATGCCATCTGAGCAGAGATGAAGTGCTGTAATACTATAAGGCAGCTCTCCCTGCGCTTTATGAGATATAATGCATTACCTAGAAACCTCTTATGTGATTAACGTAAGAAATTGCATTACTTCACTGGCCCTATGCGGTGGCTAACCTTATTTCAGCGTTCTCCTGGGCAGTGACACAAGGAATTAACCCTGAAAGGAATAAAGCTGCTGGGATAATCCTATTAGACAAGGAGTGGAGGGATGTCTGAAAGGAAAATATCGTTCTTTTTTTTATTTTTATCTTTTCGTTTACTTTTAAAGACTTTCTAGGTCTGTTCAAACTTTTAGGCTGTGTTTATACTTCCCCTTTTCGGGACAAAATCAGCGTTTTGATACATGTTTAGTTCAAAACATGGTTGCGTCCTTTCTCACTTTGATGTTTCCAAACGTTGTTTCCAAACGCACAAATATGTGCATATACCGGCGTTTCTGACTTATCACGTTTACAGGGGAAGCGTAAATGCAAATCACATACCCATTTAAATGATATCATTTCCATTGCCTTTTTGGTTCATGTGAAAATGCGCGCACCAGACCAGCCGACATTTTGATTACTGCGCTACGCAATGTACAATCTGCTGGTGTTAATCCGTAGTGCTCCCTGTCGGTTGGTACATTACTTTACTGTACGTACACAGACATGCATGAAGATGCATGAAGAGCTCACTACAATACAATCCGATTCTGTCGACAATTTGTTGATGAAATAAATACCCATATTTCCTATCATTGTCTACAGTCCATACGTGTGTGTAGTAAAATATTAGAAATGGTATTAGACATGCTACCGAACGTGAGCAATGCACACACTCGGGCCAGAACTTCCGAAAAATTATTGTATGTTAGGACACAATGTTCATGATCTTTCATTGTTATGTGACCAGAAAGATCAAACATTTTTATTGCAATAATTTTTCAATAAGAAGTTTCAGTTTTCCTTTCTTATGCAAATATCTGCTTCTTGATAACAGTCTACCTGACTCACCCCCCCCCCCTTTCCTTCCTTTGCTGTCAGTTTGGTGGTGGTGTGGTATATTGGGGGGGGGGGGGTGGTAGGCAATAATTATGTCTGCAGGTGTACCCACCAATTAGCTGTTACATGCCACTGAATGGGGTGATTGACTCTGTCCTCACCTTGGCCCCACTCCACATCCAGTTTGAAAATCGCCCATTGAAACCAGCAGAGAGTGAGGTTGAACTCTTATAGAAAGGTAACCCTCTGGCCTGTCACAATGCTGGAAACGTGGATTCCTTTCCTCTTTCATCCCCTCCCCCAACATTCCCTGGACTTCTCCCTCACCATCACTACTCCCTCCTAAACCCTATTATCTTCCCATAGGAAAGGAGCAAGGGTGTAGGGAAGGGGTGCAAGAATTCGTTCATGGTTGCCCTACTCCATGCAGGTACTGATTGAGTGCTTTCAATGGATAGCATTGCCCTGTTTGTGTCTTATGCCAAACAAAGGCTCAAGTAGAAATGGGGGGGGGGGGGGAAAGAGAGATGGATAGATAGAGAGGGGTGGGGGAACAAAAAAAGAGGGGAAAAATAGAGGGGGAGGTCATTGAGCAATGTTCCATCTAACCAACGCAGGTAAGAGTAGAGAAACTATTGCAAAGTGCTCTTGTGGTGCAGACAACAATACATGTCACCTACGACTTAGCAGTCTGTGTGCAACATGCTGATTCCTGGTACATTACAGAGTAAATAAAGTCATTGATCAGGTGTAGCATTCCAGGCGGGGAGCTGTTCCTAAGGGTAGGAAGAATATTGTGCTAAATAGGGGATGGATTTCCACTGCTTGCAATGATCAACAGGGGATTGTGATATGATGCTGGATTCACACTCTTATGGGAATGACTGCATGACTGCAGTTGCCAGCTTGTTCAAAGAACCAAAGCATTTTCATGGAGCCCACATGGTAACAGCATGCATTCTTGTGGTCTGAGCTACCGTTAATACTTGAAACATCAAATGGAGGAAGCATTTTGTGCATTTTCTCATGGGTAAAAGTTTTTGTTAAAAGGAATGCTTCTGTTTGTTTACACTATTGTTATTAGTCAAGTCAGGTATGTATCAACCTTATATGAAGTAAATGGTGCATTATAAGCCTGGATGTAATTTTTAGATCACAGTGGGAACTACATCTGTGTCCCATGTGAAAGACATTGTGTCACAGGCTCTTTTGTTCTATTTTGTGTAGATTAGAAGATCTTTAGTGAAGTGTTCTCTTCTTTATTTCATGGCTGATCCACCAACAGGAATGCCACAGAAGAAGGATTTTTTCCCCATTGTTACTTCTATGTGGAACTGTTACTTTTGTTATGTGATTTAATTGCTATGTTGTGACCTTGCGGTGAATGTTGTGTCAGACATACTGTGACATTACTTTAGTTCTCTACAAATGAGCGTATTTCTGTAGGAGATACACATAAAACAAACCTTTGAAGCAGTTCGATCACATATAAACCCTATTGGTGTCTGTGTTTTTTCGTGGTGGAAAGACAAAAGACCTGATTTTGATACCTTCTCTGAGTAACTCCAAAGCAATGAAGCTTGACCTGTGCTCCCTACTGGTCTGGCCCATTGGAGGGCTAGCTGTATGGCATCTGTCTCTGTTCCCAGGATAGTTGGTGGTCAGTGTCCCTAGAGCAGGACGTTCAGTGACCTGGTTCAGCCCTGAATATTTAATGAGGTCTTTTGGCTTCATTGAAGAGTAAGAGTACAATTCAATAGGGAGCAAACCACAACAGATTCATGTTTATATACTCTCTGCCAACCTCCACTACAGCCAATATCCCTTGGATTGAGGGATTGATGGGTGTAGAATTGTGTAGCAGAGTGCTGAATCCTATTCATGCATTTTGATTTCAACAGGATTATGTTACAAGCAGAAATAACACAAAGTTAGAAACAAGGGAACAAAATGGAGCATTAATTTCAAGAAGGTCAAGCAACATACCAATATGAACTATATCTAAAAACACCTACCAATTTCACTCCTATCAAAAGACAGGAAGAAAAAAAAAACAAGGAAGACAAATTCTGCCATGCGTGAAATATGTCATGTGTCTCAAAAAACATGCTACTCAATTGCTAGAGTGATGAGGGCATTGCAGTGTTGGTAATATTACTACTTTCTCTTTCTCATTGTTTTTTTTCTCATAAACTCATGTAATCCTCACAAATGTTCTAAAGTTGCCATGAGTGAGTTAGACAGATAAGAGGCAGTTTGAGAAACAAAGGGTAGAAATGTATGTCTGTTTGTTTATTAAGCATGTACATCTGGTTCTAATGCAATGATAACTTCAGAAGTGAATCTGTATTCCATATATCTTTTTTTTTTAAAATAACATTTTAGATTTATTAGGTAGCCTGCTCTGGACAACCTGGTTGGCAAGTAAGCCACCAGAGTCTTGTCAACTCTTCAAGATAGTCCGGAGTATCCTCAGATTTAGATTCTGATGGGAACGGTCATCTTAAAGATAATAAAAAGTTTTGGTACCTCAAAAGTTTCCCTGAATTTCCTTGTCTTGGTTTGTGTTTCACGTTAAAGTACGTTGTCTGTGAGAATTACTCGCCCCAAAGTGCTCTCATGTCTTAGTAATCATGCAATAATGGTTTCGTACCAGAGCCGTCGCCGTACAGCGTTGATAAATATTGTACGAAACCACTGACTGCGACCAGCAGCGTGCAGCCCATTGTACGCATAGCTAACTGCGACCAGCAGCCCCATACGCATAGCGTAATGGGGCTTCGCATTGTAGCATTCAGGATCATGACAGAATTAGTATCGCGGGTAAATGTCAACTTAAAATCCAAAAATTTCTTCGATTTGAAGACTTACCAATTAAGTTGAAGTATTGAAAACAGGCTTCAAACAACGTTTGGTTCTGCCAATAGTCCCTTTCTTTTCAAATTGATGACTGAATGTGACTCGGTCAAGAGGACCTTGGGAGAGCTACATATACTGACTACCACGGTCAGCGCATGTGCACATAAACATCTTATCCGTTGATGGCTTTGAAATTTGTGTGCATGTGATGTGTTCGCATGCACTGGCTGTAGTATTCAGTGTATGTAGCTCTCCCAAGGTCCTCTCGGCCGAGTCACATTCAGTCATCAATTCGAACAGAAAGGGACTATAGGCAGAACCAAACGTTGTCCGAAGCCTGTTTTCAATACTTCACCTTAATTGGTAAGTCTTCAAATTGAAGAATTTTTGGGATTTTAAGTTAACGTTTATCCTGCTATACTAAATCTGTCATGATCCTGAATGCTACAATGCGAAGCCCGATTACGCTATGTGTATGGGACTGCTGGTCGCTATGTGTATGGGGCTGCTGGTTGCAGTTAATTGCATGATTACTAAGACATGAGAGCACTTTGGGGCGAGTAAGTCTCACAGTGTTAGTTATATGAAAGGTACGTTAACCTGAAACACAAACTAAGACAAGGAAATTGAAGGAAACTTTTGAGGTACCAAAACTTTTTATTATCTTTAAAACCTATATCATCATTGGATAGTTCTGACTTATACATGCAGTGCAATTGGTCACAACAAACACTGTTCAACATTGGAAGAGGAATTAATGAAACATGAATTTATTTTTTTATTTTTTTTGTTTTTTTAGTGTGCATGCAGGTCATTTGATTCTTATTTATAAAGAAACTTCCTCCACAAGAATGAAAAGTATGCATCCTGAATGTGTAAATGGTCATATATGTGTAGTAGTGTACATAATTAATTTTATTAGTGTGTATTAGATAACACTCCCCTGTCTACATTACATACCGGTAATGTCCCAATTCCTTTGTCATATATTTGACATGGAGTCACAGAACAGTAGAATAGTTTGGGGATGGACATTGCTTTAATTCTTCCATTGCTAATATCGAAAGTCTGTGAGAAAGTTTGTCTTTTTGTGTGGGAAGAGTTCAACCACAGGGCATAATAATGACTGGAGCCCTTCTCCAAGTTCCTCGTTCTGTAGACAAAGGAAAACAAACATGTTACCCAATGAGACGGAACAGATATCTTCCCATTGTCAATGGTGGTGATAGCCAGCTAAGTATAGTGCCAGAGCAGGAAGGATGTAATACCATTATTGTTGATATATACCTTCAGGTGTCTTTGAATTTAATATAAAAGCAGATTGTTTGTTTTTATTTTTAATTTGTGTTGAAAGAGAGGAGGCCTTTATTGTATCATTTGAGGTCTGGAGGTCTGGATCAAATGTTGAAGTGTGACCTTGTTTAGACTTGGACACATCCTCTCTCGTACATGACATGACGCACATAAAAGGGCTGCCTGATTTCTGCAGGAATGATATTACCTGGAGCATGAAGGTTCTCTATCTGTGAATCTTGTCTCAGTGAAGGTATGCGTGCATGATGGCTCAGTAACACACTGTCTCTGGTGACATTGTACAATCAGATTTACATAGCGAGTCGTGATGGAATGTCATTTTGATATGTGCTGTCATTCTGTCGTGAACTGGGAGGACAGGTCAGAGCAAAGGCAGTGTTGTAATGTTTCATGAGATTCTATGTAATTAGACTGTTTCTCAGGAATCGTTAGCATGAGTTCTCGTGGATAGTAAAAGTTATTGGCCTCAAAACTGAGCCTCAAAATTTAGACCTAACAGAGTACAGAAGTGATTAATAATTATTGGAAATGTGTGAGTACAGTAACTGAGATTTGTAAATGTTTTAATTGAATATTTTGACACGGTTGTTAAAATGTATGACCCGAATGTGTTCAGACTGATAGTCACTCATTGAGCTGTTCTGTGGACAAGCTGAAGAATATGGGATACCTTTTGTGAAGTTAACTTCAGTCTGAGAAGTGATTTCTTTTCCATAGCCTCTCCATCACGAAATGACAGTGTTAGCATTGAATACCAGGAATCTTATTCCACATGCATTTTAAAAGTTTACCATTGCATATCAGCAATGACTAATGTGTCAGGGCCTACACACTCAGCTGTAAAATGCGTGCTCTGCTTCAAGAATCTACTCAGACCTCCTTAATGTGACAATGAGGACCAATGATAGGGAGAGATTGGTGTCCCAAGGATCTGGTTGTTTTTTAGCCGAGCCTGCTTGCAGTATGGCCCATCAAAACATTCTTTCTACCCCATTATTGATAGCTCGGGAGAGTTGTATAGAGAGAGCATGATGGGAAAAGGACAAAGTGCAACCCAGCAAGACATTGAATTGTTTCCCTCAGCGATGCCCTTTGGTCTGGAGCAGGTTGTGGTATATTCTCCTCCTTCCTTTGCTCCCAAGTACCCTAGCCTCTATTCTCCTGAAGGGTTTCCATGGTGGCCATCAACAATTTTTGTCTTAATGTGAATTGCATACCTGTGCAAGTTTGCTTCAGTAAATAGAGGAAAATCAAGAATTCAAAATAGTAAGTCAGAATTTGGCTCAAAGGAGAAAGTTTTTGAGTTCTCAAGTTTCATGTTAATTTGTTCTTGATGATGATATTGGCCAAATAACATAATTTGTATGATAGATGAAGCAATGATGTTACAGGCTCACAACCCTCCAATTTGCCTTGTTCATGACATTATCTCAAGAATCATGATTTTGGTTGATAATTTAGCAACTACTACCACTTCCCCCTTAAACTCTTAATTCCATAATTTCTAGATATTTTATGAAAGCACTTGTAACTTGATATAAAAGATATGAACAGATTATTTCATTGCAAAAAAGAAAAAAAGAAAAAAAATCATGTACATTAAGATTTGTGTCTTTGGAGAAAATCCCAGATGGAAAAGAATGCACAAACTGCAAAGTTGTTCTTTTTAAAATGTTTATAGCTTTTTAAGGACACTCATGTTGCTTTCAATTGCCAGAGTGACAAGTGTCTTTTCTTTGTCCTGAAACATAAGATAATTCTAAAGGACCAATATTATGTTAGCCAGCTATTAATGTCTCTGATAGACTTTGAAAACAGGAAAGACTTGTGTAATAAGACAAGATTTCCGTCATTAGGATGTGGTATTTTGTGCTGATTGGATGAAGGAAGGGGAATGACTCAGTATGCGATTTACAAGAAAACCCTGCTGAATAAATATTGACTTTTGATCGTGTTTGAGACCTTTGTTATATTTCAGCACCATGCATTGCAAGAGCCTGTGCATATACAGGGCAAGATTGCTGCCATAATTGCACAGAGTCAGGTGGAGCATGTTGGCACAAGTTTTTGAGGGTGCATGAATATTCTGATCAATGCTCGGGATCAATATGGATGGCTTTTTCATACTTCTGATGATGACAGGAGCAACCCTAAAGAGGAGTGAATAGAGTTTCAAGGTGAAGTACACTGTTGTTGAAGACCAAACATAGTTTCAATTGTGATACATTGTTTAAAACAAAGTGTATAGGTTCTGTAGCGCAAGAGATGATCTTTTGAATGGCATTATGTTTTTGATCTTGTGGACAAGCATTACAGTCAATTATCAGGCCATGTTAGGACTGCATGACAGCCATCCTGATATGTTATATTACTGGATAAGTGAGATATGCTCAAGCACAATACTTTCTAGCAAGTTGTGTTGAGCATGTACACAAGGTGTTGCAACTTTACCATTTATACTGTGATGATTTGAATGATATTTTCATGTCACATTATTTGAATGATATGGAAATAGACTGTGATATGAGTAAAATACCTTTTCCTGTGTGTCTGCTTCTTTGAGTTTGCTGGTTTTAAGCAAAGATAATCAAACTTTGGAGGTCTCTCTTTTTCTCTTCCATCTTTCTCATCAAACCTTCAGCCAAGTTGTATACTTTTCCTTCCAGTAACAGCGTTTTGGTTGATGTCATTTTGTCATAGTGATCGCTTTTTATGCCCCAACTGTCTTAGGTCTTGTCATTTGCTAAACAATTGCTGTTTTGTAATTGATTCTAGTATAGTTTCCAATGACTGAAAGCCAATGAAAAACCAATGAAAATGCAATGATAATCATGTATCAGCCCATGCCCCAATGATCCAGAGATCACATCGAGTGATGTTCAGATAAACTGAGGTTGGACTGTACATGAAACAAAGTTGACATCAAATTAAAACCTGCTTTGAACTCTGCCTGCTAAAATCATCAACTTGATTGTACCTTTAAGGGACATGCATGTAAACGCAAGGTTAGCTATCTGGCAATAGTTAGATGTAACTTAGCTAATTGGTCAGTATGGACTTTTCACTGTTTTGATTTATGAACATGTATGACAAATCTAGAATTGGTGGTAGAAAGCTGTATTTTCTGGGGAAGAAAATTCATCCTAAGCAAGAAACACACAGCTAGAGCAGGAGAAATTTTGCTCAAATGTGGAGAGTATAAAATTTTGGAGTCAAAAGGGGCCTGAGCTTTCGATCCTAGCAGAATCTTCGTCAGAGGCAAAATGACAAACAGGCAGGGAAAGCAATCACATATAAGGACTTCACACAACAAGAACAGACAGGGACAGGCTGGGTACACAAAACAAAGAAAACAAAGGAGAGGGTGGGAAGTCATGGGCAAGGAGCCCAACAGGTAAAGGGAGGGGATTGGAGCGAGCAGGAGGGTGGACAGACAAAAGGCAGAGGAGAGCGGACAGACAAAAGGCGAAGGAGGGTCAGTAATGATCATGAGGATCAAGGAGGCAACCATTGAAGGAAAGGATGAATAGGGAGGCAACATCAAAGAAAATAAGGAACACCAGAATGATATGGGAAGGGAAAGAGTGAAAAAAGCAACAGCAAGGGAAGGGGGGGGGGGGGGGGGGCTGAACAAACAGGGAGCCCTAAAGGTGTACCAGGAGGAGGCAACAAAAGGAAGTAATCAAACATATCAAAGTATATACACATATAGTAATGGCAAAAGTGACAATGGAATAACAGTAATGAAAAAAATAAAAATAATTAATATATATATATATATATATATATATATATATATATACAGATAGATAAAAGAAATAAAATAAAGCACATGTGAAAACTAGGGGAGAGAAAATTGTATACATGTATGTAGATAAGCAGGCAGGGCAAAATAAGCACAAGTATGTATAAACAAACAAACCTAGTGTGTGTATGTGTAGGCGGAAAAGGCTGTATAAAAAAGATTCGGGCTATAGGAAGGAATAAATTGGGGAAAAAAGGATCTGCAAATGAAAAAAGCGCAAAGAAAGAACAAAATGAAATTAAAAAATGAAAAAGAGAAAAATAATAATGGTGGTAATAATAATGAAAAAATAAAAAATAAAGGTGGTTAGTCATTTCCCTCCTGGATGTTGAGGCCATAGGGTTGGATGGTGTGAAGTCGTCTCATCCAGAGCTTCTCTCTGCTGGTTCTGACTGTGTCTGGACGAGTGCCTAAAGATTCAATGCCCTGTAGAGTCATATCAGTGATGGAATGATCGGGTAGATTGAAATGGTGGCCCACTGGAGTGTCGAGCTTGGCTGTGTTGACAGTAGATCTGTGTCCATAGAAGCGTCTTTTGAGTGTAGTCTTGGTTTCCCCAACATACTGGATTCTACAAACTCTGCAAGTGATGAGATACACAACATTAGTGGTAGTACAAGTGATGTTTCCCTTTGTGTGGTGAGAGAGGCCGGTAGAGTTGCTGGTGAAAGAGTCACTCTCATGGATGTGTATGCTACAAATGATGCACCTACTGGCTGAACATTTGAATGTGCCATGCTGTAAAGGAGAAGAATTGTCAGTGAGGGAGGGTACTTCAGCACGGACGATGAGATCCTTAAGGTTGTGGGGGCGTCGGTATGCCAGGATGGGAGTATCTGGGACGGCCTGTAAGAGACGATCAGAGGTGTGAAGGATATGGTGATTATCACGAAGGATATTGTGGAGAGAGGGTAGATTGGGATGGAAAGTGGTCACAAGGGGTATTCTGTCAGTGATGTCCTGCTTGTTGGTTTTCGGTTTGAGAACTTCAGATCTTGGGAGAGAACGAACTTTGTTGATGGCTTGTTGAATTCTCCTGGTACCATAGCTGTTTTCAGCAGCTTTTTTTGCTACATTTAGTATAAAATTTTGAGAAAATGGCCTCAAGGAGGGAAATTTCTCACTGAAAGCTCCAGAGAGAGTTGGAGTCTGTGCTTTTGATTCATTGCAAATCCTTCAGATAGGAAAAGGCTTGTAACTTGTATGAGTTGTATTTTAACCCTCTCAGGACCAATGCTCAAAAATACCACTGACATTATATGTGACAGTGATACTAGTAGTAATGAGGGAGTAGTCACTTGTCTGCCCTTTGCTGTCATAAAGGTTTTATCCCCCCTATTTTTTTACCATCATTAAAGTTTCCCTCAAATTTTCTTGAAAGTTGACAAGTGTTATGAGGGGAACATAGGGGAAATGTTGATTCAAATTGCATATGATCAAATTTTTAGGTAGTATGGAGAAATGAAGAGATTACCTCATTCCTTTAACATTATTACTTTGTTGTCAAAACCCCCCAAAATTCTATGTACAGGAAATTAGATAGTTTGATTCGCATGTGCCTGTTGAATCTTTACATTATTCCTTTAAATTCCAGGTTGCTGAAGTTATAGCAAAGCAGTATTCCTAGTTATTTTATGACAAAAGTTTTTTTTCAGTGGTTTCCATGTGAACACCAGGACTTGAAAGAGGCATATGTGTTCATTTTGGATCTTGTATTCTGAACACATTGTTCAGTTGAGATAGCACAGATCAAATCCCAAAATAAGAATATCAAGTCAAAAACCCAAGTGTATTTTGGATTTCTAAAATTCTCATATGAAAATATTGTACTGATTCATTCTCTAACATTTAATCTTTTAGAAAATAACAACTGTGTTCATTGATGTTTACTATGCAGCAAATATCTAATCTGTTGTTTTCTTGGATATCATAGACCAGTCATATAATAGCAACATACAAGTAGAGAGCAATAACCAAGAAAAAAACCCAAAACACTTGTAAAGGTGTTTAGGATGATGTACGACAAAAGATAATTAATATTTGAGTTACTTTATCACAAAAGTTTCCAACCATCAGCATCTTTGTCAGAAAACATACTTTCTTGAGTTACTTGAAGTCTCCTGTGAAACATTAAAACTGCAGTCATGAATAACATTTTGCAGTCTGTATGTGGAATGTGGAGCATTCATGTGTTTATCTTTGTTTTGTCTGCTCGCAGACGCACACCCCCGTTGAAATGATGACGCGGCCAGGCTAAAGGGAAAGAGGAAAGAAAGGGCTGAGACTGGAATCATGGCTGGGTTGGTGAGGAGCCCCTGGCAGTGCACTCTGCTGGCCTTCGTCATCGTCTGCACCACATCCTATGTGTGAGTGATGATACCCTTTAAGCACCTACCTGAAAGGTTGTTCTGAGCTTTTGCCGAGAGTGTGTTGACCACGTGGAAGGAAGTAGTAACTTTCCGAGCATTTGCTTGCTTTGGGTTTTATCAAACAATGTGGTCATGTGTTTGTGGAGGCGTGGTTTTGGAAATTGAATTGCAGAGATTGGGATTACATGAATGGATGAATACTAAATGATAATTAATTGATACAGGCAAAGAAGTGTAGCAAATACACAAAAGGACAACAAGGAAAAGGGGTAAAATGGGGGAGGGGGATAAGAACTCAGAGAAACAATTCAAATGTCAACCTTTTATCATAATCAAACATCCATCTATTTTGTAGCTTTTTTTGCCTTCTTTCCCAGATCATGTAAGGAGATACCTTTACACAAATGCACCTTAGACATGAAACTTTACAGTATTCATAGTTTTACCATATGTGTGATCACTGTTAGACCAGAGAAAATGAGATATGTCTTTATGCATGTTACTGTGCTGATTTTTCATTTCGTGAATATATTCCTGCAGAGTACAAGCAGCCACCATGGAATGCCACAGTATCGTCAGGGCAGGGCATAGGTGCAGATGGCCAGACGAAGGTGAGAAACCACACACATATGCCAATGCAAATATTTTGCCGGCATTGGTATGTGCGTAAAGTTTTGGTTACCCATTTATATTATGCAGTATATATCTGTTTGTGTGAAGAATTGTATGTTTGTTGTTGTTGTGTTTTGTTTTGATATTTTGTTTAGTTTTTATTGTTCTTTTGGTCTGGGGAATCCCCTTCCGCAGTTGGCGATTCAATACATTTGGCAAACAAGTGCTTGAGAGTGAGTTTTGGTGATGACAAGTATGCTTGTCAATTATAAACCTAATCTTTCCTTTTTAATGTATTTCTGATTAGTTTAAAAAATTCATTTCCGGAAAGAGATGTTTGTGTAAGAAACATACTTGAAAAATAAATCAAAAGGTTTGAGTTAATCAGACATTTAACAAATGTTTTTAGATAAGTGAAACTCTAAACTGGCTGTTGTACATTCAGCTGGAAAGTAAAACTGGCTTTGGTTTGTAATGTCATGTGAGTAATTCTTATTAGTCACATTTTCTCATGCATATATTCTTTCAGCAAAAGATGTTCTCAGGCACTTTAAACATGTAATAATTTATTATTTTGAAATTACAAACAAAGGAGTTGAACATATGATGGCACAATGACTGCAAGAAAACATATCATCTAGTCATAAAGTAGATATAATGAGTGATATTACAAATGGTAATAAGTTTTGTTAAACCCTTGGACATGTCCTCAAAGAAATGTCCCTGAAGCCAGACAAAATGTCCTGATGATGTGACATAGATTTGTTTTTCAAGATCTGTGAAATTGGAAATTTTATGATCTGTTGTTAAAATGGTAATTTTTGCGGTGTTGAAAATTTAGGGCATTTCGCACAACCAGAAAATGGCGCAAAAATAAAAGGATGCAAATATTTTTGCTTGCTATATGTTCCAGTAGTTCATGTCTTGATTCTGTAGAATTAAAAGCATGTGAAACTCATCTTATCCAGCCAAATGCCAAAAATTACTAGTATATTGCAAAAATATCCACTTTTACAGTATCCTTTTGTTTAATGTCTCTCAAAATCCATCTGATTTGCCACTTTGATATTATGGAATTTATTCATCAACATTTGAATGCCATTCCAGAGCATGATTGGATATACTTGCATAAACTTATACACAATGTTTTTCTTCTAGGATTTGAATGTCACTGCATTCCAAACGCTGAGTGCTCCCTGGGTACAAATGCCTGTCGTTGCCTGCCTGGTTATACGGGTCCCAACTGTGAGCGCTCATGTCCGTACGACAGGAACAACCAATGTCTGACCAGCTGTACGGACGGTCCATTCTACCAAAATCTCCCGTCCTACCAGCAAGACAGTGGAGTGTGTCTCTGCAAGGATGGATACACGGGGAAATACTGTCACCTGTGTGACCACAATGTCTGGCCAAACTGCACGCTGTGTCCGCATCAGACGTGTGAGAACAATGGGAAGTGCGACCTTTGGCGAGGTGGGTGTGCCTGTGAAGATGGATACCAGGGAAGCTACTGCTCCCTCTGCTATCCATCGCTTCACCCGACAGGATGCGGAGAGCACTGTGACCTGACGTGTGTCAATTCGTACTGCAACACACACACTGGGGCCTGCGAGTGCCCGCGTGGATTTGACATGACGAAGAACTGCAGCTTGTGCGACCCCACCAGGGTGAGTGATGGCTGCATGCGCTTTTGCAGGACCATTTGCCGGGCCGGTGGGCTGTGCAACGTAGAGCAAGAGCGCTGCATGTGCAAGGATGGGTATATCGGCGATGACTGCCGGCTGTGCGATCCCCGTGTGCACCCAACGGGTTGCTCGGACCACTGCTCCATGCATTGCCACAATAATGGTTACTGTGATGTGTTAACCGGACTATGCCTGTGCCAACCAGGGTACGAAGTGACATACAATTGTGAGCTGTGTCGCCCGTCACTGCACAGCGAGGCTTGCTTAAATCATTGCAATCCAACTTGCCGGAATGGTGGTGACTGCCTCTCCAGCCTGGGTTTCTGCATCTGCCCCATTGGATACATCCAGCATGACTGTAGTGTCTGCATCCCATGGCAGCAGGCAAGGAACTGCACAGACCATTGCCCTCCCTGTGAGAATAAAGCCACATGTAACACTATCACAGGGGAGTGCTCCTGCACAGCTGGGTGGCAAGGCGTGGCCTGCTCAGACCCATGCCCTGTAGGAACCTTTGGGCAAGGGTGCCAACCCTGTGACTGTGGCAACCACCCGTGTGATGTTCGTACCGGTGCATGCCTCATCCAAACCACAACGCCTGTCCCTACAACTACAACACTACCAACTACCGCCTCTCAAATCATCACAACTGTTGCCACAACAGTAGCAGCAACCACAAGGCCGATCACGACAACTCCTGTGGCTACCACAACCGCAAGTGTCACAACTAGTTTACCGACTGCTGAACCTGCCAATGTCGTTGATGTTTCCTCTACAGAAGGCAAAGAAGGGACAACCACCAGCGCTGGCGCTGGAATGGTTCGCACCCAACAGAGTCCAGGTAATATAGTGACTAGAATTGCTCCACCCATTCTGTTCATGCTTCTTCACCAGGACCCCTTTGCATTAAAACTATGGTCACTTTACAGTTAATTGTAACTCATCAATTGATGTTAGCCATCAGTGATTTCTTGGCTCAGATTGTCTGTGGAATAGTGTGGCTACGGCACTTACCATTGTGGAGAGTTATCATGAATTGTACAGTTACCATATCTTTTATATGCAATGGAGCCCTGATGTGCTAGGGTAGTATTTATGGAAAAGCTAAAGACAGTATGCTATTGTGACACAAGAGTTGTACAATTCTTGTAGTTGACTCTTGCCTGTTCCCAGATTTCTTCAAAGATTTATATCCCAGTTGTCATATTCTTGGTCCCTCTTTACAATTTACTTAATCTGTAAAGCATAACCGTGTGAAGAAAGTAATAGGAGAACTTCACAAATGTATTTTTTATGAAAAGTACACATTCCCTGAATGTGTTACATTGGTGTGTTGAGGCTGATATTATTTTCCATGCCTTTTTTATGCTAAAAAGAAAAATGAAATTTAGATTCTTGAATACACAATCATTTTGTATTTATCTCAAGATCACAAAGTTAAGCCAATAAGTGTGATATTTCACAAACAAGAGTTGTTTTACAAAGTGATTCACTATCATATATGGAAGATGCAATAATTGTCACTACAATAGCAACATGAACAAGGCATGTATATTATTGAAGAGAGTGTTGGCATGTGACTGTTTTCATCCAAACCTGTTTGATGTGTTGCAGAAGAAATTGCCAGCCTGGGACCAGGACTAATCCTTGAGAGCCGGCAGAACTTTCCCTCCTCCTACGTCATCGCCATCGTCGTCAGCACCATCATCCTCATCATCCTCCTTTGTCTACTCATCCTTTACTTGGTGAAGGACCGCAGGAAAAGAAAGTAAGCATTTATTGTTTGTTTTGATTCTGTCTCTGTCTCTCTCACTCTTTTATTTTCATCATGTCACTTAAGACCTTTTTTCCCTGCAAGTTAATATGTTTCAGTACTCCTGGACATGTAAGTTCAGTCATATGAATGTTTGTAAAAGATGAAATGTGCGGTGCTGTCATTAGTATGCTGCCACTGTCGCTTTGGCTGCTGAATGTCATGATGATGATGATGGTGTTGACAAATTTGATGACAAAGGTGATGATGATGATGACAAAGGTGTGATTACAAAGGTGATATTAATGACAAAGGTGATTATGATGACAAGGGTGATGATGTCAAGTTGGTGATGACAAAGATGATAATGATGAAAAGGGTGATGATGATGTCATAGTTGATGATGACACTGGTGTTAATGATGACAAGGGCGATGGTGTCAAAGTTGATGACGACAAAGATAATGAGACCAAGGGTGATGTCAAGTTGATGACAAAGGTGATAATGATGATAGGGGTGATGATGTCAGGGTTGATGATGACAGAGATGATTATGAGGACAAGGATAAGGATGATGTCAAAATTGATTATGACAAAGGGGATAATATAGTGGGGTGGCTTAGTGACAAATATACTGATAATCGTGACACGCCGGACAAAAGTGTCATTTTTTCCTCAGACATTGGTATATATATGAGGATCAAAATTAGGGGGTGCTCCAAGAAATCCGCTAACAGAAAAAATGAGAAAATGCCCTTAATTTGTACATAACAATAATGTCTGAATTCAAAGACTATACACAGGGCATTCGCCAGGTTTCTGTACAATGCAATGCAATGTACATGGTTGCTAGTCTTAAAATTCAGACCCATAATACGACATATTATGTGCATGTTTACAGTAATACACCATTTTTACTGGTTTTCCTATGGTAACAGGTGGTTAGTCTGTGTTGCAGACCTGAGGGAGGTGTGTTGGAATAGTCCAGTTTTCTTAAGCACCTTTTCATTGAATAATTTCATATAATTTCTGGTAAAGGATTTTTTTAGTACTGTCTACCTCCTGTAGAGAAATGGCAAAGAGTGACATGTGACTCTGGCTCAGATACTTTAAATCTTGGGCAATGACTGAGCCAGGTGTAGGACTATGTCACAGTTCATTTTTTCTCCCAGAACTACTAGTTTACCAGTAGAAGAGCTGCATATTCCATTGAGAACTTAAGGTTTTGGGTATTGCCCTACATATTTCCTAACAAATTTAACCCGTTTCCTCCAAGATTGTGTGAATTCCATAGGTTTAGCGCAGGGATTACCTGGTTCCCGTAAGCAATTTTTATAGTCCGCACCTCCCCTCTTTATATGTTTCTTATTTCTTATGGGGGTTATTCAAATGTTTAAAAAAGTTAAAAGTCTGCTTTCATAGATAAAGTTGAATTTAGACAATTTGAATATTTTTAAAGATATATTGATATTTGTAATTTCACTCATAAAGACTTAAAGCGGTTTGAATATTTTTGGTCTGATAGCTATGTATAGACATGTTATTAAAAAGTAAAAGCAATGTTTGATTGGTTCACATTATCCAAAGAGGGTGGGATGTAGTTGGCTGGTGAACAAAGTCTATGGGGAAGTTTAAAAAGTTGATAGAAATAAAACAAAATCGGCATAGAGCAGAATCTAAATCACAATATGATATGACAAAATTCCCGACCCCAAAGGCGGTTGATTCTATGATGCTTTATGTCAAAATACATTCCACCCAAAAATACATGTGATTGATAGGAGGAAAAAGTATAGCACATTAAAAACAATATAGTTCAACTAACCCCATTAGTCCAGCAGCATAATGAAATGATTGTTAAGTTTTATCGCCTTGTCAATTGAAGATGATGTTACATAATGACAATTATCAAAGTCAGGTAGATCTACTAGTATATCAAGAAACCAAAAAGAAGGGGTGGGGTGGGGAGAGAAGAATGAAGTAAGTTATTAGTATCTGTAGTTTTAATTTTAATTTCCTTAATTTCCGTTAGGTCATCATGGATTGGAGCATTTGTGTACTAGTAATCTGCCAGGAACAAACACAAGAAAAACTTAAAGGTCCTATATATACACTTTTGGGAGAGTGACTTGAAAAAAATGTTCAGGATATCACATTTTATGCATAATATGTGTAGGTCTGGGGGCATTTCATGAAGCATTTTGTCCGACAAGTTGTCGGACAAATTTGCTCTCTGCCAATCAGATGCAAGGATTTCTGTAGTTTGTAACAGTTTGTCAGAAAAATATCTGACCAAACTGCTTCATGAAATGCCCCCTGTTGTATCACAAGACATCCTACCATATACAGTTTTTGCAATCAAAGCAAACATATAAAGAGATATCAGTATTTTTCTCATTAAAGCATAAATGCGGACGGTTTAGTCTGGAAACATGTTATCATAGAAATATTGTTCACATTTTGTGTTATTAACAATACTTAACATTGATTATACAGATTCATTTTTTTTTTTTACAGAGGTTCTTTCTATCCGTAACTCACACTTAAGAATAATTTTCAAGCACTAATTTTGGGTTTTTGCCTTTAATTATCCACAAAAAGGAGGACTCAATGCATAAAAGGTGTATGCTTTATTTTTGGAAAATGTTGAGGAGATCAGGAAAATAATATATGATGTAGATTTTGGACCTGAAGGAGCAGTTGAAGCATTTTTAAGAAACAATGCCTTGTGGCATCGTTCTTATCATCAAAAATTAATAATGACAAACTCAAATGAAAATTGGAGGGGGGAAGAAAAGATGAACATAATGACATGAGACAGCTTGGTAAAGATTAAACGCTAAAATAGACAATGCAGCCTCTTTTCTCAGTTCATACTTATCCAGAGTGTGTGCTTTCTTTCCAGTACCGGTATTATTATTTAGATAGGTTAGGGGAATCCCTTTGAATTGTGTGATACATCATTTTAAAGCTTACAGTCTGCTCTTTCAGAATCTGTCCTTAAAGGACAAGTCCACCTTCATGCGCACGTGGATTCAGTGAATACAACAATATTAGTAGGACACATCACAGAAAGCTTGGAAAAAATCGTACAATCCGTTCAAAAGTTATGATTTTTCAAGGTATCTGCACAGTCGCGGCTGGATGAAAAGACTACCACAGTGTATGATGTCACATGCGCACATTCTAAGGAAAATGAAATGAGAATTTCACAAAACCATACTTTTTGAATAAAGTTCACATAGTTTCTTTGACTTGCTAGTGACGTATGTCAAGGGTAATATTATTCCCCCTGCCTTCTGAAAGAGAAGTCGAGTATCCTTTTGTAAGCGAAAATAATTTATGTTGAATTTTCTTTATTCATTCTTTATATCGTTGTACACATGTGATATCACAAGGTATAGTAGTCTTCTCATCCAGCCTCGACTGCATGAGCAGAAACTTCAAAAATTCATAACTTTAGAACGGATTGTCCAATTTTCCTCAAACTCTCACTGATGTGTTCTACTATTGTTGCTGCATTCACTCAACCCACATGCTATAAAGGTGACAAATCTTTGTCTGGCGACTTTTTTGTTGATCAATAATACCAACCCTGATGGAAATCTCTTCAAATTCATAAGTTCTGAAGTCTCCTTTAAGTTTAACCAAAATCTATATATGTAGTTGCCATGGCAACATACCACTTAACACTAATGAAAAGTATTTCAAACCTCTATACATCCCGTTGATCAGTTGTACCTATTCAAATGGAATCTCTTCCAAACTGGAAAATAGCCTCCTGTAACTAACTTCAATTAAAAACCCTAGTTTTGGGTTGCCATGGCAACGCACAAATCAACAATTATATTTGACCCCTGGTTTATACTCTTGGTACCTTCTATACAACGTTCATATCAAATTTTGTGAAAATTGAATCTTCCTACCTGGAGAAATAAACAAAAACATGATTTTTAGAAAAAGTTCATTGACCTTTGACCTTTGACCTTTGGAAATTTCACCCCAAATTCAATCAAAATATTTTACTTGTTCTCAATATTCTTCCTGCCAAGTTTTATCCAGATTGGATATTCCTGACCTGAGAAATAGCCAAAAAACCTATTTCACAAATAAAGGTCATTGACCTTTGACCTCTAACCTCCTTCCCAGCATCAATTTTCTTGGAGCACCCTATTTTTTGAGAAGGTACATCATGAAGTACCTTTGGTGAAAAAATCATGCTTTTGTCCGCCGTGTCACGATAATTTCACTAAGCCACCCCACTAATAAGGTCAAGGGTGATGATGACAAAGGTAATGATGTCAAAGTTGATGACAAAGGCGGTAATGATGACAAAGGCAGGGCTCGACATTAGCAGTGGCTTGGTGGTCCGCTGCCAGGAAGAATTGATGTTGGACCACCAAGTTTCCAAAAAGGCTATCTTTGGTACTGGTAGCCTGATCACACCCCTGAGGTTCAAAATAGATTGTTATGTTTCCATTTAGTTTGAGCCACTACATTTCTTTGTAGGGCTACCAAAATTTCAGATTCAAAGATTTCAGTGGCCCAAACGGGCCACCAGAGAAAATTGTTTAGTGTGGAGCCCTGACCAAGATAATGATGAAGAAGATGTCAATTAGAAGTATCATCATGATCATGAATAGCTGTTATTTACACCTGTCAACGGAAGGAGAAATATAAAAGAAATAAAATAAATTGAGAATATGCATATTTAAAATGTTATCACATTAATAATCACTGTATTTCATGAGTATATCTGAAAGTTAGGTGAGAGAGCATAACAGAAATTGAAAGCCTCGAGAGGAGAATGACTGTGACTTACGAATACAGTTCGACCTCGATTATCCGGCCATGTCGGGACCGGCGCTCATCCGGATAAGCGAATTGGCCGAATATGGGAGACACAATGTTAATGTATATAGCTGCCGTCCAAGCTGTCCCAGTGCACTGGCAGCTAGGCAGGTAGCGTACCCCGCAACGGTGGTGTAATCCATGCTAGCCTGCAGGTCACATGCACTGGCAAGGTGTATGACGTGACAATGCTGTGTGTTGTGTCTGCGCTCCTAATTTTTCTGTTAGCTTTCTCAATGACCGATCGCGATATGGCCTCGACTGCACCATGATTTACTGACAAGTTTTCCATCCATGTTCTTATGGTGAATCTTATAGATCATGACTGCTTACTTTTACGATGATAATGTAGTGTGAATTTATGTTAGTTCTGGCGGGAGTATTGAAGGTAAATCGTGCGTTTTGTAGATATTTTAATTGAGTTTAAAGTCACTGTTTTTTCTCAATTTTTGGATGAAAAAAAAAGTCCTTCACTGCGTGAATGTGTCCGGATAATAGAGATTTCTGGATAAAAGGAGGCTGGATAATCAGGTCGAACTGTAGTGTGAAAAATACAAAACAGAATCTGATTTAGGAGAGGAGACACAGTCTAGTATCATCACATGACTACCCCCTGTGAACCAGTGTTTCATATCTCCCATTCTGTACAACAGCAGCGAGGATAAGAGAGATAGAGAGAGATATACCTCTCTCTATCTCTCTCACCCTTGCTGCTGTTGTACAGAAGGTTGTAATCTTATGCCACTGAGAAATAGACATAATACAGAGACTCCAACCCCAAGCACCTTCTGATCTGGAGATTCTCCTGCCCGAAACCCCTAGCAAACGGGTGACTCCAAGTTGATGTGTGCGAAGCACGAAGTTCCTAGGGTTTTAGATGTTCTCTGGTGCTATCTAAGGCTTATTTTTTCAACATACGATAGCAATAAGTAAGAAATCCTGTCCACCGGGAGACACAGAGCCAGGGCGGGAGAAATCAAATCTCAAACGGGAGAACCGGAGATTTTGCAAAAATGGGCTTTCGGCGGGAGATCTCCCGTCGAAAACGGGAGAGTTGGAGTCTCTGCATAATACCTCACCTTCTAGAATTGTTGGGTCCAAGAATGCAAGAAGGCGAGATATGAGATCTTGTCATCTCAACTTCTTGGGGTCCAAGAAGGCAAGTAGGCGAGTTGTGAGGTCTCGTCTTTTTGACATCACGGGTCTGAAAAGGCAAGAAAGTAAGATATGAGATCTTGCTTTCTCACCTTTTGGGTCCTATTAGTCGAGACAGCGAGGTCCAAGATCTTGTAATCTCATTGTTGTGGAGGAAGAAGGTGCAATATGACAATGAGCTCTCATCGTCTTACCTTCTCAGACCCACAAACTCCGAGAAAGGAAGATCTGACACCTCCCTTCTCGAACCCAAAAAGGTCAAGAAGGCGAGAAATTATCACGTCTTCTCGGGAGCACTTATAAGCTTCGGTACCTGATCCATCTATCTACTTCTGTGCCTATTTTTTTCCCCTTTCTTCTGCCTGTTCCCCTTGCCCTCACACCCCTCCCCGAAGTTAGTCTGCTTGTGCAATTATACCCACCCTCCCTCACTTTCTCCTGTTCTTCAGGCCTGTCAAGACCACTGACTAAAATTGCAGATGATTGTGTGCATGCATGATATGCTTGCCATTGTCTGGCTTTGATGGGGTTAAGCTTTGCCACCATGTGGTGCCCATTATGGTGGCTAATAAGGAACTCATTTGTGGCTTATTCCTTCGGGCATTATATTCTCTGATGAGTGATTCATGTGCTCCACGTGCACCCATCCTCAAACAATTTCCTCCATTAGTGGACAGGATTTTTTTTTCTTCGCTGAGGAGTCTTCAAATTTGTAACAAGTCACCCTTCATTTATAATGGACACTTCTCCTGCATTTAAGAAGCAATGTCTGCTGGTATAGTGTCCTGCACAAGTAGATTATTGACAGGAATTCCTTCTTGTAATTGAGCCTCTTTGAAGCAATGAAAGAAAATCTAGCTATTGTTTATAAACATTATACTATACTTTGTACATTCCGTAAACTTAATAATATTCTCGATATCTTGTATTTTTGCATGTTACGTCACTTTTGACATTGATGTACTGTACTGAAAGCCTATGTTATATTTTTGGAACCCACATCCTACAAGCTTTGCTTTTTAGTGGGTTCCTCATATTACACGTCAATTATACGTCCTTATACATTTGTGCAATTTTGGTTCAAACTGACCTTTGTGTTGAAAACTTTTCTTTTTCAAAATCAAATGGAATATAAAACTTGTATGAAATGTGGAATATGGAACATGAATAAAAAAAACAAAAAAACTGAGTATCAAGATGAGATGTAAATGCAAGGATCGAGTGCTGATGTGTTTGCTAAGGATGGATCAGATAGAAATCAGAGATGTGGGTATATGGGTCCCCAACCATATGTTTCTTTAAAGAGGGGAAAAAATAAATGTAACACCTTCAAGGTAGCATTGGCATTTTTTCCCCCGGCATTTGAAGTTTTATTCCTGCATTGAAATTGATTGTCAGTGCTGAGTCATACTTCACACAAGGACAAAATGATTCTGATGAAATTGCCTATGCAAATCATTCGTCTCTTTTAGGGGTTGATACCAAAAACTGGTGACTAGAGTTGTTAGGGCACCAGTAAATTCTGGCACTGCTCCAGACTCTGGCTCAATTTAGATGTCCTTGGCGTGACTTAGATTTGCACTTCAGGTGCTCATATTTTGCTCACTTTGCCAGAGTCTGATGTACTTTTCTACTTCATGATAATGGGAGAAAAAAAAATATTAGGGTAATGGCCCAAAAAAAAATATTAGGGTAATGGCCCATTCTGCTGAATGGGGTTCCCAGTGTCAATGTACCGGTAATATCAGGCAAAGGGCACTGAGTTCTTATTTGAGTGTCATTTATGAATGTACTGTATTGGATATTGTGCAGAACTTTTGCATATTCTTGCTTTTAGTGATGATTTTTACACACAGAGATAATGCTAATGAATATTTACAATACCCTTTTCTTATTGCTAAAGGAATGGTTTATGAATGTGGTTTGATAAATGCTTGTAATAAAACAAGTTAAGTACTATTTACATTTTTAGTAATATTTTTATTTTTGTTAAGTCTGTGAGCAAACACTCATCCTGTTGCTCCCTAATATACAGCTCAGCTTAGCTTGACCCTGTGTTTTTTTTTCTACCAGGCCCATGATGCATGCATTTGATATACATACTTATTCTCGCATGAAAGTTTGTAGAGAATTGTGTGCTTGATTGACAAGACCCAGAGGTTGTTACACTGCTCAGGGAGGTGTTCTCTTCCCACCTCCCTGCACTGCTGTAGTAGTCTAGTATTGCAAGTTGTGCCATGTTTAACTCTTTATGTGCCATGGTGGAAACCCCTTGTGTGCCACGTTATTCTGACAGACGAAGGTAGCCATGCTTTGAGAAAGAATTTTGTTTTTCCAATTTGCATAACTTCTACAAATTTCTGTTAAGTTGGACACATAGTGAGCAAAGTTCAAGAGGAATGCCAACCTTTGCTTTGATATAAATCGTATGACAAACCTATTTTTAATTTGTCTTTTGAATGACCAGTTGCAACATTACTGTAAAGGCAAAACTTTAGCACAAAACCGTTACAGAAACTTAGAATGAACACGCAAATCTAGTTGGGAACACCGCTTGATAGTCAATCACCACATAGAATGCAAGCCGTATGTGAGAGGAACAAAAGGGCGCGAAACGCTTTCATTGTGCCACGGGATTAGGCGATTTATCGATCGGTTTCGGCGGCTTTGTGTGTTTGAGCAGAATATGCGAAGTTGGCACGCCGTCGACTGAGTCGGACGTGCGAACGTGGCACATAAAGAGTTAAATAGACCAGTGCAAGAGTTGTAATGCACTGACTTTTGGTATAGGCCCACTATCACTGCAACTCAGAACTGTGTAAATGTGAAATTTCCAATTATGTTTGATCTTAATGAAACTATGTCTGCTTTTCTGTAACATTGCTGCTTTCAGCAAGGTTAAAGGAACTGTACAATAATGGTTGAGGTGAAGATTCAGCTTGTAACGTTTTGCAAGATATTTAGAAACCACTCAATGAAATGTTAAAGAGCATACAATTCTAAGGGGAATCAAAAGTTTATTTGATGAAAATCGGTTTTGAAATGACTGATATATCTAAAAACAAGGAAAAACAAACAGATCCTACTAACAGTTGTGACCTATC